>NC_092278.1:3557023-3894523 GCF_036320965.1 Panulirus ornatus | reverse complement strand
TTGCAGTATAAAAACCATGAAACTATAATTGACATAATGATATGATATCCATACAGTTAAGCTCACAATACCAAATAGTCCGCCAATATAGTCAAGATGACAATGTAGCAAACATGAAAATATAATCATCTTGACACTGTAGCTACCATGATCATATATTCCCCTGACAAAATATTCACAATAACATTTTAGCCGCCAAGGCAACATATTACCATACCAATATCGCCAATATGTTAATACAGCCATCATGTCAATATACCACCAGAAAAAAAATAGCCACTACTACGACATAACTACCACGACAATATAGCTAGGCTGACAATATAGACAATATGAAAAGAGGTTCACCTCCTTGTAATATAACAAAATGACAAATAGCCACTATGAAAATATAGTCATTTAACATATAGCAACCATGCTATATCGTCATCATGAACATATAATCTTAATGGCAATATAGCCACCATGACCATTGACTCACGATGACAATACAGCCACTATGACAATATAGACAACATGACCATATAGTCTTTTTAACAATATTGACATCAATTTAATAAATCAAATGACAATATACAAATTATGGCAACACAGTCACCATGATAATATAGCAGCAAATGCAATATAATCGCTAGGACAAAATGATACACACCATGAAATTATAGTCATCCTGCCACTATGGCATCCATTGAAATGTTCCTACCATTATAATACATTCACCGTGACAGCAGTGAAACCATAGCAATATAGTCATCAAGAGAATATAGTCACCTGATATTTTAATCTAAATGACTATCTCGTTTCTGTAATGATATATCCTAGATGGCAAAATCAACACCATTAAAAAATCTATCATAAAAATGCAGTCACCATGACATTATAACCTTCATGATAAAATAGTCACCATGACAGTATAGTTACCTCGGCAATATAGCCACTGACATTATATTGTCATTGTCATTATAACTATAGTTATAATGACAATATAGACACTGACAATATTGTCACCATAGTGATATAGGTATCATGATAATGTATCTATATAAATATATTTTTCGTGAAAATATAGCCCCCATATAAATATCTTTGAAATGACAATCTAGCCATTATGATAATATTGTCAAGACAATAATATATTCGCCACAACAATAAAGCCACCATGGTCACATGAATAATATGGAAATATAGTTAACGTAACAGGAAACACATTTTTAAATTATATTCACTATGGAAATATAGCCACATGACAATAGAGATACTGTGACAAAATAGTCATTTTGGATCATAGTAAACATATAGCGTCCAGGAGAATATAGTCTCTATGACAAAATAGTGAAGAAGAAAGGATTTATCATCACAATATAGTTACCTTGACAGTATAGCCAATAAAACAGTAAAGCAACCATGAAAATATACCTGCCATAATGATATAACGGCCATGAAAATATAGTTACTATGACAAATTAATTACAATGAAATTTAAACGATATCACATTATATTTTAGATTATTATACACCAATCATGATCATATCATCAGCAGGTTGTCATAAACACATAGTATAAAAACCATGGCAAAATAGGTGACATGATGATATGATATCCATACACTTACACTCAAATCCCAAATAAGACGCCATGAAGATATTATCAAGATCATATAATCACAATAAATATGTAGGTGAAAAATTATATCCATAGCGACAAAATTAACCATAGCAATACAGCCAGGATAATGTACCATTGATAGCATTACAGCACAATAAAGCAACCATGCCAATATCATCACCATGACAATGTAGCTACCATGAAAATATATTAACCTTAAAAATGTAGCTACTACGACAATCTATTCCCATGAAAAATATCCACAGCAACAGTTTTGTTGCTAAGACACTATATCACCATGCCAATACTACCAAAATGTTAGTGAACCAATCATATCAAAATTCCTTACAAAAAAATCCCACCGCAACAATATAACTAACTTGACAATATAGCTACCTTGATAATATACCCAATATGACAGTACACCCACCAGGACAATAAAATCACGATATAAATCATGCACAATGACATCAGAGTCACCTGGATAATAAACTTTCAATGACTATATAAGTATCATGAAAATATTGCGTCAATATCAACATATTTATCATGACAATTTAACCATTATGATAGTATAGTCAAAACAACAATATATTCACCATAATAATAAAGCCACCATGATCATATAAGTTATATGAAAATATAGTTCATGCAACAATAGATAAACATTCAAATTATATTCACTATGCAATATAGCCACCTTACAATATAGACGCTGTGACAAAATTGTCGCTTTCGGATCATAAAAAACATATATCCTCCAGCACATTATAGTGTCCTTGATAAAATAGCGACCACAAAGGATTTATCATTAGAATATAGCCACCTTAACAGTAGAATCACAATGAAATATTATCGCCTTTGCTATACAGTTACCATTATCATACTCCACTCATGATGAGATAATCAGGAGGTTGACATAAAAACCATCACAGTATAAAAACAATGACAATATAGTTGACATGATGATATGATATCCATACATTTACACTCACAATGCCAAATAAGTCGCCATGAAAATATTGTTATCATTATCATATAATCCGAAAAAATTTAACAGCAAAACATATCCCAAACGAAAAAATTGACAATAACAATATGGCCATCAACTTCATATTGCGAACAAGATTATGTAGTCCTAATGGCATTAGATTGAAAATAACAATACAGCCACTGTGCCAATATCGTCACCATGACAATGTATCTTCCCAGACAATGTATTAACCTTGAAAATGCAGCTACCATGATAAAGTTTTCCTATGAAAAAATATCCACAACAAGTCTAGCTGGTAAGACATTATATCACCATGCCAATATCAACAAAATTTTAGTATAGCCATCATGGCAGTATACCGCTAGAAAAAAAAAAACAAACGATATAGCTAACATGACAATATAGCTACCCGGACAATATAGCCAACATGAAAAGACAGTCCTCTCCTTGTAATACGACAAAAATGACAAATAACCACCATGACAATATAGTCGCCTTACAATTTACCAACAATGGCAATATATTTACCAAAACAATATGATTTTAATTTTGATATACCCACCATGACCATATAGTCACGAAGAAAATACAACCACCATGATAATACAGACAACATAAGAATACAATATTGCCATCAAATCAACAAATTCAAAGACAACATAAATATCATGGCAACACACTAATCATGACAATATACTCACAAATGCAATATAATCGCCATAAGAAAATGATCCAACTATGAAAATATTGCCAATCTGCCACTATGGCTTCCGTTGCAATATTGCCACCATAATACTACATTCACCATGACAGTACTGAAACCATAACGATATAGCATATCACGACAATTTAGTCAACGGGTAATTCATTAAATATGAAAATTTGCTTCTATAATGATATATCCTCAAGGGCAAAATCAACACTATTATAAAAGCTGCCTTAAAAATGCAGTCACAATGACATTATAACATTCATGATAAAATAGTCACTATGACAATGAAGTTATCTTAACAATATAGCCACTATGAGATTATAGTCATATTACCAATATAGTCATCCATGAAAATATTCTAACCTTATTAATATAGTTATCATGATAATGTATCGCTATTAATAAAATATGCATGATAAAAAAACTGACAATATAACAACTATAAAAAAAGATCACCTTGCCATTATAGCCAAGGTGACAATATAAGCATCATAGCAATATAACCAAATGAAAAGATAACCAGAATGACGGTGTGTTCATCACGACAATACTGCCAATAAGAAAATATGTTCCCCAAGACACCTACAGCTACACTGACAATAAAGCCATCTTCACAAAAAGGGTAACATTGAAAATACAGTAAATGACAATATAGCCACCAAGAGAATATGGCCACCACGACAATAATGTCACGATATACATCAATCACCAGGACACTAGAGTCACCTTGATAGTAAACCTATAATGACAATATGAATATCATAGAAATAAAGGACCCATATGAATATATCTGCCATCAAAATATAGCCTCCATATGAATATCTTTGCTCTGAGAATTTAGCCATTATGATAATATAGTCAAGATGGCAATATATTCACCGTAACAATAAAGCCACCAAGACCACATAAATGATATTAAAAAATAGTCAACGCAACAATATAGACACATTCAAATTATATTCACCATAAAAATATAGCCAAATGACTATGGATACTGTGACAAAATAGTCGCTTTCGGATCATAGCAAACATATAGCGTCCAGAACAATATAGTCCTATGAGAAAATAGCGAAAAAAACAGGATTTATCATTAAAATGTAGTCACCTTGACAGTATAGACAGTAAAATAATGAAACAGCCTCGAAAATGTAACTGACATAACAATATCGCTACCATGAAAATATAGTCACTACGTAAAAATAATCACAACGACTTGTCATCGCTATCACAAGACAGTTTCCAGAATCATGCACCGATCTTGATGATATAATCTGCAGGTTGACATAAACACCATCATGCTGTAAAAACCATGTCATTATAAGTGTCATGATGATATGATATTCGTACACTACACTCACAATATCAAATAAGCCGCCATGAAAAAATATCAAAATAATCATATAATCACAATAAAAGTGTAGCTAACAACAATATATATCTCCAACGACAAAATAAACCATAGCTATATACCCATCAAGTTAATATAACGCCCAAGATAATGTAGCCACGATGGCATTATATTGAAAATAGCAGTACAGTTATCAGGATGAATACTGTCACCATGACAATGTAGCCGCTATGAAAGTATATCAACCATGACAATATAGCTACCATGATAATGTATTACTATGAAAAAATGTCCATAACAACAGTTTAGATTCTAATACACTATAGTTCCATGCCAATATCGCCAAAATATTAGTATAACCATCATGGTAATATACCACCAGAATAATATAATACCCACCACAACGATATAGCTAATATGACGATATAGGTACCCTGACAATATACCTAACTTGAAAAGACATTCATCTCTTTGTGATATAAAAAGAGTGACAAATAGCCTCCATGGCAATATAGTCACCTAACACTATAGCCACCATGGAAATATAGTCACATAACACTATAGCCACCATGATAATATAGTCACCTAACACTATAGACACTATGGTGATATAGTTACAAAAACAATATGATCTTAATAGCAATATAGCCAAAATGACCATGTAGTCACAATGACAATACAACCACCAAGACAATACATACAACGTGGCAATTCAGTTTCTATGTCAATATTTCCATCAATTCAACAAAATATATGACAATATAGAGATTATGGCAACACAGTTACCATGACAATATTTTCACAAAAGCAATATAATCTCCAAAACAAAATGATCCCACTTTGAAAATATAGCAACCTTGCCACTATGGCTTCAATTTCAATGTAGCCACCATAATAAAACATTTACCATGACAGCACTGAAACCATACAGCATATCATAACAATGTGGTCACCTGATAAAGCATCAAAATGAAAATCTCCTTTTTATAGTGATATATCCTATAGGGCAAAATCAACACCATTAAGAAAGATACAATGAAAATGCAGACACCATGACATTATAATCATCATGTTAAAATTGTCACCATGACAATAAAATTATCTTGCCAATATAGCCACTATGAGCTTTTACTTATAATGATAATATACTCACCATGACAAAATTGTCACCTTGACAATATAGTTATAATGATAATATATCGCTTATGACAAAATATGCATGATTAAGAAAATAGTAACAGAGCAACTATTAAAAAAGATTAGCTTGCCAATATAGCAAAGGTGACGATATATATATCATAGGAATGGAAACAAAATGAGAAGGTAGCCAACATGACGGTATGTTTATAATGACAATATTGTCACAAAGAAAATTCGTACCTCATGACACCATAGATACACTGACAATAAAGACATTTTCACAATAAAGTTACATAGAAAATATAGCAAACGACAATGTAGCCACCAAGACAGTACTGCCTCCATGCCAATAATGTCACGATATAAATCAATCACCATGACATTAGAGTCAAATTGATAATAAACTTACAATGACTGTAGCAATATCAAGAAAATACAGCCTCCATATCAACATATTTGCCACGACAATTTAGCGATAACGATAATATAATCACGACGAAAATATATTCACTATAACAATAAAGCCAGTATGGTCATATAACTGATATGACAATGTAGTTAACGCAACAATAAACAAACATTCAAATTATATTTACTATGGCAACATAACCATCTGACAATATACATACAATTGCAATATACTCGCCATAACTAAATAATCTCACCACAAAAATAGAACCACCCTACCACTATGGCTTCCATAGTCACGATAACAATACATTCATCAAAACAATAAAGCCACCAGGACCATATAACTGATATGTCATTATAGTAAATGCTACAGTAAAGACTTCATGAAATTATGTTGAATGTGGAAATATCGCCACATGACTTTATATACACTGTGACAAAATGATAACTCTCGGATCATAGGAAACATATAGCCTTCATGACTATATAATGTCCACGACAAAATAGCGATCAGGACAATATTTATTATTACAATATAGCCACAATGAAAGTATAGCCAAAAAGGAATATAACTTCCATGAAAAAAAACCTACCATAACATTATGGCTACCATGAAAATATAATCACCATGATAGAATAATCTCAAGGAATTATAATCGACATTGCAATATATTTACCAACCATACACCAATCATGATCATATAATCACCAGGTTGACATAAACACCATCGTAGTATAAAAACCATGAAACTATAATTGACATAATGATATGATAACCAAACAGTTAAGCTCACAATACCTAATAGGCCGCTAATATAGACAACATGACAATGTAACAAACATGGAAATATAATCATCTTGACACTGTGGCTACCATGATAATATATTCCCTTGACAAGATATTTGCAATAACATTTTAGCCGCGAAGACAATATATCACCATAACCATTATCGCCAATATGTTAGTACAGAGATTAAGGCAATATACTACCAGAAAAAAATAGCCACTACTACGACATAACTACCATGACAATATAGCTACGCTAACTATATAAACAATATGAAAAGAGGTTCACCTCCTTGTAATATATCAAAATGAAAAATAGCCACAATGAAAATATAGTCATTTAACAATATAGCAACCATGGTATATCGTCATCATGAACATATAACGTTAATGGCAATATAGCCACCATGACCATAGAGTCACGATGACAGACAGCCACCATGACAATATAGACAACATGACCATATAGTATTTTTAACAATATTGACATCAATTTAATAATCTAAAAGACAATATACAAATCATGGCAACACAGTCACCATGATAAATTAGCAACAAATGCAATATAATCGCTAGGACAAAATGATACACACCATGAAATTAAATCATCTTGCCACTATGGCTTCCATTGAAATGTTACTACCATTATAATACATTCACCATGACAGCACTGAAACCATAACAATATAGTCATCAAGAGAATATAGTCACCAGATAATTTAATCTAAATGACAATCTCGCTTCTGTAATGATATATCCTCGAAGTCAAAATCAACACCATTAAAAAAGCTACCATAAAAATGCAGTCACGATGACATTATAACCCTCATGATAAAATAGTCACCATGACAGTATAATTATCTTGGCAATATAGCCACTATGAAACTATAGTCATAATGACAATATAGTCACCATGACAAAATTGTCACCTTGACAATATAGTTATAATGATAATATATCGCTTATGACAAAATATGCATGATTAAGAAAATAGTAACAGAGCAACTATTAAAAAAGATTAGCTTGCCAATATAGCAAAGGTGACGATATATATATCATAGGAATGGAAACAAAATGAGAAGGTAGCCAACATGACGGTATGTTTATAATGACAATATTGTCACAAAGAAAATTCGTACCTCATGACACCATAGATACACTGACAATAAAGACATTTTCACAATAAAGTTACATAGAAAATATAGCAAACGACAATGTAGCCACCAAGACAGTACTGCCTCCATGCCAATAATGTCACGATATAAATCAATCACCATGACATTAGAGTCAAATTGATAATAAACTTACAATGACTGTAGCAATATCAAGAAAATACAGCCTCCATATCAACATATTTGCCACGACAATTTAGCGATAACGATAATATAATCACGACGAAAATATATTCACTATAACAATAAAGCCAGTATGGTCATATAACTGATATGACAATGTAGTTAACGCAACAATAAACAAACATTCAAATTATATTTACTATGGCAACATAACCATCTGACAATATACATACAATTGCAATATACTCGCCATAACTAAATAATCTCACCACAAAAATAGAACCACCCTACCACTATGGCTTCCATAGTCACGATAACAATACATTCATCAAAACAATAAAGCCACCAGGACCATATAACTGATATGTCATTATAGTAAATGCTACAGTAAAGACTTCATGAAATTATGTTGAATGTGGAAATATCGCCACATGACTTTATATACACTGTGACAAAATGATAACTCTCGGATCATAGGAAACATATAGCCTTCATGACTATATAATGTCCACGACAAAATAGCGATCAGGACAATATTTATTATTACAATATAGCCACAATGAAAGTATAGCCAAAAAGGAATATAACTTCCATGAAAAAAAACCTACCATAACATTATGGCTACCATGAAAATATAATCACCACGATAGAATAATCTCAAGGAATTATAATCGACATTGCAATATATTTACCAACCATACACCAATCATGATCATATAATCACCAGGTTGACATAAACACCATCGTAGTATAAAAACCATGAAACTATAATTGACATAATGATATGATAACCAAACAGTTAAGCTCACAATACCTAATAGGCCGCTAATATAGACAACATGACAATGTAACAAACATGGAAATATAATCATCTTGACACTGTGGCTACCATGATAATATATTCCCTTGACAAGATATTTGCAATAACATTTTAGCCGCGAAGACAATATATCACCATAACCATTATCGCCAATATGTTAGTACAGAGATTAAGGCAATATACTACCAGAAAAAAATAGCCACTACTACGACATAACTACCATGACAATATAGCTACGCTAACTATATAAACAATATGAAAAGAGGTTCACCTCCTTGTAATATATCAAAATGAAAAATAGCCACAATGAAAATATAGTCATTTAACAATATAGCAACCATGGTATATCGTCATCATGAACATATAACGTTAATGGCAATATAGCCACCATGACCATAGAGTCACGATGACAGACAGCCACCATGACAATATAGACAACATGACCATATAGTATTTTTAACAATATTGACATCAATTTAATAATCTAAAAGACAATATACAAATCATGGCAACACAGTCACCATGATAAATTAGCAACAAATGCAATATAATCGCTAGGACAAAATGATACACACCATGAAATTAAATCATCTTGCCACTATGGCTTCCATTGAAATGTTACTACCATTATAATACATTCACCATGACAGCACTGAAACCATAACAATATAGTCATCAAGAGAATATAGTCACCAGATAATTTAATCTAAATGACAATCTCGCTTCTGTAATGATATATCCTCGAAGTCAAAATCAACACCATTAAAAAAGCTACCATAAAAATGCAGTCACGATGACATTATAACCCTCATGATAAAATAGTCACCATGACAGTATAATTATCTTGGCAATATAGCCACTATGAAACTATAGTCATAATGACAATATAGACTCTGACAATATTGTCACCATAATGATATAAGGTATCATGATAATGTATCGCTTTTGAAAAAATATGTGTTTTAAAAAATGACATTATAGCAACTTTAAAAAGAGATCACCAAACTTATATTGCCAAGGTGACAATATGTTCACCATACAATATAACAAAAACGAGAAGATAGCTAACATGACGGTATGCTCATAATAAGAATACTTACACTATGAAAATATGTTCATCATGACACTATAGCTACACTGATAATTAAGCCGTCTTCACAAAGAGTAACCTTGAAAATACTGCAAACGACAATATAGCCATCATAACAGTATTCCCACCATGACAATATTGTCACAATATAAATCAGTCACCATGACAATAGGGTCACGTTTATAGTAAATTTACCATGACTATGTATATACCATGAAAATATAGCCTCCACAGATACATATTTACCATGACAATTTATCCATTATGATAATATAGCAACGTGGACAATATATTGAACATAACAATAAAGCCATCATGATCATATAATATATATGACAATATAATCAAAGGAATAATATAGACACCATGAAATTTTATTCACTATGGCAATATAGCCACTGAAAAAATAATCGCTTTCGGATTAAAAAAAAAAAAGAATATACCGTTCAGGAAAAATAGTCTTAATGACAAAATAGCGACCAGGACAGGATTTATCACTACAATATAGTCACTCCGACATTATAGCCATAATAACTATACACGAGCCATATAAATGTATCTCCCATAACAATATAGCTCATGAATATGCACTCACCAAGACAGGATTATTACAATGACATACAATCGCTATTACAATATAGTTACCATAACCATACACCTATCATGATAATATGATCAACAAATTGAGATGAACACCATTAGATTATGAAGACTTTGATGATACAATTGACAGGAGGATACGATATCTATACAGTTATACTCACAATACCAAATAACCCGCCATAAATATATTGCTACCATGATCATATAATGACAATGAAAATATAGCTAACAACAAAAAATATCCCCTGCGACAAAACTCACTATATCACTATTGCCAACAAGTTGATATAGCAAACACTATACTTTAGATATGATGGCATTATATTTAAGATAAGAAGATAGCTACCATGCCAGTATAGTCACAAAAAACTGTAGCTACCAAGAAATCATAGTCACTTTGACAATATAGCTATTTTGATAATATATTCTCACGACAAAATATCTACAATAGCAGTTTAGCAACAAAATCAATATATCAGCATGCAAGTATCCCAATATGTTCGTGTAGCTATCACTGCAATATACCACAAGAAAGAGAAATAACCACCACAACGATATAGCTACCATGACAATATACCTACCTTGACAATATAGTAAACATGAAAAAACAGTCACCTTCTTTTAATATAGGAAAAATGAAAAATAGCCGCCAAGACTATATATTCACATAAAAATATAACCACCAGGTCAATATAGTTGCCATAACGATATAATCTTAACGATAACATAGCCACCAGGACCATACAATCAAGATGACAATAAAACCATCAGGACAAAATAGACAACATGACCATACATAGTTTATGAAATTATTGCAATCAATTCAACAGATTAAATGACAATATACACATCATGGCAACAGTGTCACCATGAAAATATAGTGACAATTGCAATATAATCATGATAAAATAATGCCCACCATGAAAATGTTGTCACCTTACCACTACGGGTTTCTTTGCAATATAGCCACCATAATAATGCATTCACCATGACAGTACTGAATCCATAACAATATATTCATGAAAATATAATAATCCTGGTAATATAACTACTATGAAATTATAGTCATAATGATAATATAGCCAAAATGGCAATATTGTTAACTTAATGATATAGTTATCATGATGATGTATCGATTATGACAAAATATGCATGATAAAATAAATGAAAATATATTAACTACAAAAAAGATTACTGTGCCAATATTGCTGGATGATATTATATATATCATAGCAATGCAACCATAATGTATGATAGCCATCATGACGGTATGTTCACAATGACAATACTGCCATCATTAAAATATATTCAACATGACACTATAGCTACACTGACAATAAAGCAATGTTCACAAAAGAGTAACAGAATAATCCCACCATGAATATATAGCCACCCTGCCACTATGGCTTCCATTGCAATTTAGCCACCATTATGATATATTCACTATGGCAGTACTGAAACCATAACACTATAGCATGAAATAAATGTGTAGCCACCTGATAATCTATTAAAAAAGAAAATTTCGTTTCTATAATGATATATCCTTAAGGGAAAAATCAACACCATTAGAAAGGCTACCATGAAAATACAGTCACCATGGCATTATAACCATCACGATAAAATAGTCACCATGACAAAAGAGTCACCATGACAATATGTTGTCAGCTTAGTTAGTATAGTTATCATGATAATGTATCTCTTATGACAAAATATGTATGATTAAAAAAATGACAATATAGCAACTATAAAAAAGATTACCTTGCCAATATAACTAAGGTGACGATATATATATATATATATATATATATATATATATATATATATATATATATATATATATATATATATATATATATATATATTCATAGCAATGTAACCAAAATGAGAAGATAATGACGTTAAATTCATAATGATAATACTACCACAATGAAAATATGCTCCTCATGACACTATAGTTAAACTGACAATTAAGCCATATTCACAAAAGAGTAACAATCAAAATTCAGCAAACGACAATACAGCCACCATTGTAGTGCATCCATCATGACTATAATATTACGGCATAAATCAATCACCATAATATTAGAGTCAACTCGATAATAAACTTTCAACGACTTTGTAAATGCTATGAAAATATAGCCTCTATATCAACATATTTGCCATAACAATTTAGCCATTATGATAACACAGTCACAATGACATTATATTCACAATGACAGAATATGGATATGATATTATGATATCAATACGTTCTCATTGTTTTTATACTGTCATGGTGTTTATATCAGCCTCCTGACGATATTATCATGATTCATATATGATCATAGTAACTAAATTGTAATGGCGATTATAGTTCAATGTGACAATTTTGTCATTTTGCCTACATTTTAATGGTAACTATATTGTTATAGCAGGTACATTTCCAATATTGTTTCACTGTCAAGGTGACTATATCTAAATGAGAAATCTTGTCTTGGTCACTATTTTGTCATGGACGCTATATTGTCCTAGAGCCTATATGTTTGCTATGATGCGAAAGAGACTATTTTGTCACAGCATGAATATTGTCAGGTGCTTATATTGCCATAATGAATATAATATGAGGCCTTCCTTATTGTTGCGTTTACTGTATCGTCCTATCACTTATATGATCATGGCTATATTGTTATAGTTAATATATTGCCGTCGTGACTATATTATCATACTGGCTAAATTGTCATGGTAAGTATGTTGACATGGAACCCTTATTTTCATGATATTTACATAGTCAGTACTATTCTATTATCAAAGTGACTGTAATGTCACCGCGACTGAAATATATTATTGTCATTGTGGCTGGACTGTCATGATGGCTATATAGTCGTTTGCTATATTTTCAATGTTACTCTTTTATGAAGATTACTTCATTGTCATTGTAGCCATATGTCAAAGGGAATATATTTTCATAGTAGCAGCATTATCATTATGAACATACCGACATTTTGGCTATCTTCTCATTCTGGTTACATTGCGAAGATTTACATATCGTCACCTTGGCCACATTGGCAAGGTGATCTCTTTTATAGCTGCTATATTGTCAATCTTTTACTCATGCATATTTTTTCATAAGCGATACATTATCGTGATAACTATATTATTAAGGTGACGGTATATTGTCATGGTGACTATATTGTCACTATGACTATAATCTCTTAGTGGCTATATTGCTAAGATAATATCATTGTCATGGTGACTATTTCATGATGATGGTTATAATGACATTGTGACTGCATTTTCATTGTAGCTTATTTAATGTTGTTGATTTTGCCCTTGAAAATATATCATTATAAAAACGAACATTTCATTTTGATTAAATTATCAGATGAATACATTGTCATGATATGCTATATTGTTATAGTTTCGGTGCTGTCATGGTGAATGTATATTATGTTGGCTATATTGCAATGGAAGCCATAGTGGCAAGGTGGCTATATTTTCATGGTTGGATCATTTTGTTATCGCGATTTTATTATATTTGTGAGTATATTGTCATGGTGACTGTGTTGCCATTATTTTTATATTGCCATTTGATTTGTTGAATTGATGGCAATATTGTCATAGAGACTGTATTGTCATGTTGCCTGTATGGTCATCACAATTGTCTTGTCATCGCGACTATATAGTCATGGTGGCTATACTGTCATGAAGATTACATTATTATGGTAACTATACTGCCATGGTGAGTATACTGTTAGGTAACTATATTGCCATGATGGCTTTTTGTTAGAGTAGCTATATTGTTAAGGTAGCTATATCATTGTGGTGGGTGTTTTTTTTTTTTTTTTTGGTATATTGCCATGATGGCTATACCAGAATTTTGGTGATATTAGCATGGTGATATATTATCATAGTAGCTACATTTCCAAGGTTACTGTACTTCATGTAAGCTACATTGTATTGATGACGATATTGGCATGGTGGGTGTATTGTTATTTTCAATATAATGCCATTCTGGCTACATTATCTTGTTTGCTATATCAACTTGATGGCTATATTCCTACGATCAATCTTATCATTGGGGATGTATTTTGTCTTTACCTACAATTTGGTTGTGATTATATAATCATGGTAATATTTTCATGGCGACTTATTTGGTATTTTGAGGTGTAACTGTCTTGATATCATATCATCATGTAACTTATATTGTCATGGTTTTTATACGGTGATGGTTATTATGTCAAAATGCTGATTACATTTTTATCATTAATGTATGATTATGGTAACTATATAGCAATGAAGATATCTTTTGTGATTATTTTGGTATGTTGACTTTATTTTGATGGTAGTTATATTGTTAGGGCAGGTACATTTTCACGGGTCTTACATTGTTTTATGGGCTATACTGTCAAGGTGGCTATATAGTAATGATAAATCCTGGCTTGGACACTATTGTCTCCTGGACACTATAATTCCTGGAGGCTATATGTTTCCTATGATCCGAAAGTGACTATTTTGTCACGTTATCTATATTGTCAGGTGGCTATATTGACATAGTGAATATATTTCGAAGGTTTCTTTAATGTTGCATTGACTATATTGTCATATCAGTTATGTGGTCATGGTGGCTTTGTTGTTTAGTGAATATTTTGTCGTTATGACTATACTATCATCATGGCTAAATTGTCATGGGAAATATGTTGATATGGATGCTAAATTCTCATGATTCTTACATAGTAATTGTAAATCTCTTTTCAAGGTGACTCTAATGTCACGGTGATTGATTTACATCGTAACATTATTGTTGTGGTGGCTGTACTATCATTGTGCCTATTCTGTCGTTTGATGTGTTTTCAATATTACTATTTTGTGAGTATGACTTTATTGTCAGTGTAGCTATACTTTCACTGGGAACAAATTTTCATAGTGACGGGATTGTCATTATGAAATAAAGTCATTTTGGCTATCTTCTCATTTGGGTTACATTGCTATGCTTTATATATAGTCACCATGGCTATATTGGGAAGGTGATCTTTTTTCATAGTTAGTATATTGTCATTTTTGATCGTGCATATTCTGTCATAAGCGATATATTATCATGATAACTATATCATTAAGGTGAAAATATTATCATGGCGTCTATATCGTCTTTATGACTGTAATCTTATAATGACAATATAGCTCCCTGATATATAGCCAACATGAAAAGACAATCACCTCCTTGTAATACAACAAAAATAACAAATAGCCATCATGGCAATATATTCATCAAACAATATAGCCACCATGGCAATATAGTTACCATATCAATATAATATTAATGGAAATATAAGCAACATGACCATAAAGACACGATGAAAATACAACCACCAAGACAATACAGGAAACATGACATTACATTATGTCAATATTGCCATCAATTAAAGAAATCAAATGACAATATAGATATTATGGCAACAGTCACCATGACAATATACTCACAAATGCAATATAATCGACATACAAAAATGATTATATTATGAAAATATAGCCACTCTGCTACTATGGCTTGCATTGCAATGTAGCCAACATAATAATACATACACCATGACATTCCTGAAACCATGATAATATAGCATATCACGACAATGTAGCCCCCTACTAATTTAATCAAAACAAAAATCTCGTTTTATAGTGATACATCCTCAAGGGCAAAACCAACACCATTATAAAAGCTACCGTGAAAATGTAGTCACCATGAAATTATAACCATCATGACAAGATAGTCACCATGACAATATAGTTATCTTGTCAAGACATCCAACATGAGATTATATTCATGATAACAATATAGTCACAATGCCAATATATAGTCACCGGAATATTATTGCTATCATATTAATATATCACTTATGACATTATATGCATGATTAAAAAAAATGACAATATAGCAAATATAAAAAAGATCACATTTCTATTATAGCCAAGATGACGATGTATACATGATAGTAATATAACCAAAATAAGGAAATATCCAAAATGACAACAAGTTCATATTGACAACACTGCCACTATGAATATATATTCTCCATGACACTATATATACAATGACAGTAATGCTATCTACACAAAAGAGTAAAATTGAAAATACAGCAACCGGCAATATAGGCACCTTGACAATACAGCCACCCTCACAATAATGTCACGATACAAATCAAGCGCCAGAACATTAGAATCACCTTGATAGTGATCTTAAAATAACTTTATAAGTATCATGAAAATATAGCCTCCATGTCAACATATTTGCTACTACAATCTAGCCATTATGATAATATAGTCACGACGACAATGTATTTACTATGACAATAAAGCTACCATGATCATTTAAGTGATATGACAATATAGTAAAAGCAAAAATATTGGAACATGCAACGTATATTCACAATTTCAATATCACCACCTGGCAATATAGATGCTGTGAATAAATTGTCGCTTTCGGATCATAGCAAACATATAAACTCCAGGACAATATAGTCTCTGTGAAAAAAACAGTGAGTCAGACAGGATTTATCATTATGATATAGTCATAACATTAAAGTTGTCATGCCATTGTAGTCAACATGATAAAATTATCACAATGAAATAAAACGAAATTACAACATAGTTACCATAATCATACACCAATCCTGATTATGCAATCAGCAGGTTTATATAAACAATATCACAATTTAAAAACCATAACAATATAAGTGACTTGATGATATGATATCCATTCACTTACACTTACCATACCAGATAAGCCGCCATGAAAATATTATTATCATGATCATATAATAACAACATTATTATAGCTAATAACAAAATATGTCCCGAACGACAAAATTAACCATAGCAATTTAGCCATCAAGTTGATATAGCGACCAAGATAATGTAGCCATGAAGGCATTATATTGAAAATAACAATACAGCCACCATGCCAATGTCTTCACCATGATAATGTAGCTACCATGAAAATATAGTAAACTTTACTATGTAGCTACTATGATAAATGATTTAAATTGAAAACTATCCACAACAAGAATTTAGCTGCTAAGACACTATATCACCATGCCAATATCGCCAAAATATTATTATTGCCATCATGATAATATACCGCCAGAAAAGAAATATATATACCCACTACTCGACAATATAGCTATTCTGACAATATTGCTAACGTGAAAAGACAGGCACCTACATGTCATATAATGGAAATGACAAACAGCCATCATGGCAATATAGTTTCCTAACAATACAGCCACCATGGCGATATAGCTACCATAACAATGTATTCTTAATGACAATATAGCCAACATGACTATATAGTTACGATGACAATACAACCACCGTGACAATACAAATAATATGACAGTATCGTATCTAAGACAATATTGCCATCAATTAAACAAATCAAATGACAATATAAATATTATTGCAACACAGTCATCATGACAATATACTCAGAAATGCTATCATAATCGCCATAATAAAATCATCCTCCCATGAAAATATAGCCACCTTACCATTTTAGTTTCCGTTGCAATGTAGCCACAGTAATAAAAGATTTACCATGACAGTAATTAAACCATATCAATATAGCGTATCATGGCAATGTAGTCACATAATAATTTAATAAAAATGGCAACTTTTCTTCTATAATGGTAGATCCTCAAGGGTAATATGGACACCATTAAAAAAGCTTCTATGAAAATACAGTCACTATGATATAAATATCATGATAAAAAAGTCACCATGACACTATAGTTATCTTGGCAATATAGCCACTATGACATTATAGTCATAATGACAATATAGTCGCTATGGAAATATTGCCACAATATAAATATAATAATCATTATAATATATCGCTTATGAGAAAGTATGCATGAGTTTAGTAATGACAATATACCACCTATAAAAAGATCGCCTTATAAGTATAGCTAAGGTGACGATATATACATCATAGCAATGTAACTAAAACGAAATGATAGCCAAAGTGACGGTATGTTCATAATGACAATACTGCCACTATGAAAATATGTTCCCATGACACTATAGCTACACTGACAATAAAGCCATTTTCACAAAAGAGTAACATTGAAAATACAGCAAACGAGAATATAGCCACCAAGATAATACAGCCAGAATTACAAAAATATCACGATATTAATCCTCAGTATGTCATTAGTCACCTTGATAATAAACTTATAATAACTTTATGTATATCATGATAATATAACCTCTATGTCAACATATTTGCAAAGACAATTTGGCCATAATGGTAATACTGTCACGATGACATTTTATTCACTATAACAATACAGCAACAGTGATCATAGAACTGATGTGAAAATACAGTCAAAGAAACAAAAAAGATATATATAAATTATATCCACTATGGCAATATAACCATATGACAGTATATATACTGTGACAAATAGTCGCTTTTGAATCATAGCAAACATATAGCGACCAAGACGGGATATATCATTATAATATAGACACCTTGACAGTATAACTCATAAAACCAATGTATTATCACAGTAGCTAAATTTTTCAAGGTTGATATATTTTCATGGTAGCTACATTGTCAATGTCTATACTGCTATGGTCAATTTTGTCGTTGGGGCTATATTTTGTTATTAGCTAAAATATTTTTGTGGTTATGTGATCTTGATAATATATCATCATAGCGGCTTATTTGGTATTTTGAGTGTAACTGTATGCACATCACATCATCATACTACTTATATTGTCATGGTTTTTATACTGTTATGGTGTTTATGTCAACATGGCTATCATATTTCGATTGATGTATGATTATGGTAACTATATAGCAATGGCGATTACATTTTTTTTATTATTGTTTTGTGGTGACTACATTTTCATGATAGTTTTATTGTTATGGCATGTACATTTTCATGGTTGTTACATTGTTTTAATGGTTATGCTGTCTAGATGGCTATATTGTAATGATAAATCCTGTTTTGGACGCTATTTTGTCATGGTCAATATATTGTCTGAAGTCTATATGTTTGCTATGATCGGAAAGCAACTATTTTGTCACAATATCTATACTGTCAGGTGGCTATATTGCCATAGTGATATATCTTGAATGTTTCTTTATTATTCCATTAACCATATCGTCATATCATTTATATGATCATGGAGGATTTATTGTTATAGTGAATATATTGTCGTTGTGACTATGCTGTAATAATAGCTAAACTATTCTGGGAAATACAGTGCAGCCACCATGAAAATAATGTCACGATATAAATCAATCGCCAGGATATTAGAGTCACCTTGATAAGTATATAATGAGTACATAGATATCATGAAAATATAGCGTTCATATAAATATGTTTGTCGTGAAAATTTAGCCCCCACATAAATATCTTTGAAATGACAATCTATCCATTATGATAATATAGTCAAGACAATAATATATTCACCATAACAATAAAGCCACCATGGTCATATGAATAATATGACAATATAGTTAACCTAACAATAAACGCATTTATGAATCATATTGACTATTGAAATATAGCCTCATGATAATACAGATACTGTGACAAAATAGTCATTTTGGATCATAGCAAACATATAGCGTCGAGGAGAATATAGTCTCTATGACAAAATAGCGAAGAAGAAAGGATTTACCATCACAGTACAGTTGCCTTGACAGTATAGCCAATAAAACAGTAGAACAACCATGAAAATGTACCTGCCATAACAATATAGCTACCATGAAAATATAGTTAATATGACAAATTCATTACAATAAAATATAAACGATATCACATTATAGTTTCGATAATCAAACACCAATCATGATCATATCATTAGCATGTTAACATAAACACAATCATAGTATAAAAACCATGACAAAATAGGTAATATGATGATATGATATCCATACACTTACACTCACAATCCCAAATAAGACGCCATGAAAATATTATGAAGATCATATAATCACAATAAATATGTAGCTGAAAAATATATCCCTAGCCACAAAATTAACCATAGCAATACAGCCAGAATAATCTAGCCATGATACCATTAGAGCACAATAAAGCCACAATACCAATATCTTAACCATGAAAATATATTAGCCTTAAAAATGTATGTACTATGATAATATTTTCCCAAGAAAAATATCCACAGCAACAGTTTTGCTGCTAAAACACTATATCACCATGCCAATACCACCAAAATGTTAGTGAAACTATCATATCAAAATACCTCCAGAAAAAAAATCCCGCCGCAACAATATAACTAACATGACAATATAGCTACCTTGATAATATACGCAATATGACAATACAGCCACCAGGACAGTAAAATCACGTTATAAATCAATCACAATGACATCAGAGTCACCTTGATGTCAATATCAACATATTTACCATGACAATTTAACCATTATGATAGTATAGTCAAAACAACAATATATTCACCATAATAATAAAGCCACCATGATCATATAAGTTATATGAAAATGTAGTTATTGCAACTATAGATATACATTCAAATTATGTTCACTATGCAATATAGCCACCTGACAATAAAGAAGTTGTGACAAAATAGTCGCTTTCCGATCATAAGAAACATATATCCTCCAGCATATTATAGTGTCCTTGATAAAATAGCGACCAAAAAGGATTTATCATTAAAAAATGGCCACCTCAACAGTATAGCCAATAAAACAATGTAACAACCATGAAAATGTACCGGCCATAACAATATAGCTAACATGAAAATGAAGTTACCTTGACAAAATATTCACAATGAAATATTATCGCCTTTGCTATAAAGTTACCATTATCGTACACCACTCATGATGAGATAATCAGGAGGTTGACATAAAAACCATCACATTATAAAAACCATGACATTATAGTTCACATGATGATATGATATCCAAACATTTACACTCACAATGCCAAATAAGTTGCTATGAAAATATTGTTATCATCATCATATAATCCGAAAAAAATTAACTAACAACAAAACATATCCCCAACGAAAAAAATTGACCATAGCTATATGGCCATGAACTTGATATTGAGATTAAGATAATGTAGTCCTAATGGCATTATATTGAAAATAACAATACAGCCACCTTGCCAATATCGTCACCATGACAATGTAGCTACCCAGACAATGTATTAAACTTGACAATGTAGCTACCATGATAATGTTTTCCCATGAAAAAATATCCACAGCAACAGTTTAGCTGCTAAGACACTATATCACCATGCCAATATCAACAAAATATTAGTATAGCCATCATGGCAGTATACCACTAGAAAAAAACAAACGATATAGCGAACATGACAATATAGCTACCCGGATAATATAGACAACATGAAAAGACAGTCCTCTCCTTGCAATACGACAAAAATGACAAATAACCACCATGACAATATAGTCGCCTTACAATTTACCAACAATGACAATATATTTACCATAACAATATGATTTTAATTTTGATATAGCCAACATGACCATACAGTCACGATGAAAATACAACAACCATGACAATACAGACAACATAAGAATACAATCTGTATTACAATATTGCCATCAAACCAACAAATTCAAAGACAACATAATTATTATGGCACCACAGTAATCTTGACAATATACTCATAAATGTAATATAATCGCCATAAGAAAATGATCCGACTATGAAAATATTGCCAACCTGCCACTATGGCTTCCATTGCAATACAGCGACCATAATAATACATTCACCATGACAGTACTGAAACCATAACGATATAGCACATCATGACAATTTAGTCAACGAGTAATTCATTAAATATGAAAATTTGCTTCTATAATGATATGTCCTAAAGGGCAAAATCAACACCATTATAAAAGCTCCATGAAAATGCAGTCACATTGATAATATAACCTTCATTATGAAATTGTCACTATGACAATGAAGTTATCTTAACAATATAGCCACTATGAGATTATAGTCTTATTACCAATATAGTCATCCATGAAAATATTCTAACCTTATTAATATAGTTATCATGATAATGTATCGTTGTTGATAAAATATGCATGATAAAAAAACTGACAATATAACAACTATAAAAGATTCACCTTGCCAATATAGCCAAGATGGCGATATATACATCAAAGCAATATAACTAAAATAAAAAGATAACCAGAGATGACGGTATGTTCATAACGACAATACTGCCAATAAGAAAATATGGTCCCCAAGACACCTACAGCTACACTGACAATAAAGCGATCTTCACAAAAAGGGTAACATTAAAAATACAGTAAATGACAATATAACCTCCAAGACAACATATCCACCAAGACAATAATGTCACGATATAAATGAATCACCAGGACACTAGAGTCACCTTGATAGTACACCTACAATGACGATATGAATATCATAAAAATAAAGCATCCATATGAATATATCTGCCATGAAAATATAGCCCACATATGAATATCTTTGCTCTGAGACTGTAGCCATTATGATATTATAGTCAAAATGGCAATATAATCACCGTAACAATAAAGCTACCAAGACCACATAAATGATATTACAAAATAGTCAACGCAACAATATAGATATATTCAAATTATATTCACCATAACAATATAGCCAAATGACTATATAGATACTGTGACAAAATAGTCGCTTTCGGATCATAGCATACATATAGCGTCCAGGACAATACAGTCCCATGAGAAAATAGCCAATAAAAAAAGGATTTATCATTAAGATGTAGTCACCTTGACAGTATAGACAGTAAAATGATGAAACAACCTGGAAAATGTAACTGACATAACAATATAGCTACCTCGAAAATATAGTCACTATGTCAAAATAATTACAATGAAATATATTCGCTACCACAAGACAGTTTCCATAATCATGCACCGATCGTGATAATATAATCCGCAGGTTGGCATAAACACCATCATACTGTAAACACCATGATATTATAAGTGACATGATGATATGATATCCGTACACTTACACTCACAATATCAAATAAGCCGCCAAGAAATTATCATCATAATCATATAAGAACAATAGAAGTGTAGCTAACAACAAAATATATCTCCAACGACAAAATCAACCATAGCTATATAGCCATCAGATTAATATAACCCAAGATAATGTAGCCACGATGGCATTATATTGAAAATAACAGTACAGCTATAAGGATGAATACTGTCACCATGACAATGTAGCCGCTATGAAAATATATCAACCTTGTCATTATAGTTACTATGATAATGTATTTCTATGAAAAAATGTCCATCACAACAGTTTAGCTTCTAAGACACTATATTTCCATTACAATATCGCCAAAATATTAGTATAGCTATCATGACAATACACCTAACTTGAAAAGATATTCATCTCTTTGTAATATGAAAAGAGTGACAAATAGCCTCCATGGCAATGTAGTCACCTAACACTATAGCCACCATGGAAATATAGTCACCTAACACTATATCCACCATGCTAATATAGTCTCCTAACACTATAGCCACTATGGTAATATAATTATAATAACAATTTGATCTTAATAGCAATACAGCCACCATGACATGTAGTCACAATGACAATGCAACCACCAAGACAATACATACAACATGCCTACTCAGTTTCTATGTCAATATTTCCATCAATTCAACAAAATATATAACAATATAGAAATTATGGCAACACAGTTACCATGACAATATTCTCACAAAGCAATATAATCTCCAAAACTAAATTATCCCACTTTAGAAATATAGCAACCCTGCCACTATGGCTTCCATTTCAATGTAGCCACCATAATGAAACATTTACCATGACAGCACTGAAACCATAGAGCATATCATGACAATGTAGTCACCTGATAAAGCCTCAAAATGAAAATTTCCTTTTTATGATGATATATCCTATAGGGCAAAATCAACACCATTAAGAAAGCTACAATGAAAATGCAGACACCATGACATTATAACCATCATGTTAAAATTGTCACCATGACAAGAAAATCATCTTGCCAATATAGCCACTATGACCTTATACTTACAATGATAATATACTCACCATGACAATATTTTCACCTTGATAATATAGTTATAATGATAATATATCGCTTATTACAAAATATGCATGATTTACAAAATAGTAATAAAGCAAGTATAAAAAAAGATCAGCTTGCCAATATAGCAAAGGTGACGATATATACATCATTGTAATGGAAACAAAATGAGAAGGTAGCCAACATGGCGGTATTTTCATAATGACAATATTGTTACTATGAAAATACGTACCTCATGACACCATAGCTACACTGACAATAAAGCCATTTTCACAATAAAGTTACATTGAAAATACAGCAAACGACAACGTAGCCGCCAAGACAGTACTGCCTCCATGACAATAATGTCACGATATAAATGAATCACCATGACATTAGAGTCAAATTGATAATAAACTTACAATGACTGTAGAAATATCATGAAAATAAGTCTCCATATCAACATATTTGCCACAACAATTTAGCCATAACGATAATATAATCACCACGAAATTATATTCACTGTAACAATAAAGCCAGTATGGTCATGATATGACAATGTAGTTAACGCAACAATAAAGAAACATTCAAATTATATTTACCATGGCAATATAACCATCTGACAATATATATAAAAATGCAATATATTCGCCATAACAAAATGATCCCACCATGAAAATATGAGCACCCTGCCACTATGGCTTCCATAGTCACGATAACAATACAATCATCAAAGCAATAAAGCCACCAGGACCATATAACTGATATGACATTATAGTCAATGCAAAAGTAAAGTCTTCATGAAATTATATTGAATATGGCAATATAGCCACCTGACTTTATATACACCGTGACAAAATGATAACTCTCGGATCATAGGAAACACATAGCCTCCATAACTATATACTGTCCACGACAAAATAGCGATCAGGACAGGATTTATTATTACAACATAGCCACAATGAAAGTATAGCCAACAAGGAATATAACATCCATGAAAATAAACCTACCATAACATTATAGCTACCATGAAAATATATTCACCATGATAGAATAATCTCAATGAAATATAATCGACATTGCAATATATTTACCAACCATACACCAATCATGATCATATAATCACCAGGTTGACATAAACACCATCGCAGTATAAAAACCATGAAACTATAATTGACATAATGATATGATATCCATACAGTTAAGCTCACAATACCAAATAGGCCGCAAATATAGTCAACATGACAATGTAACGAACATGAAAATATAATCATCTTGACACTGTAGCTACCATGATAATATATTCCCCTGACAAAATATTCACAATAACATTTTAGCCGCCAAGACAATATATCACCATACCAATATCGCTAATATGTTAGTACAGCCATCATGGCAATATGCCACCAGAAAAAGATAGCCACTACTACGACATAACTACCATGAAAATATTGCTAGGCTGACAATATAGACAATATGAAAAAAGGTTCACCTTGTAATATAATAAAATGACAAATAGCCACTATGAAAATGTAGTCATTTAACAATATAACACCCATGGTATTACGTCATCATAATCATATAATCTTAATGGCAATATAGCCACCATGACCATAGTCACGATGACAATACAGCCACCATGACAATATAGACAACATGACCATATAGTCTTTTTAACAATTTTGACATCAATTTAATAAATTAAATGACAATATACAAATTATGGCAACACAGTCACCATGATAATATAGCAAGAAATGCAATATATTCGCTTGGACAAAATGATGCGCACCATGAAATTATAGTCATCCTGCCACTATGGCTTCCATAGAAATGTTCCTACCATTATAATACATTCACCATGACAGTACTGAAACCATAACAATATGGTCATCAAGAGAATATAGTCACCTGATAATTTAATCTAAATGACAATCTCGCTTCTGTAATGATATATCCTCGATGGGAAGTTCAACACCATTAAAAAAACTACCATAAAAATGCAATCACCATGACATTATAACCCTCATGATAAAATAGTCACCATGACAGTATAGTTATCTTTGCAATATAGCCCCTATGAAACCATAGTCATAATGACAATATAGACACTGACAATATTGTCACCATAATGATATAGGTATCATGATAATGTATCGCTTTTGAAAAAATATGTATGGTTTAAAAAATGACATTATAGAAACTATAAAAAAAGATCACGAAACTAATATTGCCAAGGTGACGATATGTACACCATACAATGTAACCAAAACGAGAAGATAGCTAACATGACGGTATGCTCATGATAAGAATACTGCCAATATGAAAGTATGTTCATCATGACACTATAGCTACACTGATTATTAAGCCGTCTTCACAAAGAGTAACCATGAAAATACTACAAACGACAATATAGCCATCATAACAGTATTCCCACCAAGACAATATTGTCACAATATAAATCAGTCACCATGACAATAGGGTCACGTTCATAATATACTTACCGTGATTATGTATATATCATGAAAATATAGCCTCCAAAAACACATATTTAGCATGACAATTTATCCATTATGATAATATAGTCACCATGACAATATATTCAACATAACAAAAAGACATCATGATCATATGATATATATGACAATATAGTCAAAGCAATAATATAGACACCATTGAATTTCATTCACTATGGCAATATAGCCACTGACAAAATAATAGCTTTTGGATTTCAAAAAAAAAACATATATCGTTCATGACAAAATAGTCTCAAGGACAAAAGAGCGACCAGGACAAGATTTATCACTACAATATAGTCACTCCGACATTATAGCCAAAATAACTATACACGAACCATATAAATGTATCTCCCATAATAATATAGCTCCCATGAATTTGTACTCACCGAGACAAAATTATTACAATGAAATTCAATCGTTATTGCAATATAGATACAATAACCATACACCTATCATGATCATATGATGACCAAGTTGAGATGACCACCATTACATTATAAAGATCTTGAAAATACAACTGAAAGGAAGATACGATATCTGTACAGTTATACTCACAATACCAATTAACCCGCCATAAATATATTGCCATCATGATCTTATAATGACAATGAAAATATAGCTAACAACAAAAAATATCCCCTTCGACAAAATTCACTATATCACTATTGCCAACAAGTTGATATAGCAAAGACGATACTTTAGATATGATGGCATTATATTTAAGATAAGAAGATAGCTACCATGCCAGTATAGTAACACAAAACTGTAGCTACCAAGAAAATATAGTCACTTTGACAATATAGCTATTTTGATAATATATTCTCGCGACAAAATATCTACAATAGCAGTTTAGCAACAAAGACAATATATGACCATGCAAGTATCCTAACATGTTCGTGTAGCTATTATGGCAATATACCACCAGAAAGAGAAATAACCACCACAACGATATAGCTACCATGACAATATCCCTACCTTGACAATATTGCCAACAAGAAAAAACAGTCACCTTCTTTTAATATAGCAAAAATGACAAATAGCCACCAAGACAATGTAGTCACATAACAATATAGCCACCAGGTCAATATAGATGCCATAACGATATAATCTTATCGATAAAATAGCCACCAGGACCATACAATCAAGATGACAATAAAACTACCAGGACAAAATGGACAACATGACCATACATAGTCTATGAAAATATTGCAATCAATTCAACAAATTAAATGACAATATACATATCATGGCAACAGTGTCACCATGAAAATATAGTGACAATTGCAATATAATCGTCATGATAAAATGATGCCCACCATGAAAATGTAGTCACCTTACCACTATGGGTTTCTTTGCAATATAGCCACCATAATAATACATTCACCATGACAGTACTGAATCCATAACAATATATTCATGAAAATATAATAATCTTGGTAATATAACTACTATGAAATTATAGTCATAATGACAATATAGCCAAAATGACAATGTTGTTACCTTAATGATATAGTTATCATGATAATGTATCGATCATGACAAAATATGCATGATAAGATAAAGGAAAATATATTAACTACAAAAACCATTACTGTTCCAATATTGCCAGATGATATTATATACATCATAGCAATGTAACCATAATGTACGATAACCATCATGACGGTATGTTCATAATGACAATACTACCACTAGGAAAATATATTCAACATGACACTATAGTTACACTGATAATAAAGCAATGTTCACAAAAGAGTAACAGAATGATCCCACCATGAATATATAGCCACCCTGCCACTATGGCTTTCATTGCAATGTAGCCACAATTATGATACATTCACCATGACAGTACTGAAACCATAACATTATAGCATGAAATGAATATGTAGTCACCTGATAATATATTCAAAAAGAAAATTTCGTTTCTATAAGGGCAAAATCAACACCATTAGAAAGGCTACGATGAAAATACAGTCACCTTGACATTATAACCATCACGATAAAATAGTCACCATGACAAAATAATCACCATGACAAAATAATCAGCATGACAATATGTTGTCAGCTTAATGAGTATAGTTATCATGATAATGTATCGCTTATGACAAAATATGCATGATTAAAAGAAATAACAATATAGCAACTATAAAAAAGATCACCTTGCCAATATAACCAAGGTGACGATATATATATTCATAGCAATGTAACGGAAATGAGAACATAATGACGTTATATTCATAATGACAATACTGCCACTGTGAAAATATGCTCCTCATGACACTATAGTTAAACTGACAATTAAGCCATATTCACAAAAGAGTAACATTCAAAATTCAGCAAACGACAATACAGCCACCATTGTAGTGCATCCATCATGACTATAATATTACGCCATAAATCAATCACCAAATTATTAGCGTCACCTTGATAATAAACTTTCAATGACTCTGTAAATGTTATGAAAATATACCCTTTATATCAACATATTTGCCATGACACTTTAGCCATTATGATAATATAGTCACAATGACAGTATATTCACCATGATCATATAACTAATATGTCAACGTAATAATAAAGAGATATTTGAATTATATTCACTAAGGCAGTATAGCCTCCAATACAATATAGTCTCCATAAAAAAATAGCGATCAAGACAGGATTTATCATTATAATAGAGGCAACTTGACAGTATAGCCAATAGAACAAAGCAAGAGCCATGAAAATGTAGCTGCCATAACAATATGGCTTTCTTAAAAAGGCAGTCAACATAACAAAACAATCACAATGAAATATAATCGCCGTTACAATATAGTTAACATAATCACTGACCAATCATGACAATATAATCAGCAGGATAACATTGAGACTTCGCAACTAAAGTGTTGTTGTGGATGTGTTCCATGTGATTGTATTATCATAGTAGCTACATTGTCAAGGTTACTATATTTTCATGGTAGCTACATTGTCATAGTGACGATATTGGCATGGTGGCCGTATTGCTATTTTCAATATAATGCCATTCTAACTACATTATCTTGGTCGGTATATTTATTCTCTGGCTACATTGCTATGGCTAATTTTGTCGTTGAGCCAATATTTTTTTCATTTACTACAATTGTGTTTCAATCATATGATCATGATAATATTTTCTTGGCGGCTTATCTGGTGATGTGAGTGCAAGTGTATGGATATGATATTATCATATCACTATGTTTTCATTGTTTTTATACTGTGATGGTGTTTATATCAGCCTCTTGACGATATCATGATGATTGATTTATGATTATAGTAAACAAATTGAAATGGCGATTATATTTCAATGTGACAATTTTGTCATTTTGCCTACATTTTCATGGTAACTATATTCTTATAGCAGGTACATTTTCAATGTTGTTTCACTGTCAAGGTGACTTTATCTTAATGTGAAATCTTGTCTTGGTCGCTATTTTGTCATGGACACTATATTGTCCTGGAGCCTATATGTTTGCTATGACCCGATAGAGACCATTTTGTCACAGAATCAATATTGTCAGATGCTTATATTGCCATAATGAATATAAATTGAAGGCTTACTTATTGTTGCGCTTACTGTATCCTCCTATCACTTAGATGATCATAGCTATATTGTTATAGATATTATATTACCGTCGTGACTACATTATCATATTGGCTAAATTGTCATGGTAAGTATGTTGACATGGAAGCCTTATTTTCATGATATTTATATAGTCAGTACTATTTTATTATCAGCGTGACTCTAATGTCACCGCGACTGAATCATATCATGACATTATTGTCATAGTGGCTGGACTGTCATGGTAGCTATATAGTCGTTTGCTGTATTTTCAATGTTACTCTTTTATGAAGATTACTTTATTGTCATGGTAGCCATATGTCATGGGGAATATATCTTCATAGTAGCAGTATTGTCATTATGATCATACCGTCATTTTGGATGTCTTCTCATTCTAGTTACATTGCGAAGATATACATATCGTCACCTCGGCTATATTGGCAAGGTGATCTCTTTTATAATTGCTATATTGTCATTCTTTCACTCATGCATATTTTTTCATAAGCGATACATTATCGTGATAACTATATTATTAAGGAGACGGTATATTGTTATGGTGACTGTATTGTCACTATGATGATGGTTATAATGATATTGTGACTGCATTTTCATTGTAGCTTATTTAATGGTGTTGATTTTGCCCTTGAAGATACATCATTATAAAAACGAAAATTTCGTTTTGATTAAATTATCAGGTGAATACATTGTCATGATATGCTATAGTGTTATAGTTTCGGTGCTGTCATTGCTAATGTATATTATGTTGGCTATATTGCAATGGAAGCCATAGTGGCAGGGTAGCTATATTTTCATGGTTGGATCATTTTGTTATGACAATTTTATTGTATTTGTGAGTATATTGTCATGGTGACTCTGTTGCCATAATTTCTATATTGTCATTTGATTTATTGAATTGATGGCAATATTGTCATAGAGACTGTATTGTCATGTTGCCTGTATGGTCATCATGATTGTCTTGTCATCGTGACTATATAGTCATGGTGGCTATACTGTCACTAAGATCACATCATCATGGCAACTATGCTGCCATCGTGACTATACTGTTAGGTAACTATATTGCCATAATGGCTTTTTGTTAGAGTAGCTATATTGTTAAGGTAGCTATATCATTGTGGTGGGTATTTTTTTCTTTTGGTATATTGCCATGATGGCCATACTAGAGTTTTTTTCGATATTAGCATGGTGATATATTATCATGGTAGCTACATTTCCAAGGTTACTGTACTTCATGTAAGCTAAATTGTAATGATGATATTGGGATGGTGGGTGTATTGTTATTTTCAATATAATGCCATTCTGGCCACATTATCTTGGTCGCTATATCAACTTGATGGCTATATTGCTACAGTCAACTTATCATTGGGGATGTATTTTGTCTTTACCTACAATTTGGTTGTGATTATATGATCATGATAATATTTTCATGGCGAGTTATTTGGTATTGTGAGGGTAACTGTCTTGATATCATATCATCATGTAAATTATATTGTCATGGTTTTTATACGGTAATGGTTATTATGTCAAAATGCTGATTACATTATCATCATTAATGTATGATTATGGTAACTATATAGGAATGAAGATATCTTTTGTGATTATTTTGGTTTGTTGACTTCATTTTGATAGAAGTTATATTGGTATGGCTGGTACATTTTCATGGTTCTTACATTGTTTTATGGGCTATACTGTCAAGGTGGCTATATTGTAATGATAAATCCTGTCTTGGACGATATTGTCTCCTGGACACTATATATCCAGGAGGCTATATGTTTCCTATGATCCGAGAGCGACAATTTTGTCACGTTATCTACAGTGTCAGGTGGCTATATTGACATACTGAATATATTTTGAAGGTTTCTTTAATGTTTCGTTGACTATATTGTCATATCAGTTATGTGGTCATGGTGGTTTTGTTGTTTAGTGAATATATTGTCATGGCTAAATTGTCATGGGAAATATGTTGATATGGATGGTATATTCTCATGATACTTATATAGTAATTGTAAATCTCTTTTCAAGGTGACTCTAATGTCACGGTGATTGATTTATATCGTAACATTATTGTTGTGGTGGCTGTACTATCAGTGTAGCTATTTTGTTGTTTGATGTGTTTTCAATATTACTATTTTGTGAATATGGCTTTATTGTCAGTGTAGCTATACTTTCATTGGGAACAAATTTTCATAGTGATGGGATTGTCATTATGAAATAAAGTCATTTTGGCTATCTTCTGATTTGAGTTACATCGCTATGCTATATATATAGTCACCTTGGCTGCATTGGAAAGGTGATCTTTTTTTATAGGTGGTATATTGTCATTTTTAATCGTTCATATTCTGTCATAAGCGATATATTATCATGATAACTATATCATTAAGGTGAAAATATTGTCATGGCGAGTATATCGTCTTTATGACTGTAATCTTATAATGACAATATAGCTACACTGATATATAGGCAACATGAAAATACAATCCCCTCCTTATAATACAACAAAAATTACAAATAGTCATCATGGCAATATGTTCATCAAACAATATAGCCACCATGGCAATATAGTTACCATATATATGGAATATTAATGGAAATATAAGCACCATGACCATATAGAAACGATGACAATACAATCAACAAGACAATACTGGAAACATGACATTATATCATATGGCAACAGTCACCATGATAATATACTCACAAATGCAATATAATCGACATATAAAAATGATTATATTATGAAAATATATCCACTCTGCCATTATGGCATGCATTTTTGCAATGTAGCCAACATAATAATACATATACCATGACATTCCTAAAACCATAATAATATAGTATATCACGACAATGTAGCCCCCTACTGATTTAATAAAAATAAAAATCTCGTTTTATAGTGATACATCCTCAGTTGCAAAACCAACACCATTATAAAAGCTACAGTGAAAATGTAGTCACCATGAAATTATAACAATCATCATAAGATAGTCATCATGACAATATAATTATCTTGGCAATATATCCAACATGAGATTATATTCATAACAATATAGTCACAATGCCAATATATACTCACCGGAATATTATAGCTATCATGATAATATATCACTTTTGACAATATATGCATGATTGGAAAAAATGACAATATAGCAAATATAAAAAAGATCACATTTCTATTATAGCCAAAGTGACTATATATAAATGATAGTAATGTAAACAAAATAAGGAAATATCCAAAATGACAAAAAGTTCATATTGACAATACTGCCACTATGAATATATATTCTCCATGACACTATATCTACACTGACAGTAAAGCTATCTTCACATAAGCGTAAAGTTGAGAATACAGCAAACGGCAATATAGCCACCTTGAAAATACAGCCACCTTGACAATAATGTCACGATACAAATCAAGTGCCAGAACATTAGAATCACCTTGATAGTGATCTTAAAATAACTTTATAAATATCATGAAAATATAGAACCCATGTCAATATGTTTGCTACGACAATTTAGCCATTATGATGATATAATCACGACGACAATGTATTTACTATGACAATAAAGCTACCATGATCATTTACCTGACATGACAATATAGTCAAAGCAAAATTATAGAAACATTCAACGTATATTCAAAATTTCAATATAACCACTTTACAATATAGATACTGTGAATAAATTCTCGCTTTCGGATCCTAGCAAACATATAAACTCTAGGACAATATAGTCTCTGTGAAAAAAACAGTGACTGACAGTATTATCACAATGAAATGAAACGATATTACTATATAGTTACCATAATCGTACACCAATCATGATTATGTATCAGTAGGTTGATATAAACAATATCACAATGTAAAAACCATGACAATATAAGTGACTTGATATGATATACAGTCACTTACACTTACCATATCAAATAAGCCTCCATAAAAATATTAACCATAATTAACCAAAAAAAAACTTTGCAATTTAGCCATCATGTTGATACAGCGACCAAGATAATATAGCCATGATGGCAGCATATCGAAAATAACAATACAGCCACCATGCCAATGTCTTCACCATGCCATTGTAGCTACCATGAAAATATAGTAACCTTGACTATGTAGCTACCATGATAAATGATTTAAATTGAAAACTATCCACAACAAGAGTTTAGGTGCTAAGACACTATATCACGATGCCAATATCGCCAAAATGTTATTATTGCCATCACGATAATATACCGCCAGAAAAGAAATATATATACCCACTACTCGACAATATAGATATTCTGACAATATTGCCAACGTGAAAAGACAGTCACCTCCTTGTCATATAATAAAAATGACAAATAGCCATCATGGCAATATAGTGACCTAACAATACAGCCACCTTGGCAATATAGCTACCATAACAATGTAATATTAATGACAATATAGCCAACATGATTATATCGTTACGATGACAATACAACCACAGTGACAATACAAATAATATGACAGTATCGTCTCTAAGACAATATTGCTATGAATTCAACAAATTAAATGACAATATAGATATTATTGCAACGCAGTCATCATGACAATATACTCAGAAATGCTATTATAATCGCCATAATAAAATCATCCTACCATGAAAATATAGGTACCTTACTATTTTGGTTTCCGTTGCAATGTAGCCACAGTAATAAAAGATATACCATGACAGTACTGAAACCATAACAATATAGCGTATCATGGCAATGTAGTCACCTGATAATTTAACCAAAAGGACAATTTCTCTTCTATAATGGTATATCCTCAAATGTAATATGAACACCATTAAAAAAGCTTCTATGAAAATACAGTCACTGCGACAAAAATATCATGATAAAAAAGTCACCATGACACTATAGTTATCTTGGCAATATAGCCACTATGACATTATCGTCATAATGACAATATAGTCGCTATGACAATATTGTCACCATAAAAATATAATTATTATGATTATATATCACTTACGACAAAGTATGCATGAGTTTAGTAATGACAATATACCACCTATAAAAAGATCACCCTATACATATAGCTAAGGTGACGACATATACATCATAGCAATGTAAATAAAATGAAAGGATAGCCAAAATGACGGTATGTTTATAATAACAATACAGCCACTATGAAATTATGTTCCCCATGACACTAAAGCTACACTGACACTAAAGCCATTTTCACAAAAGGGTATCATTGAAAATACAGCAAACGAGAATATAGCCACCATGATAGTGCAGCCAGTATTACAATAATATCACGATATAAATCCTCACCATGACATTAGTCACCTTGATAATAAACTTACAATAACTTTATGAATATCATGATAATATAGACTCTATGTCAAAATATTTGCCATGACAATTTGGCCATTATGATAATACAATCACGATGACAATTTATTCACTATAACAATACAGCCACAGTGATCATATAACTGATGTGAAAATACAGTCAAAGAAACAAAAAAGATATATACAAATCATATTCACTATGGCAATATAACCATATGACAATATAGATACTGTGACAAATAGTCGCTTTTGAATCATAGCAAACATATAGCCTGCAGGACAATATAGTCTCTATGACAAAATAGCGACCAAGACAGGATATATCATTATAATATAGACACCTTGACAGTATAACTCATAAAACCAATATATTATCATATAGCTAAATTTTTCAAGGTTGATATATTTTCATGGTAGCTACATTGTCATGGTGACGATATTGGCATGGTGGCGCTATTGTGCTATAATGTTATCTTCGCTACATTATCTTGTTCGCTTGATTAACTTAATATCTATATTGCTATGGTAAATTTTGTCGTTGAGGCTATATTTTGTTATTAGCTACAATTTTTTTGTGGTTATGTAACCTTGATAATATATTTTCATGGTGGCTTATTTGGTGTTTTGAGTGTAACTGTATGAATATCACATCATCATACTACTTACATTGTCATGGTTTTTATACTGTAATGGTGTTTATGTCAACATGGTGATAATATTAGGATTGATGTATGATTATGGTAACTATATAGCAATGGCGATTATATTTTTTTTATTATTATATTGTGGTGACTACATTTTCATGGTATTTATATTGTTATGGCACGTATATTTTCATGGTTGTTACATTGTTTTAATAGCTATGCTGTCAAGGTGTCTATATTGTAATGATAAATCCTGTTTTGGACGCTATTTTGTCATGGACAATATATTGTCCTGGAGTCTATATGTTTGCTATGATCGGAAAGCAACTATTTTTTCACAATATCTATACTCTCAGGTGGCTATATTGCCATAGTGAATATATTATGAATGTTTCTTAATTATTGCATCAACCATATTGTCATATTATGTATATGATCATGGAGGATTTATTGTTATAGTGAATATATTGTCGTTGGGACTATATTGTAATAATAGCTAAACTCTTCTGGGTATTAGAGTGCAGCCACCCTGACAATAATGTCACGATATAAATCAATCGCCAGGACATTAAAGTCACCTTGATAAGTATATAATGAGTACATATATATCATGAAAATATAGCGTCCATATAAATATATTTGTCGTGAAAATATAGCCCCCATATAAATAACTTTGAAATGACAATCTAGCCATTATGATGATATAGTCAAGACAATAATATATTCATCATAACAATAAAGCCACCATGGTCACATGAATAATATGACAATATAGTCAACCTAACAATAAACGCATTTATAAATGATACTCACTATGGAAATATAGCCACAAGACAAAAGAGATACTGTGACAAAATAGTCATTTTGTATCATAGCAAACATATAGCGTCCAGGAGAATATAGTCTCTACGACAAAATAGCGAAGAAGAAAGGATTTATCATCAAAATACAGTTACCTTGACAGTATAGCCAATAAAACAGTAGAACAACCATGAAAATGTATTAGCCATAACAATATAGCTACCATGAAAATAAAGTTACTATGACAAATTCATTACAATGAAATATAAACGATATCACATTATAGTTTCGATAATCATACACAAATCATGATCATATCATCAGCAGGTTGACATAAACGCAATCATAGTATAAAAACCATGACAAAATAGGTGACATGATGATATAATATCCATAAACTTACACTCACAATCCCAAATAAGACGCTATGAAAATATTATCAAGATCATATAATCACAATAAACATGTGGCTGAAAAAATATATCCCTAGCGACTAAATTAACCATAACAATACAGCCAGGATAATGTAGCCATGATAGCATTATAGCACAATAAAGCCACCATGCCAATATCCTCACCATGACAATGTAGCTACCATGAAAATTTATTAACCTTAAAAATGTAGCTACTATGATAATCTAATCCCATGAAAAATATCCACAGCAACAGTTTTGCAGCTTAGACACTATATCACAATGCCAATACCACCAAAATGTTAGTGAAGCTATCATATCAAAATACCTCCAGAAAAAAAAGAAAATCCCACCGTAACAATATAACTAACATGACAATATAGCTACCTTGAGAATATACCCAATATGACGATACAGCCAACTAGATAATAAAATCACGATATAGATAAATCACAATGACATCAGAGTGACCTTGATAATAAACTTTCAGTGACTATATAAGTATCATGAAAATATTGCGTCAATATCAACATATTTACCATGACAACTTAACCATTATGATAGTATAGTCAAAACAACAATTTACTCAACATAATGATAAAGCAAGCATGATCATATAAGTTATATGAAAATATAGTCAATGCAACAATACATAAACATTCAAATTATATTCACTATGCAATAAAACCACCTAACAATATAGACGCTGTGACAAAATTGTCGCTTTCGGATCATAACAAACATATATCCTCCAGCACATTATAGTGTCCACGATGAAATAACGACCAAAAAGGATTTATCATTAAAATATAGCCACCTTAACAGTATAGCCAATAAAACAATGTAACAAGAATGAAAATGTACCTTCCATAACAATATAGCTAACATGAAAATGATCACAATGAAATATTATCGCCTTTGCTATATAGTTACCACTATCATACACCACTCATGATGAGATAATCAGGTGGTTGACATAAAAACCATCACAGTATAAAAACCATGACAATATAGTTGACGTAATGATATGATATCCATACATTTACACTCACAATGCGAAAACAGTAGCCATGAAAATATTGTTATCATTATCATATAATCCGAGAAAAATTTAACTAACAACAAAACATATCCCCAACGACAAAATTGACAATACCAATATGGCCATCAAGTTAATATTCCGACCAAGATAATGTAGTCCTAATGGCATTATATTGAAAATGATACATCCACCGTGCCAATATCGTCACCATGACAATGTAGCTACCCAGACAATGTATTAACATTGACAATGTAGCTACCATGATATCGTTTTCCTATGAAAAAATATCCACAACAACAGTTTAGCTGCTAAGACACTATACCACCATGACAATATCAACAAAATATTAGTATAGCCATCAGGCAGTATGCCGCTAGAAAAAAACAAACGATATAGTTAACATGACAATATAGCTACCCGGACAATATAGCCAACATGAAAAGACAGTCTTCTCCTTCTAATACGACAACAATGACAAATAACCACCATGACAATATAGTCGCCTTACAATTTACCAACAATGGCAATATGTTTACCATAACAATATGATTTTAATTTTGATATAGCCACCATGACCATATAGTCACGATGAAAATACAACCACCATGACAATACAGAAACATAAGAATACAATCTGTATCACAATATTGCTATCAAATCAACAAATTCAAAGACAACATGAATATTATGGCACCACAGTAATCATGACAATATACTCACAAATGCAATATAATCGCCATAGGAAAATGATCCGACTATGAAAATATTTCCAACCTACCACCAAGGCTTCCATTGCAATATAGCCACCATAATAATACATTCACCATGACAGTACTGAAACCATGACGATATAGCATATCATGACAATTTAGTCAACGAGTAATTCATTAAATATGAAAATATGCTTCTATAATGATATGTCCTCAAGGGCAAAATCAACACCATTATAAAAGCTGCCTTGAAAATGCAGTCACAATGACATTATAACATTAATGATAAAATAGTCACTATGACAATGAAGTTATCTTAACAATATAGCCACTATGAGATTATAGTCTTATTACCAATATAGTCATCCATGAAAATATTCTAACCGTATTAATATAGTTATCATGATAATGTATCGCTTTAGATAAAATATGCATGATTAAAAAACTGACAATATAACAAGCAAAAAAAGATCACCTTCCCAATATAGGCAAGGTGACGATGTATACATCATAGCAATATAATCAAAATGAAAAGATAACCAGAATGACGGTATGTTCATAACGACAATACTGCCAATAAGAAAATATGTTCCCCAAGACACCTACAGCTAAACTGACAATAAAGTATCCTTCACAAGAAGGGTAACATTGAAAATACAGTAAATGACAATATAACCACCAAGACAACACAGCCACCACGACAATAATGTCACGATATAAACCAAACACCAGGACACTAGAGTCACCTTGAAAGTAAACCTACAGTGACCATATGAATATCATAAAAATAAAGCATCCATATCAATATATCTGCCATGAAATATATAGCCTCCATATGAATATTTTTGCTCTGAGAATTTAGCCATTATAATAATATAGTCAAGATGGCAATATATTCACCGTAACAATAAAGGCACCAAGACCAAAAAAAAGATATTAGAAAATAGTCAACGCAACAATATAGACACATTCAAATTATATTCACCATAACAATATAGCCAAATGACTATATAGATACTATGACAAAATAGTCGCTTTCGGATCATGGCAAACATATAGCGTCCAGGACAATATAGTCCCATGAGAAAATAGCAAACAAAACAGGATTTATCATTAAAATGTAGTCACCTTGACAGTATAGACAGCAAAATAATGAAACAACCTCGAAAATATACCTGACATAACAATATAGGTACCATGAAAATATAGTCACTACGTCAAAATAATTGCAATGAAATATAATCCCTATCACAAGACAGTTTCCATAATCATGCACCGATCGTGATAATATAATCTGTAGGCTTACGTAAACATCATCATGCTGCAAAAACCATGACATTATAAGTGACATGATTATATGATATCCGTACACTTACACTTACAATATCAAATAAGCCGCCGTGAAAATATCATCGTAATCATATAATCACAATAAAAGTGAAGCTAACAACAAAATATATCTCCAACGACAAAATACACCATTGCTATGTAACCATCAAGTTAATAGAACGCCCAAGATAATGTAGCCACAATGGCATTATATTTGAAATAACAGTACAGCTATCAGGATGAGTACTGTCACCATGAAAATGTAGCCTCTGTGAAAGTATATCAGCCATGACAATACAGCTATCATGATAATGTATTCCTATGAAAAAATGTCCATAACAACAGGTTAGCTTCTAAGACACTATATTTCCATGCCAGTATCGCCAAAATATTAGTATATCCATCGTGGCAATATACCACCAGAATAATAGAATTCCCACCACAACGATATAACTAACATGACGATATAGTAACCCTGACAATATACCTAACTTGAAAAGACATTTATCTCTTTGTAATATAAAAAGAGTGACAAATAGCCTCCATGGCAATATAGTCACCTAACACTATAGCCACCATGGAAATATAGTCACCTAACACTATAGCCACCATGGTAATATAGTCTCCTAACACTATAGCCACTATGGTAAAATAGTTACAATAATAATAGAGTCTTGATAGCAATATAGCCACCATGACGGACAAATAGCCTCCATGGCAATATAGTCACCTAACACTATAGCCACCATGGAAATATAGTCACCTAACACTATAGCCACCATGGTAATATAGTCTCCTAACACTATAGCCACTATGGTAAAATAGTTACAATAATAATAGAGTCTTGATAGCAATATAGCCACCATGACCATGTCGTCACAATGACAATACAACCGCCAAGACAATACATACAACATGCCAATTCAGTTTCTATGTGAAAATTTCCTTATATTCAAAAAAATATATGATAATATAGAAATCATGGCAACACAGTTACTCTGACAATATTCTCACAGAATCAATATAATCTCCAAAACAGAATGATCCCACTTTGAAAATTTAGCAACCCTGCCACTATGGCTTCCTTTTCAATGTAGCCACCATAATAAAACATTTACCATGACAACACTGAAACCATACAGCAAATCATGAAAATGTAGTCACCTGATAAAGCATCAAAATGAAAATCTTTTCATAACGATATATCCTATAGGGCAAAATCAACACCATTAAGAAAGCTACAATGAAAATGCAGACACCATGACATTATAACCGTCATGTTAAAATTGTCACCATGACAATAAAATTATCTTGCCAATATAGCCACTATGAGCTTATACTTATAATGATAATATACTCACCATGACAATATTGTCACCTTGATAATATAGTTATAATGATAATATATCGCTTATGAGAAAATATGCATGATTAACAAAATAGTAATAGAGATCAGCTTGCCAATATAGCAAAGGTGACGATATATACATCATAACATTGGAAACAAAACGAGAAGGTAGCCAACATGACGGTATGTTCATAATGACACTATTGTCACTATGAAAATTCTTACCTCAAGACACTATAGCTACACTGACAATAAAGCCATTTTCACAATAATGTTACATTGAAAATACAGCAAACGACAATGTAGCCACCAAGAGAGTACTGCCTTCATGACAATAATGTCACGTTATAAATCAATCACCATGACATTAGAGTCAAATTGATAATAAACTTACAATGACTGTAGAAATATCATGAAAATACAGCCTCCATATCAACATATTTGCAACGACAATTTACCCATGATGATAATATAATCACGACGAAATTATATTCACTGTAACAATAAATCCATTATGGTCATATAACTAATATGACAATGTAGTTAACGCAACAATAAAGAAACATTCAAATCATATTTACTATGGCAATATAACCATCTGACAATATATATAAAAATGGAATATATTCGCCATAACAAAGTGATCCCACCATGAAAATATAACCACCCTGCCACTATGGCTTCCATAGTCATGATCACAATATATTCATCAAAACAATAAAGCCACCAGGACCATATAACTGATATGACATTATAGTCAATGCAACAGTAAAGTCTCCATGAAACTATATTGAATTTGGGAATATAGCCACCTGAATTTATATACACTGTGACAAAATGATAACACTCGGATCATAGGAAACATATAGCCTCCATGATTATATACTGTCCACGAAAAAATAGCGATCAGGACAGGATTTATTATTACAACATAGCCACAATGAAAGTATAGCCAAAAAGGAGTATAACATCCATGAAAATAAACCTACCATAACATTATAGCTACCATAAAAATATATACACCATGATAGAATAATCTCAATGAAATATAATCGACATTGCAATACATTTACCAACCATACACCAATCATGATCATGTAATCACCAGGTTGACATAAACACCATCGCACTATGAAAACCATGAAACTATAATTGACATAATGATATGATATCCATACAGGTAACCTCACAATATCAAGTAGGCCGCCTATATAGTCAACATGACATGACAATATAACAAACATGAAAATATAATCATCTTGACACTATAGCTACCATGATGATATATTCCCCTGAGAAAATATTCACAATAACAGTTTAGCCGCCAAGTCAATGTATCACCACACCAATATCGCCAATATGTTGGTACAGCCATCATGGCAATATACCACCAGAAAAAAATAGCCACTACTACGACATAACTACCATGACAATATAGCTAGGCTGACAATATAGAGAATAGAAAAGAGGTTCACCTCTTGTAATATAACAAAATGACAAAAAGCTACTTTGAAAATATAGTTATTTTACAATATAGCAACCATGGTATATCGTCATCATGAACATATAATCTTAATGGCAATATAGCCACAATGACCATAGAGTCACGATGACAATACAGCCACCATGACAATATAGACAACATGACCATATAGTCTTTTTAACAATATTGACATCAATTTAATAGATTAAATGACAACATACAAATTATTGCAACACAGTCACCATGATATTATAGCAACAAATCACTAGGACAAAATGATACACACCACGAAATTATAGTCATCCCGCAACTATGGCTTCCATTGAAATGTTCCTACCACTATAATACAATCACCATGAGAGCACTGAAACCATAACAATATAGTCATCAAGAGAATATAGTCACCTGATAATTTAATCTAAATGACAATCTCACTTCTGTAATGATATATGCTCGATGGCAAAATCAACACCATAAAAATGCAGTCAAAATGACATTATAACCCTCATGATAAAATAGTCATCATGAGAGTATAGTTATCTTGACAATATAGCCACTATGAAACCATAGTCATAATGACAATATAGACACTGACAATATTGTTCACCATAATGATATAGGTATCATGATAATGTATCGCTTTTGAGAAAATGTGTATGTTTTAAAAAAAGACATTATAGCAACAATAAAAAATGATCACCAAACTAATATTGCCAAGGTGACGATATGTACATGATACAATGTAACCAAAATGACAAGATAGCTAACATTACAATATGCTCATAATAAGAATACTGCCACTATGAAAATATGTTCATGATGACACTATTGCTACACTGATAATTAACCCGTCTTCACAAAGAGTAACATTGAAAACACTGCAAACGACAATATAGTCATCAAAACAGTATTCCAACCATGACAATATTGTCACAATAAAAATCAGTCACCATGACAATAGGGTCACGTTCATAATATACTTACCATGACTATGTATGTATCATGAAAATATAGCCTCCACAAAAACATATTTACCATGACAATTTATCCATTATGATGATATAGTCACAATTACAATATATTGAAAATTACAATAGAGCCATCATGAACATATGATATATATGACAATATAGTCAAAGCAATAATATAGACACCATGAAATTTTATTCACTATGGCAATATAGCTAACAACAAAAAATATCCCCTGCGACAACATTCACTATATCACTATTGCCAACAAGTTGATATAGGAAACACGATACTTTAGATATGATGATATTATATCTAAGATAAGAAGATAGCTACCATGCCAATATAGTCACAAAAAACTGTAGCTACCAAGAAAATATAGTCACTTTGACAATATAGCTATTTTGATAATATATTCCCACGACAAATTATCTACAATAGCAGTTTAGCAACAAAGACAATATATCACCATGCAAGTATCCCAACATGTTCGTGTAGCTATCATGGCAATATACCACCAGAAAGAGAAATAACCACCACAACGATATAGCTACCATGACAATATACCTACCTTGACAATATAGCCAACATGAAAAAACACTCACCTTCTTTTAATATAGCAAAGATGACAAATAGCCGCCAAACAACATAGTCACATAACAATATAGCCACCAGGTCAGTATAGTTGCTATAACGATATAATCTTAACGATAAAATAGCCACCAGGACCATACAATCAAGATGACAATAAAACCACCAGGACAAAATAGACAACATGACCATACATAGTCTATGAAAATATTGCAATCAATTCAAGAAAATAAATGAAAATATACACATTATGGCAACAGTGTCACCATGAAAATATAGTGACAATCGCAATATAATCGTCATAAGTAAATGATGCCCACCATGAAAATGTAGTCACCTTACCACTATGGGTTTTTTTTGCAATATAGCCGCCATAATAATACGTTCACCACGACAGTACTGAATCCATAACAATATATTCATGAAAATATAATTGGTAATATAACTACTATTAAATTATAGACATGATGACAATATAGCCAAAATGACAATATTGTTACCTTAATGATATAGTTATCATGATAATGTATCGATTATGACAAAATATGCATGATAAAATCTTTGAAAATATATTAACTACAAAAAAGATTACTGTGCCAATATTGCCGGATGATATTATATACATCATAGGAATGTAACCATAATGTATGATAGCCATCATGACGGTATGTTCATAATGACAATGCTGCCACTATGAAAATATATTCAACATGACACTATAGCTACACTGACAGTAAAGCAATGTTCACAAAAGAGTAATAGAATGATCCCAACATGAATATATAGCCACCCTGCCACTATGGCTTCCATTGCAATGTAGCCACCATTATGATACATTCACCATGACAGTACTAAAACCATAACACTATAGGATGAAATGAATATGTAGTCACCTGATAATCTATTCAAAAAAAAATTTCGTTTCTAGAATGATATATCCTTAATGGCAAAATCAACACCATTAGAAAGGGTACCATGAAAATACAGTCACCATGACATAATAACCATCACGATAGAATAGTCACCATGAGAAGATAGTCACAATGATAATATGTTGTCAGCATAATTAGTATAGTTATCATGATAATGTATCGCTTATGACAAAATATGGATGATTAAGAAAATGACAATATAGCAACTATAATAAAGATCACCTTGCCAATATAACCAAGGTGACGATATATATATTCATAGCAATGTAATCAAAATGAGAAGATAATGACGTAATATTCATAATGACAATACTACCACTGTGAAAATATGTTCCTTATGACACTATAGTTAAACTGACAATTAAGCCATATTCACAAAAGAGTAACATTTAAAACTCAGCAAACGACAGTACAGCCACAATTGTAGTACATCCATCATGACTATAATATTACGGCATAAATCAATGACCATAATATTAGAGTCACCTTGATAATAAACTTTCAATGACCATATCAATATATTTGCTATGACAATTTAGCCATTATGATAATATAGTCACAATGACAGTATATTCACAATAACAATAAGCCATCAAGATCATGTAAATGATATGAGAATATAGTCAACGCAATAATAAAATGATATTTGAATTATATTCACTATGGCAGTATAGCCTGCAAGACGATATACTCTCCATGAAAAAATAGTGATCAAGACAGGATTTATCATTACAATAGAGGCAACTTGACAGTATAGCCAATAGAACAAAGCAACAACCATGAAAATATAGCTACCATAACAATATGGCCACCTTAAAAATGCAATTAATATGACAAAACAATCAAAATGAAATATCATCGCCGTTACAATATAGTTACCATAATCACTGACCAATAATGACAATATAATCAGCAGGATGACATTGTGTCTTCGCAACTAAAGTGCTGTTGTGGATATGTTCCATGGGATTGTATTATCATAGTAGCTACATTGTCAAGGTTACTATATTTTCATGGTAGCTACTTTGTAATGGTGACGATATTAGCATGGTGGTCGTATTGCTATTTTCAATATAATGCCATCCTAACTACATTATCTTGGTCGCTATATTTACTTTCTGGCTATATTGCTATGGCTAATTTTGTCGTTGAGGACATATTGTGTCATTTACTACAATTTTGTTTCAATCATATGATCATGATAATATTTTCTTGGCGGCTTATTTGGTGATGTGAGTGCAAGTGTATGGATATGATATTATCATATCACTATGTTCTATATCAGCCTCCTGACGATATTATCATGATTGATATATGATTATTGTAACTAAATTTTAATGGCGATTATATTTCAATGTGACAATTTTGTCATTTTGCCTATATTTTTATGGTAACTATATTTTAATAGCAGGTACATTTTCAATGTTGTTTCACTGTCTAGGTGACTATATCTTAATGAGAAATCTTGTCTTGGTCGCTATTTTGTCATGGACACTATATTGTCCTGGAGCCTATATATTTGCTATGATCCGAAAGAGACCATTTTGTCACAGCATCAATATTATCAGGTGCTTATATTGTCATAAGGAATATAATTTGATGGCTTCCTTATTGTTGCGTTTACTCTATCGGTCTATCACTTATATGATTTTGGCCATATTGTTATAGTTAATATATTGCCGTCGAGAGTATATTATCATATTGGCTATTTTGTCATGGTAAGTATGTTGACATGGAAGCTTTATTTTCATGATATTTATATAGTCAGTACTATTTTATTATCAGGGTGACTCTAATGTCACCGCGACTGAATTATATCGTGACATTATTGTCATAGTGGCTGGATTATCATGTTGGCTATATAGTCGTTTGCTGTATTTTCAATGTTACTCTTTTATGAAGATTACTTTATTGTCATTGTAGCTATATGTCATGGGGAATATATTTTTATAGTAGCAGCATTGTCATTATGAACATACCGTCATTTTGGCTATCTTATCATTCTGGTTACATTGCGAATATTTACATATCGTCACCTTGGCTATATTGGCAAGGTGATCTCTTTTATAGTTGCTGTATTGTCATTTTTTTACTCATGTATATTTTTTCATAAGCGACACATTATCGTGATAACTATATTATTAAGGTGACGGTATAATGTCATGGTGACTGTATTGTCACTATGACTATAATCTCCTAGTGGCTATATTGCTAAGATAATTATATTGTCATGGTGACTATTTCATGATGATGGTTATAATGATATTGTGACTGCATTTTCATTGTAGCTTATTTAATGGTGTTGATTTTGCCCTTAAAGATATATCATTATAAAAACGAAAATTTCATTTTGATTAAATTATCAGGTGAATACATTGTCATTATATGCTGTATTGTTATAGTTTCGGTGCTGTCATAGTGAATGTACATTATGTTGGCTATATTGCAATGGAAGCCATAGTGGCAGGGTAGTTATATTTTCATGGTTGGATCATCTTATCATGACGATCTTATTGTATTAGTGAGTATATTGTCATGGTGACTGTGTTGCCATATTTTCTATATTGTCATTTGATTTATTGAGTTGATGGCAATATTGTCATAGAGGCTGTATTCTCATGTTGCCTGTATGGTCATCATGATTGTCTTGTCATCGTGACTATATAGTCATGTTGGCTATACTGTCATTAAGATTACATTATTATGGTAACTATACTGCCATCGTGACTATACTGTTAGGTAACTATATTGCCATGGTGGCTTTTTGTTTGAGTAGCTATATTGTTAAGGTAGCTATATTATTTTGGTGGGTATTTTTTTCTTTAGGTATATTGCCATGATGCCTATACCAGAATTTTGGCGATATTAGCATGGTGATATTTTATCATGGTAACAACATTTCCAAGGTTACAGTACTTCATGTAAGCTACATTGTAATGATGACGTTATTGGCATGGTGGGTGTATTGTTATTTTCAATATAATGCCATTCTAGCTACATTATCTTAGTCGCTATATCAACTTGATGGCTATATTGCTACGGTCAATCTTATCATTGGGGATGTATTGTGTCTTTACCTACAATTTGTTTGTGATTATATGATCATGATAATATTCTAATGGCGACTTATTTAGTATTATGAGGGGTAACTTTCTTGATTACATATCATGTAACTTATATTGTCATGGTTTTTATACGGTGATGGTTATTATGTCAAAATGCTGATTATCATCATAAATGTATGATTATGGTAACTATATAGCAATGAAGATATATTTTGTTATTATTTTGGCACGTTGACTTCATTTTCATAGTAGTTATATTGGTATGGCAGGTACATTTCAAGGTTCTTACATTGTTTTATGGACTATACTGTCAAGGTGGCTATATAGTAATGATAAATCCTGTCTTGGACGCTATTTTCTCCTGGACACTATATATCCTGGAGGCTGTATGTTTCCTATGATCCGAAAACGACTATTTTGTCACGTTATCTATATTGTCAGGTGGCTATATTTACATAGTGAATATGTTTTGAAGGTTTCTTTAATGTTGCGTTGACTATATTGTCATATCAGTTATGTGGTCATGGTGGCTTTGTTGTTTAGTCAATATATTGTCGTTATGACTAAATTGTCATGGAAATATGTTGATATGGATGCTATATTCTCATGATACTTACATAGTTATTGTAAATCTCTTTTCAAGGTGACTCTAATGTCACGGTGATTGATTTATATTCCCAACATTATTGTTATGGTGGCTGTACTATCATTGTGGCTATTTTGTCGTTTGATGTGTTTTCAGTATTACTGTTTTGTGAATATGGCTTTATTGTCAGTGTAGCTATACATTCATTGGGAACAAATGTTCATAGTGACGGGATTGTCATTATGAAATAGTCATTTTGGCTATCTTCTAATTTGGGTTACATTGCTATTCTGTATATATAGTTACGTTGGCTATATTGGGAAGGTGATCTTTTTATAGGTGGTATATAGTCATTTTTGATCGTGCATATTCTGTCATAAACGATATATTATCATGATAACTTAATCATTAATTTGAAAATATTGTCATGGCGACTATGCCGTCTTTATGACTGTAATCTTATAATGACAATATAATTAACCTGATATATAGGCAACATGAGAAGACTATCACCTCCTTGTAATACAACAAATTTAACAAATGGCCATCATACCAACATATTCATCAAACAATATAGCCACCATGGCAATATAGTTACCATATCAATATAATATTAATGGAAATATAAGCACCATGACCATATAGACACGATGACAATACAATCACCAAGACAATACAGGAAACATGACATTACATTATGACAATATTGCCATCAATTAAACAAATCAAATGACAATATAGACATTATTGCAACAGTCACCATGACAATATACTCGCAAATGCAATATATTCGACATACAAAAATGATTATATTATGAAAATATATCCACTCTGCCACTATGGCTTGCATTATAACGTAGCCAACATAATAATACATATAACATGACGTTCCTAAAAACATAATGATATAGCATATCACGACAATGTAGCCCTCTACTGATTTAATCAAAATAAAAATCTCATTTTATAGTGATGCATCCTCAAGGGCAAAACCAACACCATTATAAAAGCTACCGTGAAAACGTAGTCACCATGAAATTATAACCATCATGATAAGATAGTCACCATGACAATATAGTTATCTTGGTAAGATATCCAACATGAGACTATATTCATGATAACAATATTTTCACAATGTCAATATATAGTCACCGGAATATTATAGCTATCATGATAATATATCACTTATGACAATATATGCAACAGTGAAAAAAATGACAATATAGCAAATATAAAGAAAAAACATTTCTATTATAGCCAAGGTAACGATATATACATGAGAGTAATGTAACCAAAATAAGTAGATATCCAAAATGACAACAAGTTCATATCGACAATACTGCCACTATGAATATATATTCTCCATGACACTATATCTACACTGACAGTAAAGCTATCTTCACAAAAGCGTAACATTGAAAATACAGCAAACGGCAATATAGCCACCTTGACAATACAGCCACCTTGACAATGATGTCACGATACAAATCAAGAGCCAGGACATTAGAATCACCTTGATAGTAATCGTAAAATAACTTTATAAATATCATGAAAATATAGCCCCCATGTCAACATATTTGCTACGACAATTTAACCATTATGATAATATAGTCTCGACGACAATGTATTTACTATGACAAGAAAGCTACCATGATCATTTAAGTGACATGACAATATAGTCAAAGCAAAAATATAGAAACATGCAACGTATAATCACAATTTCAATATAACCACACGACAATATAGATACTGTGAATGAATTGTCGCTTTCGGATCATAGCGAACATATAAACTCCAGGACAATATAGTCTCTGTGAAAAAACAGTGACTCAGACAGGATTTATCATTATGATATAGTCATAACATTAAAGTTGTCATGCAATTGTAGTCAATATAAAAAAATTATAACAATGAAATAAAAGGACATTACAATATAGTTACCATAATCATACACCAATCCTGATTATGTAATCAGCAGATTGATATAAACAATATCACAGTGTAAAAACCATGACAATATAAGTAACTTGATGATATGATATCCATTTCCTTACACTTACCATACCAAATAATCCGCAATGAAAATATGCTTATCATGATCATATAATCACAGCAATATTATACCTAATAAAATATTTCCCGAACGACAAAATTAACCATAGCAATTTAGCCATCAAGTTGATATAGCGACCAAGATAATGTTGCCATTATGGTGTTATATTGAAAATAACAATACAATGTCTTCACCAAGCCAATGTCGCTACTATAAAGATATAGTAACCTTGACTATGTAGCTAACTTGAAAAATTATCTAAATTGAAAGCTAGCCACAACAAGAGTTTAGCTGCGAAGACACTATATCACCATGCCAATATCGCCAAAATGTTACTATTGCCATCAAGATAATATACCGCCAGAAAAGAAATATATATACCCACTACTCGACAATATAGCTATTCTGACAATATTGCCAACATGAAAAGACAGTCACCTCCTTGTCACATAATAAAAATGACAGATAGCCATCATGGCAATATAGTGACCTAACAATACAGCCACCATGGCAATATAGCTACCATAACAATGTAATCTTAAAGGCAATATAGCCAACATGACTATATAGTTACGATGACAACACAACCACTGCGACAATAAAAATGATATGACAGTACCGTCTCTAAGACAATATAGCCATCAATTCAACAAATTAAATGACTATATAGATATTATTGCAACACAGTCATCATTACAATATACTCAAAAATACTATTATAATCGCCATAATAAAATCATCCTATCATAAAAAAATAGCCACCTTACCATTTTCTTTTCCGTTGCAATTTAGCCACAGTAATAAAAGATTTACCATGACAGTACTGAAACCATATCAATATAGCATATCATGACAATGTAGTCACCTGATAATTTAATCAAAATGACAATTTCTCTTTTACAAAAGTTATCCTCAAGGGTAATATGAACGCCATTAAAAAAACTTCTATGAAAATACAGTCACTATGACATAAATATCAGGATAAAAAAGTCACCATGACACTATAGTTATCTTGGCAATATAGCCACTATGACATTACAGTCATAATGACAATATAGTCGCTATGACAATATTCTTAACCAAAAAATATAATTATCATGATAATATATCGCTTATGACAAAGTATGCATGAGTTTAGTATTGACGATATACCACCTATAAAAAGAACACCATGTAAATATAGCTAAGGTGACGATATATACATCATAGCAATGTAACTACAATGAAAGGATAGCCAAAATGACGGTATGTTCATAATGTCAATACTGCCACTATGAAAATATGTTCCCCATGACACTATAGCTACACTGACAATAAAGCCATTTTCACAAAAGAGTAATATTGAAAATACAGCAAACGAGAATATAGCCACCATGATAGTACAGCCAGCATTACAATAATATCACGATATAAATCATCACCATGACATTAGTCACCTTGATAATAAACTTACAATAACTTTATGAATGTCATGATGATATAGCCTCAAAGTCAACATATTTGTCATGACAATTTGACCATTATGATAATACAGTTACGATGACAGTTTATTCACTATAACAATATAGCCACAGTGATCATATAACTGATGTGAAAATGCAGTCAAAGAAACAAAAAAGAAATATACAAATCATATTCGCTTTGGCAATATAAAAAAATAACAAAATAGCGACCAAGACAGGATATATCATTATGATATAGACACCTTGACAGTATAACTCATAAAACCAATGTATTATCATAGTAGCTAAATTTTTCAAGGTTGATATATTTTCATGGTAGCTACATTGTCTTTGTGACGATATTGGCATGGTGGCTTTATTGTGCTATAATGCTATCATGGTTACATTTTCTTGGTCACTTGATTAACTTAATGGCTATATTGCTATGGTCAATTTTGTCGTTGGGGCTATATTTTGTAATTAGGTGCAATTTTTTTGTGGTTATGTGATCTTGGTAATATATCATCATGATGGCTTATTTGGTATTTTGAGCGTAACTGTATGGATATCACATCATCATACTACGTAAATTGTCATGGTTTTTATAGTGTTATGGTGTTTATGTCAACATTGTGATAATATTAGGATTGATGTATGATTATAGTAACTATATAGCAATGGCGATTATATTTTTTTCATTATTATATTATGGTGACTAAATTTTCATGATAGTTATATTGTTATGGCATGTACATTTTCATGCTTGTTACATTGTTTTAATGGCTATGCTGTCAAGGTGGCTATATTGTAATGATAAATCCTGTTTTGGACGTTATTTTGTCATGGACAATATATTGTCCTAGAGTCTATATGTTTTGCTATGATCGGAAACCAACTATTTTGTCATAATATCTATACTGTCAGGTGGCTATATTGCCACAGTGAATATATTTTGAAAGTTTCTTTATTATTGCATTAACCATATTGTCATATCAGTTATATGATCATGGAGAAATTATTGTTATAGTGAATATATTGTCGTTGTGACTATACTGTAATAATAGCTAAACTATTCTGGGAAATACAGTGCAGCCACCATGACAATAATGTAACGATATAAATCCATCGCCAGGACATTAGAGTCACCTTGACAAGTATATAATGAGTACATAGATATCATGAAAATATAGCGTCCATATAAATATATTTGTCGTGAAAATATAGCCCCCATACGAATATGTTTGAAATGACAATCTAGCCATTATTACAATATAATCAAGACAATAATATGTTCATCATAACAATAAAGCCACCGTGGCCATATGAATAATATGATAACATAGTCAACATAACAAGAAACGCATTTATAAATTATATTCACTATGGAAATATAGCCACATGACAACAGAGATTCTGCGACAAAATAGTCATTTTGCAACATAGCAAACATATAACGTCCAGGAGAATATAGCCTCTATGTCAAATTAGCGAAGAAAGGATTTATCATCACAATACAGTTACCTTGACAGTATAGCCAATAAAACAGTAGAACAACCATGAAAATGTACCTGCCATAACAATATAGCTACCATGAAAATATAGTTACTATGACAAATTCATTACAATGAAATGTAAATGATATCATATTATAGTTTCGATAATCATACACCAATCATGATCAAATCATCAGCAGGTTGACATAAACACAAGCATAGTGTAAAAACCATGACAAAATAGGTGACATGATGATATGATATCTATACACTTACACTCACAATCCGAAATAAGACGCCAAGAAAATATTATCAAGATCATATAATCACAATAAATATGTAGCTGAAAAAATATATCCCTAGAGAAAAAATTAACCATATGAATACAGGCTGGATAGCCATGATAGCATTATAGCACCATGAAGCCACCCTGCCAATATCCTTACTATGACAATGTAGCTACCATGAAAATATATTAACCTTAAAAATGTAGCTACTATGATAATCTATTCCCATGAAAAATATCGACAGGAACAGTTTTGTTGCTGAGACACTATATCACCATGCCAATACCACCAAATTATTGGTGAAGCTATCATATCACAATACCTCACGAAAAAAAAATCCCACCGCAACTAAATAACTAACATGACAATATAGCTACCTTGATAATATACCCAATATAACACTACAGCCACTAGGACAATAAAATCACGATATAAATCAATCACAATGACATCAGAGTCACCTTGATAATAAACTTTCAATGACTATATAAGTATCTTGAAAACATTGCGTCGATATCAACATATTTACCATGACAATTTAACCATTATGATATTATATTCAAAACAACAGTATATTCACCATAATAATAAAGCCACTATGATCATATAGATTATATGAAAATAGAGTCATTGCAACAATAGATAAACATTGAAATTATATTCACTATGCAATATAGCTACGTGACAATATAGACTCTGACAAAATAATCGCTTTCGGATCATAACAAACGTAGATCCTCCAGCACATTATAGTGTCCTTGATAAAATAGCGACTAAAAGGATTTATCATTAAAATATAGCCACCTTAACAGTATAGCCAATAAAACAATGTAACAACCATGAAAATGTACCTGCCATAACAATATAGCTAACATGAAAATAAAGTTACCCTGACAAAATAATCACAATTAAATATTATCGCCTTTGCTATATAGTCACCATTATCATACACCATTTATGATGAGATAATCAGGATATTGACATAAGAACCATCACAGTATAAAAACCATGACAATATAGTTGACCTGATGATATGATAATCATACATATACACTCACAATGCCAAATAAGTCGCCATGAAAATATTGTTATCATTATCATATAAATCGAAAAAAATTTAACTAACAACAAAACATATCACAAACGACAAAACTGACCATAGCAATATGGCCATCAACTTAATATTGCGACCAAGATAATGTAGTTCTAATGGCATTATATTGAAAATAACAATACAGCCACCGAGCCAATATCGTCACCATGACAATGTATGTACCCAGACAATGTATTAACCTTCACAATGTAGCTACCATGATAATGTACTCCTATGAAAAATAATCCACAATAACAGTTTAGCTGCTAAGACACTATATCACAATGCCAATATAAACAAAATATTAGTATAGCCATCATGGCAGTATACCGCTAGAAAAAACAAACGATATTGCTAACATGACAATATAGTTACCCGGACAATATAGCCAACATGAAAAGACAGTCCTCTCCTTGTAATACGACAAAAATGATAAATAACCACCATGACAATATAGTCGCCTTACAATTTACCAACAATGGCAATATATTTACCATAACAGTATGATTTTAATTTTGATATAGCCACCATGACCATATAGTCACGATGAAAATACAACCACCATGACAATACAGACAACAACAGAATACAATCTGTATCACAATATAGCCATAAAATCAACAAATTCAAAGACAACATGAATATTATGGCAACACAGCAATCATGATAATATACTCACAAATGCAATACAATCGCCATAAGAAAATGATCCGATTATGAAATTATTGCCAACCTGCCACTATGGCTTCCATTGCAATAAAGCCACCATAATAACAGTACTGAAACCATAACGATATAGCATATCATAACAATTTAGTCAGCGTGTAATTCATTATATATGAAAATTTGCTTCAGTAATGATATGTCTTCAAGGGCAAAATCAACACCATTATAAAAGCTGCCTTGAAAATGCAGTCACAATGACATTATAACCTTCTTGATAAAATAATCACTATGACAATGAAGTTATCTTAACAATATAGCCACTATGAGATTATAGTCTTATTACCAATATAGTCATCCATGAAAATATTCTAACCTTATTAATATAGTTATCATGATAATGTATCGCTTTTGATAAAATATGCATGATTAAAAAACTGACAATATGAAAAATATGAAAAGATCACCTTACCAATATAGCTAAGGTGACGATATATACATCATAGCAATATAACCAATATGAAAAGATAACCAGGATGACGGTATGTTCATAACGACAATACTGCCAATAAGAAAATATGGTCCCCAAGACACCTACAGCTACACTGACAATAAAGCCATCTTCACAAAACGGGTAATATTGAAAATACAGTAAATGACAATATAACCACCAAGACAACACAGTGACCACGACAATAATGTCACGATATAGATTATTCACCAGGACAGCAGAGTCACCTTGATAGTAAACCTACAATGACTATATCAATATCATAAAAATAAAGCATCCATATGAATATATCTGCCATGAAAATATAGCCTCCATATGAGTATCTTTGTTCTGAGAAGTTAGCCATTATGATAATATAGTCAAGATGGCAATATATTCACCGTAACAATAAAGCCACCAAGAACACATAAATGATATCACAAAATAGTCAATGCAACAATATAGACACATTCAAATTATATTCACCATAACAATATAGCCAAATGACTATATAGATACTGTGACAAAATAGTCGCTTTCGGATCATAGCAAACATATAGCGTCCAGGGCAATATATTCTCATGAGAAAATAGCGAACAAAACGGGTTTTATCATCAAAATGTAGTCACCTTGACAGTATAGACAGTAAAATAATGAAACAACCTCAAAAATGTAACTGACATAACAATATAGCTACCATGAAAATATAGTCACTTCGTCTAAGTAATTACAATGAAATATAAGCGTTATCACAAGACAGTTTCCATAATCATGCACCGATCGTGATAATATGATCTGTAGGTTGACATAGACACCATCATGCTGTAAAAACCATGACATTATAAGTGACATGATGATTTGATATCCGTACACTTACACTCACAATATCAAATAAACCGCCATGAAAATAACATCATAATCATATTATCACAATAAAAGTGTAGTTAACTACAAAATATATCTACAACGACAAAATCAACCATAGCTATTTAGCCATCAAGTTAATATAACGCCCAAGATAATGTAGCCACGATGGCATTATATTGAATATAACAGTACAGCTATCAGAATGAATACTGTCACCATGATAATGTAGCCGCTATGAAAGTATATCAACCATGACAATATAGCTACCATGATAATGTATTCCTATGAAAAAATGTCCATAACAACAGTTTAGCTTCTAAGACACTGTATTTCCATGCCAATATCGCCAAAGTATTAGTATAGCCATCATGGCAATATACCACCAGAATAATATAATGCCCACCACAATGATATAGCTAACATGACGATATAGGCACCCTGACAATATACCTAACTTGAAAAGACATTCATCTCTTTGTAATATAGAGTGACAAATACCCTCCATGGCAATATAGTCACCTAACACTATATCTACCATGGATATATAGTCACCTAACACTATAACCACCAGGGTAATGTAGTCTCCTAACACTATAGCCACAATGTTAATATGGTTACAATAACAATATGATCTTAATAGCAATATTGCCACCATGACCATGTAGTTACAATGATAATACAACCACCAAGACAATACATACAACATGTCAATTCAGTTTCTATGTCAATATTTCCCTCAATTCAACAAAATATATGACAATATAGAAATTATGGCAACACAGTTATCATGACAAGATTCTGACTAAAGCAATATAATCTCCAAAACAAAATGATCCCACTTTGAAAATATAGCAACCCTGCCAATATGGCTTCCATTTCAATGTAGCCACCATAATAAAACATTTACCATAACAGCACTGAGACCATACAGGATATCATGACAATGTATTCAATATATATATATATATATATATATATATGTATATATATATATATATATATATATATATATATATATATATATATATATATATATATATATATATATATATATACATATATATATATATATATATATATATATATATATATATATATATCTATATATATACATATATATATATATATATATATATATATATATATATATATATATATGTATATATATATATATATATATATGTATATATATATATATATATATATATATATATATATATATATATATATATATATATATATATATATATATATATATGGGGAGGTGATAACAAGTAGTGGTGATGTGAGAAGGAGATGGAATGAGTATTTTGAAGGTTTGTTGAATGTGTCTGATGACAGAGTGGCAGATATAGGGTGTTTGGGTCGAGGTGGTGTGCAAAGTGAGAGGGTTAGGGAAAATGATTTGGTAAACAGAGAAGAGGTAGTAAAAGCTTTGCGGAAGATGAAAGCCGGCAAGGCAGCAGGTTTGGATGGTATTGCTGTGGAATTTATTAAAAAAGGGGGTGACTGTATTGTTGACTGGTTGGTAAGGTTATTTAATGTATGTATGACTCATGGTGAGATGCCTGAGGATTGGCGGAATGCGTGCATAGTGCCATTGTACAAAGGCAAAGGGGATAAGAGTGAATGCTCAAATTACAGAGGTATAAGTTTGTTGAGTATTCCTGGTAAATTATATGGGAGGGTATTGATTGAGAGGGTGAAGGCATGTACAGAGCATCAGATTGGGGAAGAGCAGTGTGGTTTCAGAAGTGGTAGAGGATGTGTGGATCAGGTGTTTGCTTTGAAGAATGTATGTGAGAAATACTTAGAAAAGCAAATGGATTTGTATGTAGCATTTATGGATCTGGAGAAGGCATATGATAGAGTTGATAGAGATGCTCTGTGGAAGGTATTAAGAATATATGGTGTGGGAGGCAAGTTGTTAGAAGCAGTGAAAAGTTTTTATCGAGGATGTAAGGCATGTGTACGTGTAGGAAGAGAGGAAAGTGATTGGTTCTCAGTGAATGTAGGTTTGCGGCAGGGGTGTGTGATGTTTCCATGGTTGTTTAATTTGTTTATGGATGGGGTTGTTAGGGAGGTAAATGCAAGAGTCTTGGAAAGAGGGGCAAGTATGAAGTCTGTTGGGGATGAGAGAGCTTGGGAAGTGAGTCAGTTGTTGTTCGCTGATGATACAGCGCTGGTGGCGGATTCATGTGAGAAACTGCAGAAGCTGGTGACGGAGTTTGGTAAAGTGTGTGGAAGAAGAAAGTTAAGAGTAAATGTGAATAAGAGCAAGGTTATTAGGTACAGTAGGGTTGAGGGTCAAGTCAATTGGGAGGTGAGTTTGAATGGTGAAAAACTGGAGGAAGTGAAGTGTTTTAGATATCTTGGAGTGGATCTGTCAGCGGATGGAACCATGGAAGCGGAAGTGGATCATAGGGTGGGGGAGGGGGCGAAAATTTTGGGAGCCTTGAAAAATGTGTGGAAGTCGAGAACATTATCCCGGAAAGCAAAAATGGGTATGTTTGAAGGAATAGTAGTTCCAACAATGTTGTATGGTTGCGAGGCGTGGGCTATGGATAGAGTTGTGCGCAGGAGGATGGATGTGCTGGAAATGAGATGTTTGAGGACAATGTGTGGTGTGAGGTGGTTTGATCGAGTAAGTAACGTAAGGGTAAGAGAGATGTGTGGAAATAAAAAGAGCGTGGTTGAGAGAGCAGAAGAGGGTGTTTTAAAATGGTTTGGGCACATGGAGAGAATGAGTGAGGAAAGATTGACCAAGAGGATATATGTGTCGGAGGTGGAGGGAACGAGGAGAAGAGGGAGACCAAATTGTATATATATATATATATATATATATATATATATATATATATATATATATATATATATATGGAAATGCAATATATTCGTCACAACAAATTGAAACCACCATGAAAATATAACCACCCTGCAACTATGGCTTCCATAGTCACGATAACAATATATTCATTAAAACAATAAAGCCACCAGGACCATATAACTGATATGACATTATAGTCAATGCAACAGTAAAGTCTTCATGAAATTATATTGAATGTGGCAATATAGCCACCTGACTTTATATACACTGTGACAAAATGATAACTCTCGGATCATAGGAAACATATATACTGTTGACGACAAAATAGCGATCAGGACAGGATTTATTATTACATTATAGCCACAATTAAAGTATAGCCAAAAAGGAATATAACATCCATGAAAATAAACATACCAAAGCATTATAGCTACCATGAAAATATATTCACCATGATAGAATAATCTCAATGAAATATAATCGTCATTGAAATATATTTACCAACCATACACCAATCATGATCATATAATCACTAGGTTGACATAAACACCATCGCAGTATAAAAACCATGAAAGTAAAATTGACATAATGATATGATATCCATACAGTTAAGCTCACAATACCAAATAGGCCGCAAATATAGTCAACATGACAATGTAACAAACATAAAAATATAATCATCTTGACATTGTAGCTACCATGATAATATATTCCCCTAACACAATATTCACAATAACAGTTTAGCCGCCAAGACAATATATCACCATACCAATATCGCCAATATGTTAGTACAGCCATCATGGCAATATACCATCAGAAAAAAATAGCCACTACTACGACATGACTACCATGACAATATAGCTAAGCTGACAATATAGACAATATGAAAAGAGGTTCACCTACTTGTAATATAACAAAATGACAAATAGCCACGATTAAAATATAGTCATTTAACAATATAGCAACCATGGTATAACGTCATCATGAACATATAATCTTAATGGCAATATAGCCACCGTGACCATAGAGTCACGATGACAATACAACCACCATGACAATATAGACAACATGACTATGTAGTCTTTTTAAAAATATTGACATCAATTCAATAATTAAATGACAATATACAAATTATGGCAACAAAGTCACCATGATAATATAGCAACAAATGCAATATAATCGCTAGGACAAAATGATACACAACATGAAATTATATTCATCCTGCCACTATAGCTTCCATTGAAGTGTTCCTGCCATTATAATACATTCACCATGAGAGCACTGAAACCATAACAATATAGTCAACAAGAGGATATAGTCACTTGATGATTTAATCTAAATAACAATCTCGCTTCTGTAATGATATATCCTCGATGGCAAAATCAACACCATTAATAAAGCTACCATAGAAATGCAGTCACCATGACATTATAACCCTCATGATGAAATAGTCACCATGACAGTATTGTTATCTTGGCAATATAGCCACTATGAAACTATTGTCATAATGACAATATAGACACTGACAATATTGTCACCATAATGATATAGGTGTTATGATAATGTATCGCTTTTGAAAAAATATGTATGTTTTAAAAAATGACATTATAGCAACTATAAAAAAAGATCACCAAACTAATATTGCCAAGGTGACGATATGTACACCATACAATGTAACCAAAATGACAAGATAGCTAACATGACGGTATGCTCATAAAGAGAATACTGCCACTATGAAAATATGTTCATCATGACACTATAGCTACACTGATAATTAAGCCGTCTTCACAAACGACAATATAGCCATCATAACCGTATTCCCACTATGACAATATTGTCATAATATAAATCAGTCACCATGACAATAGGGTCACGTTCATAATATACTTACCATGATTATATCATGAAAATATACTAACCATGACTATATCATGAAAATATAGCCTCCTCAAAAACATATTTGCCATGACAATTTATCCATTATGATAATATAGTCACGATGACAATATATTCAACATAACAATAAAGCCAACATGATCATATAATATATATGACAATATAGTCAAAGCAATAATATAGACACGATGAAATTTTATTCACTAAGGCAATATAGCTACTGACAAAATAATAGCTTTTAGATTGAAAAAAGAAAATATATCGTTCAGGACAAAATAGTCGCAATGAAAAAAGAGCGACCAGGACAGGATTTATCACTACAATATAGCCAATCCGACATTATAGCCAAAATAACTATACACGAACCATATAACTGTATCTCCCATGATAATATAGCTCCTATTAATATGTTCTCACCAAGACAAAATTATTATAATGAAATACAGTCGCTATTACAATATAATTACCATAACCATACACCCATCATGATAATATGATCACCAAGTTGAGATGAACACCATTACATTATAAAGACCTTGACAATAAAATTGACATAAGGATACAATATCTATACAGTTATACTTAAAATACCAAATAACCCACCATAAATATATTGCTATCATGATCTTATAATGACAATGAAAATATAGCTAAGAAAAAAAATATCCCCTGCGACAAAATTCACTATATCACTATTGCTAACAAGTTGATATAGCAAACACGATACTTTAGATATAATGGCATTATATTTAAGATAAGAAGATAGCTACCATGCCAATACAGTCACAAAAAAACTGTAGCTACCAAGAAAATATAGTCACTTTGACAATATAGCTATTTTGATAATATATTCTCACAACAAAATATCTACAATAGCACTTTAGTAACAAAGACAATATATCACCATGCAAGTATCCTAACATGTTTGTGTAGCTAACATGGCAATATACCACCAGAAAGAGAAGTAACCACCACAATGATATGGATACTATGAAAATATACCTACCTTGAGAATATAGCCAACATGAAAAAACACTCACCTTCTTTTAATATAGCAAAAATGACAAATAGCCGCCAAGACAATATAGTCATATAACAATATAGACACCAGGTCAATATACTTGCCATAACGATATAATCTTAACGATGAAATAGCCACCAGGACCATACAATCAAGATGATAATAAAACCACCAGTACAAAATAGACAACATGACCATACATAGTCTATGAAAATATTGCAATCAATCAATAAATTAAAGGACAATATACACATCATGTCAACAGTGTCACCATGAGATAATATTAACAATTGCAATGTAATCGTCATGATAAAATGATGCCCACCATGAAAATGTAGTCACATTACCACTATGGGTTTCTTTGCAATATAGCCACCATAATAATACATTCACCATGACAGTACTGAATCCATAACAATGTATTCATGAAAATATAATAATCTTAGTAATATAACTACTATGAAATTATAGTCATAATGACTATATAGCCAAAATGACAATATTGCTACCTACATGATATAGCTATCGTTATAATGTATCGATTATGACAAAATATGCATGATATGATAAATGAAAATATGTTAACTACAAAAAAGATGATATTATATACATCATAGCAATGCAACCATAATGTATGATAGCCATCATGACTGTATGTTCATAATTACAATACTGCCGCTATGAAAATATATTCAACATGACACTATAGCTACACTGAAAATAAAGCAATGTTCACAAAAGAGTAACAGAATGATCCCATCATGAATATATAGCCACCCTGCCACTATGGCTTCCATTGCAATATAGCCACCATTATGATACATTCACCATGACAGTACTGAAACCATAACACTATAGCATGAAATGAATATGTAGTCACCTGATAATTTATTCAAAAAGAAAATCTCGTTTCTATAATGATATATCCTTAAGGGCAAAATCAACACAATTAGAAAGGCTACCATGAAATCACAGTCACAATGACATTATAACCATCAGATAAAATAGTCACCATGAGAAAATAGTCACCATGACAATATGTTGTCAGCTTAATTAGTATAGTTATCATGATAATGTATCGCTTATGACAAAATATGCATATTAAAAAGATGACAATATAGCAACTATAAAAAAGATTACCTTGCCAATATAACCAAGGTGACGATATATATATTCATAGCAATGTAACCAAAATGAGATAATAATGACGTTATATTCATAATGACAATACTACCACTGTGAAAATATGCTCCTCATGACACTATAGTTAAACTGAAAATTAAGCCATATTCACAAAAGAGTAACATTCAAAATTCAGGAAACGACGATACAGCAACTATTGTAGTGCATCCATCATGACTATAATATTACGGCATAAATCAATCACCATAATATTAGAGCACCTTGATAATAAACTTTCAATGACTATGTAAATGTTATGAAAATATAGTCTCTATATCAACATATTTGCCATGACAATTTAGCCATCATGATAATATAGTCACAATGACAGTATATTCACCATAACAATAAGCCACCATGATCATATAACTGATATGACAATATGGTCAACGCAATATTAAAGAGTTATTTGAATTATATTCACTATGGCAGTATAGCCTCCAAGACAATATAGTCTCCATGAAAAAATACCGATCAAGACAGGATTTATCATTACAATAGAGGCAACTTTACAGTATAGCCAATAGAGCAGGGCAACAACCATGAAAATGTAGCTGCCATAACAATATGGCTACCTTAAAAATGCAGTCAACTTGACAAAAAAATCACAATGAAATATAATCGCCGTTACAATATAGTTACCACAATTACTGACCAATCATGACAATATAATCAGCAGGATGACATTGTGTCTTCGCAACTAAAGTGTTGTTGTGGATATGTTCCATGGGATTGTATTATCACAGTCGCTACATTGTCAAGGTTACTATATTTTCAGGGTAGCTACATTGTCATGGTGACGATATTAGCATGGTGGTCGTATTGCTATTTTCATTATTATGCCATCCTTACTACATTATCTTGGTCGCTATATTTACTTTCTGGCTATATTACTATGGCTAATTTTGTCGTTGAGGATATATTTTGTCATTTACTACAATTTTGTTTCCATCATATGATCATGATAATATTTTCTTTGTGGTTTATTTGGTGATGTGTGTGCAAGTGTATGGATATGAAATTATCATATCACTATGTTCTCATTGTTTTTATACTGTGATGGTTTATATCAACCTCCTGACGATATTATCATGATTGATATATGATTATAGTAACTAAATTGTAATGGCGATTATAATACAATGTGACAATTTTGTCATTTTCCCTATATTTTCATGGTAACTATATTGTTATAGCAGGTACATTTTCAAAGTTGTTTCACTGTCAAGTTGACTATATCTTGATGAGAAATCTTGTCTTGGTCGCTCTTTTGTCACGGACACTATATTGTCCTTGAGCCTATATGTTTGCTTTGAGCCGAAAGAGACTATTTTGTCACAGCATCAATATTGTCAGGTGCTTATATTGCCATAATGAATATAATTTGAAGGCTTACTTATTGTTGCGTTTACTGTATCGTCCTATTACTCATATGATCATGGCTATATTGTTATAGTTAATATATTGCCGTCGTGACTATATTATCATATTGGCTAAATTGTCATGGTAACTATGTTGACATGGAAGCCTAATTTTCATGATATTTATATAGTCGGTAATATTTTATTATCAGGGTGACTCTAATGTCACCGCGACTGAATTATATCATGACATTATTGTCATAGTGGCTGGACTGTCATGGTGGCTATATAGTCGTTTGCTGTATTTTCAATGTTACTCTTTTATGAGGATTACTTTCTTTTCATTGTAGCCATATGTCATGGGGAATATATTTTCATAGCAGCAGTATTGTCATTATGAACATACCGTCATTTTGGCTATCTACTCATTTTAGTTACAATTCGAAGATTTACATATCGTCACCTTGGCTATATTGGCAAGTTGATCTCTTTTATAGTTGCTATATTGTCATTTTTTTACTCATGCATATTTTGTGATGAGCGATACATTATCGTGATAACTATATTATTAAGGTAACGGTATATTGTCACTGTGACTATATTGCCACTATGACTATAATCTCTTAGTGACAATATTGCTAAGATAATATTATTGTTATGGTGACTATTTCATGATGATTGTTATAATGACATTATGACTGCATTTTCATTGTAGCTTATTTAATGTTGTTGATTTTGCCCTTGAAGATATATCATTATAAAAACGAGAATTTCATTTTGGTTGAATTACAGGTGAATACATTGTCCTGATATGCTATATTGTTATAGTTTCGGTACTGTCATGGTGAATGTATAATATATTGACTATATTGCAATGGAAGCCATAGTAGCAGGGTGGCTATATTTTCATGGTTGGATCATTTTGTTATGACGATTTTATTGTATTTGTGAGTATATTGTCATGGTGACTGTGATGCCATAATTTCTATATTGTCATTTGATTTATTGAGTTGATGGCAATATTGTCATAAAGACTGTATTGTCATGTTGCCTGTATGGTCATCATGCTTGTCTTGTCATCGTGACTATATAGTCATGGTGGCTATGCTGTCATTATGATTACATTATTATGGTAACTATACTTCCATGGTGACTATACTGTTGGGTAACTATATTGCCATGATGTCTTTTTGTTAGAGTAGCTATATTGTTAAGGTAGCTATATCATTGTGGTGGGTATTTTTTTTCTTTTGCTATATTGCCCTGATGGCTATACCAGAATTTTGGCGATATTAGCATGGTGATATATTATCATAGTAGCTACATTTCCAAGGTTTCTGTACTTCAGTAAAGCTACATTGTAATAATGACGAATATTGGCATTGTGGGTGTATTGTTATTTTCAATATAATGCCATTCTGGCTACATTATCTTGGTCGCTATTGAACTTGATGGCTATATTGCTACGGTCAATCTTATCATTGGGGATGTATTTTGTCTTTACCTACAATTTGGTTGTGATTATATGATCATGATAATATTTTCATGGCGACTTATTTGGTATTGTAAGGGTAACTTTCTTGATATCATATCATCATGTAACTTATATTGTAATGGGTTTTATTTGGTGATGGTTATTATGTCAAAATGCTGATTATATTACCATCATTATTGTATGATTATGGTAACTATATAACAATGAAGATATCTTTTGTGATTATTTTGGTATGTTGACTTGATTTTCATAGTAGTTATATTGGTATGGCAGGTACATTTTCATGGTTCTTACATTGTTTTATGGGCTATGCTGTCAAGGTGGCTATATAGTAATAATAAATCCTGTCTTGGACGCTTTTTTCTCCTGTACACTATATATCCTGGAGGCTATATGTTCGCTATGATCTGAAAGCGCCTATTTTGTCACGTTATCTATAGTGTCAGGTGGCTATATTGACATAGTGAATATATTTTGAAGGTTTCTTTAATGTTGCGTTGACTATATTGTCATATCAGTTATGTGGTCATTGTGACTTTGTTGTTTAGTGAATATATTGTCGTTATGACTGTACTATCATCATGGCTAAATTGTCATGGGAAATTTGTTGATATGGATGCAACATTGTCATGATACTTATATAGTAATTGTAAATCTCTTTTTAAGATGATTCTAATGGCACAGTGATCGATTTATATCGTAACATTATTGTTGTGGTGGCTGTATTATCATTGTGGCTATTCTGTCGTTTGATGTGTTTTCAATATTACTATTTTGTGAATATGGCTTTATTGTCAGTGTAGCTATACTTTCATTGGGAACAAATTTTCATAGTGACGGGATTGTCATTATGAAATAAAGTCATTTTGGCTATCTTCTAATTTGGGTTACATTACTATGCTGTATATATAGTCCCCTTGGCAATATTGGGAAGGTGATCTTTTTTATAGGTGGTATATTGTCATTTTTGGCCGTGAATATTCTGTCATAAGCGATATATTATCATGATAACTATATCATTAAGGTGAAAATATTGTCATGGCGACTATATCGTCTTTATGACTTTAATCTTATAATGACAAAATAGCTACCCTGATATATAGTCAACTTGAAAAGACAATCACCTCCTTGTAAGAAAACAAAAATAACAAATAGCCATCATGGCAATATATTCATCAAACAATTTAGCCACCCAGGCAATATAGTTACCATATCAATATAATATTAATGGAAATATAAGCACCATGAACATATAGACGCGATGAGAATATAATCACCAAGACAATACAGGAAACATGACATTACATTATGACAATATTGCCATCAATAAAACAAATCAAATAACAATATAGATATTATGGCAACAGTCACCAGGACAATATACTCATAAATGCAATATAATCGACATAACAAAATGATTATATTATGAAAATATAGCCACTCAGACACTATGGCTTGTATTGCAATGTAGCCAACATAATAATACATATACCATGAACATTACTGATACCCTAATAATATAGCATATCACGACAATGTAGCCCCCTACTGATTTAATCAAAATAAAAATCTTGTTTTATAGTGATACATCCTCAAGGGCAAAACCAACACCATTATAAATGCTACCGTAAAAATGTAGTCACCATGAAATTATAACCATCATGATAAGATAGTCACCATTACAATATAGTTATCTTGGCAAGATATCCAACATGAGATTATATTCATGACAACAATATAGTCTCAATGCCAATACATAATCACCGGAATATTATAGCTATCATGATAATATATCACTTATGACAATGTATGCATGATTGAAAAAAAAGACAATATAGCAAATATAAAAATGATCACATTTCTATTATAGCCAAGGTAACGATATATATATGATAATGTTACTAAAATAAGTAGATATCCAAAATGACAAAATGTTCATATTGACAATACTGCCACTATGAATATATATTCTTCATGACACTATATCTACACTGATAGTAGAGCTATCTTCACAAAAGCGTAAAATTGAAAATACAGCAAACGGCAATATAGCCACCGTGCCAATACAACCACCTTGACAATAATGTCACGATACAAATCAAGCGCCAGAACATTAGAATCACCTTGATAGTGATCATAAAATAACTTTATAAATATCATGAAAATATAGGCCCCATGTCAACATATTCGCTACGACAATTTAGCCATTATGATAATATAATCACGACAATATATTAAGTATGACAATAAAGCTACCATGATGATTTAACTGATATGACAATATAATTAAAGCAAAAATATAGAAACATTCAACGTACATTCACAATTTCAATATAATCACCTGAGAATATAGATACTGTGAATAAATTGTCGCTTTTGGATCATAGCAAACAATATAGTCTCTGCGAAAACACAGTGACTCAGACAGGATTTATCATTATAATATAGTCATAACATTAAAGTTGTCATGCAATTGTAGTCAACATTACAAAATTATCACAATGAAATAAAACGACATTACAATATAGTTACCATATTCATACACCAATCCTGATTATGTAATCAGAAAATTGATATAAAGAATATCACAATGTAAAAACCATGACAATATAATTGACTTGATGATATGATATACATTCACTTACACTTATCATACCAAATAAGCCACCATGAAAATAGTATCATGATCATATAATCAAAACAATATTATAGCTAATAACACAATATGTCCCTAACGACAAAATTAACCATAGCAATTAAGCCATCGAGTTGATTTAGCGACCAAGATAATGCAGCAATGATGGCATTTTATTGAAAATAACAATACAGCCACCATGCCAATGTCTTCACCATGACAATGTAGTTACCATGAAAATATAGTAACCTTCACTATGTAGCTACAATGATAAGTTATTTAAATTGAAAACTATCCACAGCAAGAGATTAGCCGCTAAGACACTATATCTCCATGTCAATATCGCCAAAATGTTATTATTGCAATCATGATAATATACCGCCAGAAAAGAAATATATATACTCACTACTCGACAATATAGCTATTCTGACAATATTGCCAACGTGAAAAGACAGTCACCTCCTAGGCAAATAATAAAAATGACAAATAGCTATCATGGCAATATAGTGACCTAACAATAGAGCCACCATGGCAATATAGTTACCATAACAATGTAATCTTAATGACAATTTAGCCAACATGACTATATAGTTACGATGACAATACAACCACCGTGACAATACAAATAATATGACAGTACCGTCTCTAAGACTATATTGCCATCAATTCCACAAATTGAATGACAATATAGATATTATTGAAACACAGTCATCACGACAATATACTCAGAAATGCTATTATAATCGCCATAAAAAAATCATCCTACCATGAGAATATAGCCATCTTACCATTTTGGTTTCCGATGCAATTTAGTCACAGTAAAAAAAAGAATTATTATGACAGTGCTGAAACCATATCAATATACCATATCATGGCAATGTAGTCACCTGATAATTCAATCATAATGACAATTTCTCTTCTATAATGGTATATCCTCAAGGGTAATATGAACACCATTAAAAAAGCTTCCATGAAAATAGTCACTATAACATAAATATCATGATAAAAAAGTCATCATGACACTATTGTTATCTTGGCAATATAGCCACTATGACATGATAGTCATAATGAAAATATAGTCACTATGACAATATTGTCACCATAAAAATATAATTATCTTGATATATCGCTTACGACAAAGTATGCATGAGTTTTGTAATGACAATATAATACCTATAAAAAAATCATCTTGTAAATATAACTAAGGTGACGATATATACATCATAGTAATGTAACTAAAATGAAAGGATAGCCAAAATGACGGTATGTTCATAATGACAATACTGCCACTATGAAAATATGTTCCCCATGACACTATAGCTACACTGACAATAAAGCCATTTTCACAAAAGAGTAACATTGAAAATATAGCAAACAGGAATATAGCCACCATGATAGTACAGCCAGCATTACAATAATATCACGATATAAATCCTCACCATGACATTAGTCACCTTGATAATAAACTTACAATAACTTTATGAATATCATGATAATATAGCCTCTATGTCAACATATTTGCCATGACAATTTGGCCATTATGTTAATACAGTCACGATGACAATTTATTCACTATAACAATATAGCCACAGTGATCATATAACTGATGTGAAAATACAGTCAGAGAAACAAAAAAGAAATATACAAATCATATTCACTATGGCAATATAACCATATGACAATACAGATACTGTGACAAATAATCGCTTTTGAATCATAGCAAACATATAGCCTGCAGGACAATATAGTCTCAATGACAAAATAGCGACCAAGACAGGATATATCATTATGATATAGACACCTTGACGGTAAAACTCATAAAACCAATGTATTATCATAGTAGCTAAATTTTTCAAGTTTGATATATTTTCCTGGTAGCTACATTGTCATTGTGACGATATTGGCATGGTGGTTGTATTGTGCTATAATGTTATCATGGCTACATTATCTTGGTCGCTTGATTAACTTAATAGCTATATTGCTATGGTCAATTTTGTCGTTGGGGCTATATTTTGTCATTAGCTACAATTTTTTTGTGGTTACGTTATATTGATAATATACTATCATGGGGGCTTATTTGGTATTTTGAGTGTAACTGTATGGATATCACATCATCATACTACTTACAATGTCATGGTTTTTATACTGTTATGGTGTTTATGTCAACATGGTAATAATATTAGGATTGATGTATGATTATGGTAACTATATAGTGATGGCGATTATATTTTTTTATTTCTATATTGTGGTGACTACATTTTCATGATAGTTATATTGTTATGGCATGTACGTTTTCATGGTTGTTATATTGTTTTAATGGCTATGCTGTCAAGGTGGTTATATTGTAATGATGAATCATGTTTTAGACGCTATTTTGTCATGGACAATATATTTTCCTGGAGTGTATATGTTTGCTATGATCGGAAAGGAACTATTTTGTCGCAATATCTATACTGTCAGGTGGCTATATTGCCACAGTGAATATATTTTGAATGTTTCTTTATTATTGCATTAACCATACTGTCATATCAGTTATATGATCATGGAGGATTTATTGTTATAGTGAATATATTACCGTTGTGAATATACTGTAATAATAGCTAAAATGCTCTGAGAAATACAGTGCTGCCACCATGATAATAATCTTTCTTTTCTTTTTCTTTCAAACTATTCGCCATTTCCCGCGTTAGCGAGGTAGCGTTAAGAACAGAGGACTGGGCCTTTTTATGATAATAATATCACGATATAAATCATTCGCCAGCGCATAAGAGTCACCTTGATTAGTATATAATGAGTACACAGATGTCATGATAATATAGCGTCCTTATAAATATATTTGTCGTGAAAATATAGCCCTCATATAAATATCTTAGAAATGACAATCTAGCCATTATGATAATATAGTCAGGACAATAATATATTCACCATAACAATAAAGCCACCATGGTCACATGAATAATATCACAATATAGTCAACGTAACAATAAACGCATTAATAATTTACATTCACGATGGAAATATAGCCACATGACAATAGAGATACTGTGACAAAATAGTCATTTTGGATCATAGCAAACATATAGCGTCCAGGAGAATATAGTCTCTATGACAAAATAGCGAAGATGAAAGGATTTATCATCACAATACCGTTACCTTGACAGTATAGCCAATAAAATAGTAAAGCAACCATAAAAATGTACCTGCCATAACAATATTGCTACCATGAAAATATAGTTACTATGACAAATTCATTGCAATGAAATATAAACGATAGTATATTATAGTTTCGATAATCATACACCAATCATGATCATATCATCAGCAGTTTGACATAAACACAATCATAGTATAAAAACCATGACAAAAAGGGTGACATGATGATATGATATCCATAAAAAAATAAATTTGTAGCTGGGAAAATATATCCCTAGCGACAAAATTAACCATAGCAATACAGCCAGGATAATGTTGCCATGATAGCATTATAGCACAATAAAGCCAACATGCCAATATCCTCACCATGACAATGTAGCTACCATCAAAATTTATTAACCTTAAAAATATAGCTACTATGATAATCTATTCCCATGAAAAATATCGACAGCAACTGTTTTGCTGTTACGACACTATATCACCATGCCAATACCACCAAAATGTTAGTGAAGCTATCATATCAGAGTACCTCCAGAAAGAAAATCCCAACGCAACAATATAACTAACATGACAATATAGCTACCTTGATGATATACCAAATATGACAGTACAGCCACCAGGACAATAAAATCACGATATAAATCAATCACAATGACATCAGAGTCACCTTGATAATAAACTTTCAATGACTATATAAGTATCATGAAAATATTGCGTCAATATCAACATATTTACCATGACAATTTAACCATTATGATAGTAGAGTCAAAACAACAATATATCCACCATAATAATAAAGCCACCATGATCATATAAGTTATATGAAAATATAGTCAATGCAACAATAGATAAACCTTCAAATTATATTTATTATGCAATATAGCCACCTGACAATATAGACGCTGTGACAAAATAGTCGCTTTCGGATCATAACAAACATATATCCTCCGGCACATTATAGTGTCCTTGATAAAATAGCGACCAAAAAGGATTTATCATTAAAATATAGCCACCTTAACAGTATAGCCAATAAAACAATGTAACAACCATGAAAATGTATCTGCCATAACAATATAGCTAACATGAAAATGAAATTACCCTGACAAAATAATTACAATGAAATATTATCGCCTTTGCTATATAGTTGCCTTTTTCATACACCACTCATGATGAGATAATACGGAGGTTGACATAAAAACAATCACAGTATAAAAACCTTGACAATATAGTTGACATGATGATATGATATCCATACATTTACATTCACAATGACAAATAAGTCGCCATGAAAATATTCTTATCATTATCATATTATCCGGAAAAATTTAACTAACAACAAAACATATCCCCAACGACAAAATTGACCATATCAATATGGCCATCAGCTTAATATTGCGACAAAGATAATGTAGTTCTAATGGCATTATATTGAAAATAACAATACAGCCACCGTGCCAATATCGTCACCATGACAATGTAGCTACCAAGACAATGTATTACCCTTGACAATGTAGCTACCATGATAATGTTTTCCTATGAAGAAATATTCATAACAACAGTTTACCTGCTATAACACTATATCACCATGCCAATATCAACAAAATATTAGTATAGCCATCATAGCAGTATACCGCCATAGAAAAACAAACGATATAGCTAACATGACAATATAGATACCCGAACAATATAGCCAACATGAAAAGACAGTCTTCTCCTTGTAATACGACAAAAATGACAAATAACCACCATGACAATATAGTCGACCTACAATTTACCAGCAATGGGAATATATTTACCATAACAATATGATTTTAATTTTGATATAGCCACCATGACCATATATAGTCACGATGAAAATACACTCGCCATGACAATACAGACAACATAAGAATACAATCTGTATCACAATATTGCCATCAAATCAACAAATTCAAAGACAACATAAATATTATGGCAACACAGTAATCATGACAATATACTCACAAATGCAATATAATTGCCATAAGAAAATGATCCGACTATGAAAATATTGCCAACCTGCCACTATGGCTTCCATTGCAATATAGCCACCATGATACTACATTCAGCATAACAGTACTGAAACCATAACGATATAGCATATCATGACAATTTAGTCAACTGGTAATTCATTAAATATGAAAATTTGCTTATATAATGATATGTCCTCAAGGGCAAAATCAACACCATTACAAAAGCTGCCTAAATGGAGTCACAATGATATTATAACCTTCATGATAAAATAGCCACTATGAAAATGAAGTTATCTTAACAATATAGCCGCTATGAGATTATAGTCTTATTACCAATATAGTCATCCATGACAATATTCTAACCTTATTAATATTGTTATCATGATAATGTATCGCTTTTGATAAAATATGCATGATTAAAAAACTGACAATAAAACAAGTATAAAAAAGATCACCTTGCTAATATAGCCAAGGTGACGATATATACATCATAGCAATATAATCAAAATGAAAAGATAACCAGAATGACGGTATGTTCATAACGACAATAATGCCAATAAGAAAATGTGTTCCCCAAGACACCTACAGCTACACTGACAATAAAGCCATCTTCACAAAAAGGGTAACACTGAAAATAAAGTAAATGACAGTATAACACCAAGACAACACACCCACCATGACAACAATGTCACGATATAAATCAATCACCAGGACACTAGAGTCACCTTGATAGTAAACCTACAGTGACCATATGAATATCATAAAAATAAAGCATCCATATGAATATATCTGCCATGAAAATATACCCTCCATATGAATGACTTTGCTCTGAGAATTTAGCCATTATGATAACATGGTCAAGATGGCAATATATTCACCGTAACAATAAAGCCACCAAGATCACATAAATGATATTACAAAATAGTCAACCCAACAATATAGACACGTTCAAATTATATTCACCATAACAATATAGCCAAATGACTATATAGATACTGTGACAAAATAATCGCTTTCGGATCATAGCAAACATAGCGTCCAGGACAATAAAGTCCCATGAGTAAATAGAGAACAAAACAGGATTTATCATTGAAATGTTGTAACCTTGACAGTATAGACAGTAAAATACTGAAACAACCTCGAATATGTAACTCACATAACAATATAGCTACCATGAAAATATAGTTACTGCGTCAAAATAATTACAATGAAATATAATCGCTATCACAGGAGAGTTTCCATAATCATGCACCGATCGTGATAATATAATCTGCACATTGACATAAACACCATCATATTGTAAAAACCATGACATTATAATTGACATGATTATATGGTATCCGTACACTTACACTCACAATATCAAATAAGCCGCCATGAAAATATCATCATAATCATATAAGCAAAATAGAAGTGTAGCTAACAACAAAATATATTTCCAACGACAAAATCAACCATAGCTATATAGCCGTCAAGTTAATATAACGCCCAAGAAAATGTAGCCACGATGGCATTATATTGAAAATAACAGTACAGGTTTCAGGATGAATATTGTCACCATGACAATGTAGCCGCTATGAAAGTATATCAACCATGACAATATAGTTACCATGATAAATATTCCTATGAAGAAAAAGTCCATAACAACAGTTTAGTTTCTAAGACACTATATTTCCATGCCAATATCGCCAAAATATTAGTATAGCCATCATGGGAATATACTACCAGAATAATATAATACCCACCACAAGGATATAGCTAACATGACGAAATAGGTACCCTCACAATATACCTAACTTGAAAAGACATTCATCTCTTTGTAATATAAAAAGAGTGACAAATAGCCTCCATGGCAATATAGTCACCTAACACTATAGCCACCATGGAAATATAGACACCTAACACTATAGCCACCATGGTAATATAGTCTCCTAATACTATAGCCACTATGGTAATATAGTTACAATATCAATATGATCTTAATAGCAATATAGCCACCATGACCATGTAGTCACAATGACACCACCAAGACAATACATACAACATTTCAATTCAGTTTCTATGTCAATATTTCCATCAATTCAACAAAATACATGAAAATATAGAAATTATGGCAACACAGTTACCATGACAATATTCTCACAAAAGCAATATAATCTCCAAAACAAAATGATCCCACTTTGAAAATATAGCAACCCTGCCACTATGGCTTTCATTTCAATTTAGCCACCATAATAAAACATTTACCATTACAACACTGAAACCATACAGCATATCATGAAAATGTAGTCACCTGATAAAGCATCAAAATGATAATTTCCTTTTATAATGATATATCCTATAGGGCAAAATCAACACCATTAAGAAAATACAATGAAAATGCAGACACCATGACATTATAAGCATCATGTTAAAATTGTTACTATGACAACAAAATCATCTTGCCAATATAGCCACTATGAGCATATACTTATAATGATAATATACTCACGATGACAATATTGTCACCTTGATAATATAGTTATAATGATAATATATCGCTTAGGACAAAACATGCAAGATTAACAAACTGGTAAAAGAGCAACTATAAAAAAGATCAGCTTGCCAATATAGCAAAGGTGAAGATATATACATCATAGCAATGGAAACAAAATGAGAAGGTAGCCAACATGACGGTATGTTCATAATGACAATATTGTCACGATGAAAATTCGTACCATAGTTACACTGACAATAAAGCCATTTTCACAATAGTTACATTGGAAATACAGCAAACGACTATGTAGCCACCAAGATAGTACTGCCTCCATGACAATAATGTCACGATATAAATCAATCACCACGCCATTAGAGTCAAATTGATAATACACTTACAATGACTGTAGAAATATTATGAAAATACAGCCTCCATATCAACTTATTTGCCATGACAATTTAGCCAAAGTGATAATATAACAACGACGAAAATATATTCACTATACCAATAAAGCCAGTATGGTCGTGTAACTGATATGAGAATGTAGTTAACGCAGCAATAAAGAAACATTCAAATTATATTAACTATGGCAATATAACCATCTGACAATATATACAAAAATGCAATATATTCGCCATAAGAAAATGATCCCACCTTGAAATATAACCACCCTGCCACTATGGCTTCCATAGTCACCATAACAATATATTCATTAAAACAATAAAGCCACCAGGACCATATAACTGATATGACATTATAGTCAATGCAACAGTAAAGACTTCATGAAATTATATTGAATGTGGCAATATAGCCACCTGAATTTATATACACTGTGACAAAATGATAACCCTCGGATCATAGAAAACATATAGCCTCCATGACTATATACTGTCGACGACAAAATAGCGATCAGGACAGGATTTATTATTACAATATAGCCACAATGAAAGTATAGCCAAAAAGGAATATAATATCCATGAAAATAAACCTACCATAACATTATAGCTACCATGAAAATATATTCACCATGATAGAATAATCTTAATAAAAGATAATCGACATTGTAGTATATTTACCAACCATACACCAATCATGATCATATAATCACCAGGTTGACATAAACACCATCGCAGTATAAAAGCCATGAAACTATAATTGACATAATGATATGATATCCATACAGTTAAGCTCACAATACCAAATAGGCCGCCAATATAGTCAACATGCCAATGTAACAAACATGAAAATATAATCATCTTGACACTGTAGCTACCATGATGATATATTCCCCTGACAAAATATTCACATTAACAGTTTAGACGCCAAGACAATATATCACTATACCAATATCGCCAATATGTTAGTACAGCAATCATAGCAATATACCACCAGAAAAAAATAGCCACTACTACGACATAACTACCATGACAATATAGCTAGGCTGACAATATAGACAATATGAAAAGAGGTTCACCTCTTTGTAATATAAGAAAATGATAAATAGCCACTATGAAAATATAGTCATTTAACAATATAGCAACCATGGTATATTGTCATCATGCACATATAATCTTAATGGTAATATAGCCACCATGACCATAGAGTCACGATGACACTACAGCCACTATGACAATATAGACAACATGACCATATTGTCTTTTAACAATTTTGACATTGATTTAATAAATTAAATGACAATATACAAATTATGGCAACACCGTCACCATGATAATATAGCAACAAATGCAATATAATCGCTAGGACAAAATGATACACACCATGAAATATAGTCATCCTGCCACTATGACTTCCATTGAAATGTTCCTACCATTATAATACATTCACCATGACAGCACTGAAACCATAACAATATAGTCATCAAGAGTATATAGTCACCTGATAATTAAATCTAAATGACAATCTCGCTTCTCTAATGATATATTCTCGATTACAAAATCAACACCATTAAAAAGCTACCATAAAAATGCAGTCACCATGCCATTATAACACTCATGGTAAAATAGTCTCAATGACAGTATAATAATCTTGGAAATATAGCCACTATGAAACTATAGTCATAATGACAATATATACACTGACAATATTGTCACCATAATGATATAGGTATCATGATAATGTATCGCTTTTGAAAAAATGTGTATGTTGTAAAAATTGACATTATAGCAACAATAAAAAAAGATCACCAAACTAATATTGCCAAGGTGACGAAATGTACACCATACAATGTAACCAAAATGACAAGATATCTAACATGACGGTATGCTCATAATGAGAATACTGCCACTATGAAAATATGTTCATCATGACACTATAGCTACACTGATAATTAAGCCGTCTTCACAAAGAGTAACCTTGAAAATACTGCAAACGACAATATAGCCATCATAACAGTATTCCAACCATGACAATATTGTCACAATATAAATCAGTCACCATGACAATAGGGTCACGTTCATAATATACTTACCATGACTATGTATATATTATGAAAATATATCCTCCACAAAAACATATTTACCATGACAATTTATCCAGTATGACAATATAGTCACGATGACAATATATTCAACATAACAATAAAGCCATCATGTTCATATAATATATATGACAATATAGTCAAAGCAATAATATAGACAACATGAAATTTTATTCACTATGTCAATACAGTCACTGACAAAATAATCACTTTTGGATTTAAAAAAAGATATATATATATATATATGTATATATATCGTTCAGGACAAAATAGTCTCAATGACAAAAGAGCGACAAGAACAGGATTTATCACTGCAATATAGTCACTCCGACATTATAGCCAAAATAACTGTACACGAACCTTACAAATGTATTTTTCATAACAATATAGCTCTCATAAACATGTACTCACCAAGATATAATTATCACAATGAAATACAATCGCTATTACATTATTGTTACCATAACCATACACCCATCATGATAATATGATAAACAAGTTGAGATGAACACCATTTCATTATAAAGACCTTGATAATACAATTGACAGGAGGATACGATATCTTTACAGCTATGCTCACAATACAAAATAACCCGCCATAAATGTATTGCTATCATGATCTTATATTCACTATATCACTATTGCCAACAAGTTGATAAAGGAAACACGATACTTTAGATATGATGGCATTATATTCAAGATAAAAAGATAGCTACCATGCCAATATAGTCACAAAAAACCGTATCTACCAAGAAAATATAGTCACTTTGACAATATAGCTATTTTGATATATTCTCACGACAAAATATCTACAATAGCAGTTTAGCAACAAAGACAATATATCACCATGCAAGTATCCCAACATGTTCGTGTAGCTATCATGGCAATATACCACCAGAAAGAGAAATAACCACCACAATGATATAGATACCATGACAATATACCTACCTTCTGAATATAGCCAACATGAAAAAACAGTCACCTTCTTTTAATATAGCAAAAATGACAAATAGCCGCCAGGACAATATAGTCACATAACAACGTAGCCACCAGGTCAATATAGTTGCCATAACGATATAATCTTAACGATAAAATAGCCACCAGGACCATACAATAAAGATGACAATAAATCCACCAGGACAAAATAGACAACATGACCATACATAGTCTATGAAAATATTGCAAATAATTCAACAAATAAAATGCCAATATACATATCATGGCAACAGTGTCACCATGAAAGTATAGTGACAATTGCAATATAATCGTCATGATAAAATGATGCCCACCATGAAAATATAGTCGCCTTACCATCATGGATTTCTTTGCAATATAGCCACTATAATAATAGATTCACCATGACAGTACTGAATCCATAACAATATATTCATGAAAATATAATAATCTTGGTAATATAACTACTATGAAATTATAACCATATTGACAATATAGCCAAAATGACAATATTGTTACCTTAATGATATAGTTATCATGATAATGCATCGATTATGACAAAATATGCATGATAAGATAAATGAAAATATATTAACTACAAAAAATATTACTGTGTCAATATTGTCGGATGATATTATATACATCATAGCAAAGTAACCATAATGTATGATAGCCATCATGACGGTATGTTCATAATGACAATACTGCCACCATGAAAATATATTCAACATGACACTATATTACACTTGCAATAAAGCAATGTTCACAAAAGAGTAACAGAATGATCCCACCATGAATATATAGCCACCCTGCCACTATGGCTTCCAATGCAATACAGCCACCATTATGATATATTCACCATGACAGTACTGAAACCATAACACTATAGCATAAAATGAATATGTACTCACTTGATAATTATTCAAAAAGAAAATTTGGTTTCTATCATGATATATCCTTAAGGGCAAAATCAACACCATTAGAAAGGCTACCACGAAAATACAGTAACCATGACATTATAACCATTACGATAAATTAGTCACCGTGCCAAAATAGTCACCAGAACAATATGTTGTCAGCTTAGTTAGTATAGTTATCATTATAATGAATCGCTTATGACAAAATATGCATGATTAAATAAATGACAATATAGCAACTATAAAAGAGATCACCTTGCCAATATAACCAAGGTGACGATATATATATTTATAACAATGTAACCAAAATGAGAAGATAATGACGTTATATTCATAATGACAATACTACCACTGTGAAAATATGCTGCTCATGACACTATAGTTAAACTGACAATTAAGCCATATTCACAAAAGAGTAACATTCAAAATTCAGCAAACGACAATACGCCACCATTGTAGTGCATCCATCATGACTATGATATTACGGCATAAATCAATCACAATAATATCAGAGTCAGATAATAAACTTTCAATGACTCAGTAAATGTTATGGAAATATAGCCTCTATATCTACATATTTGCCTTGACAATTTAGCCATTATGATAATATAGTCACAATGACAGTATATTTACCATAACAATAAGCCACCATGATCATAGAAATTATTTGACAATATAGTCAATGCAATAATAAAGATATATTTGAGTTACATTCACTATGGCAGTATAGCCTCCAAGACAATATAGTCTCCATGGAAAAATAGCGATCAAGACAAGATTTATCATTACAATAGAGGCAACTTGACAGTATAGCCAATAGAACAAAGCAACAACCATGAAAATGTAGCTGCCATAACAATATGGCTGCCTTAGAAATGCAGTCAACATGAGAAAATAATCACAATGAAATATAATCGCCGTTACAATATAGTTACCAAAATCACTGACCAATCATGACAATATAATCAGCAGGATGACATTGTGTCTTCGCAACTAAAGTGTTGTTGTGGATATGTTCCATGGGATTGTATTATCATATTAGCTATATTGTCAAGGTTACTATCTTTTCATGCTAGCTACATTGTCATGGTGACGATATTGGCATGGTGGCCGTATTGCTATTTTCAATATAATGTCATCCTAACTACATTATCTTGGTCGCTATATTTACTTTCTGGCTATACTGCTATGAATAATTTTGTCGTTGAGGATGTATTTTTTCATTTACTACAATTTTTTTTAATCATATCATCATGATCAAATTTTCTTGGCGGCTTATTTGGTGATACGAGTGCAAGTGTATGAATATGATATTATCATATCAGTATGTTCTCCTTGTTTTTATACGGTGATGGTGTTTATATCAGCCTCCCGACGATATTATCATGATTGATACATGATTATAGTAACTAAATTGTAATGGCGATTATATTTCAATGTGACATTTTTATCATTTTGCCTACATTTTCATGGTAACTATATTGTTATAGCAGGTACATTTCTATATGTTGTTTCACTGTCAAGGTGACTATATCTTAATTAGAAATCTTGTCTTGGTCGCTATTTTGTCATGGGCACTATATTGTCCTGGAGCCTATATGTTTGCTATGATCCGAAAGAGGCTATTTTGTCACATCATCAATATTGTCAGGTGCTTATATTCCCATAATGAGTATGATTTGAAGGCTTCCTTATTGTTGCGTTTACTGAATCGTCCTATCACTTATATGATCATGGATATACTGTTACAGTTAATATATTCCGTCGTGACTATATCATCATATTAGCTAAATTGTCATGGTAAGTATGTTGACATGGAAGCCTTATTTTCATGATATTTATATAGTCAGTACTATTTTATTATCAGGGTGACTCTAATGTCACCGCGACTGAATTATATCGTGACATTATTGTCATAGTGGCTGGACAGTCATGGTGGCTATATAGTCGTTTGCTGTATTTTCAATGTTACTCTTTTATGAAGATTACTTTATTGTCATTGTAGCCATATGTCATGGGGAATATATTTTCATAGTAACAGTATTGTCATTATGAACACTTCATCATTTTGGCTATCTTATTCTTGTTACATTGCGAATATTTACATATCGTCACCTTGGCTATATTGGCAGGGTGATCTCTTTTATAGTTGCTATATTGTCCTTTTTTTACTCATGCATATTTTGTGATAAGCGATACATTATCGTGATAACTATATTATTAAGGTGACGGTATATTGTCATGGTGACTATATTGTCACTATGACTATAATCTCTTAGTGGTTATATTGCTAAGATAATCATATTGTCATGGTGACTATTTCGTGATGATGGTTATAATGACATTGTGACTGCATTTTCATTGTAACTCATTATATCATTATAAAAACGAAAATTTCATTTTGATTAAATTATCAGGTGAATACATTGTCAAGATATGCTATATTGTTATAGTTTCGGTGCTGTCATGGTGAATGTATATTATGTTGGCTATATTGCAATGGAAACCATAGTGGCAGGGTGGCTATATTTTCATCGTTGGATCATTTTATGATGATTTTATTGTATTTGTGAGTATATTGTCATGGTGACTCTGTTGCCATAATTTCTATATTGTCATTTGATTTATTGAGTTGATGGCAATATTGTCATAGAGACTGTATTGTCATGTTGCCTGTATGGTTATAATGATTATCTTGTCATCGTGACTATATAGTCATAGTGGCTATTCTGTCATTAAGATTACATTGTTATGGTAACTATACTGCCGTGGTGAATATACGGTTGGGTAACTATATGGCCATGATGGCTTTTTGTTAGAGTAGCTATATTCTTAAGGAAGCCCTTTCATTGTGGTGGGTATTTTTTTTCTTTTGGTATATTGCCATGATGGCTATACCAGAATTTTGGCGATATTAGCGTGGTGATATATTATGATGGTAGCTACATTTCCAAGGCTACTGTACTTTATGTAAGCTACATTGTAATGATGACGATATTGGCATGATGGGTGTATTATTATTTTCAATACAATGCTATTCTGGCTACATTATCTTGTTCGCTATATCAACTTGATGGCTATATTGCTACGGTCAATCTTATCATTGGGTATGTATTTTGCCTTTACCTACAATTTTGTTGTGATTATACGATCATGATAATATTTTCATTGCGACTTATTTGGTATTGTGAGGGGTTACTGTCTTGATATCATATCATTATGTAACTTATATCGTCATGATTTTTATACAGTGATGGTTATTATGTCAAAATGCTGATTACATTATCATCATTAATGAATGATTATGGTAACTATATAGCAATGTAGATATCTTTTGTGATTATTTTGGTATGCTGACTTCATTTTGATAGTAGTTATATTGGTGTGGCAGGTACATTTTCATGGTTCTTACATTGTTTTATTGGCTATACTGTCAAGGTGGCTATATAGTAATGATAAATCCTGTCTTGGACGCTATTGTCTCCTGGACACTATATATCCTGGAGGCTATATGTTTCCTATAATTCGAAAGCGACTATTTAGTCACGTTATGTATATTGTCAGGTGGCTATATTGACATAGCGAATGTATTTTGAAGGTTTCTTTAATGTTGCGTTGACTATATTGTCATATCAGTTATATGGTCATTGTGGCTTTGTTGTTTACTGAATATATTGTCGTTATGACTATACTATCATCATGTCTAAATTGTCATGGGAAATATGTTGATATGGATGCTATATTCTCATGTTACTTATATAGTAATTGTAAATCTCTTTTCAAGGTGACTCTAATGTCACGGTGATTGATTTATATCGTAACATTATTGTTGTTGTGGCTGTACCATCATTTTGGCTATTTTGTCGTTTGTTGTGTTTTCAATATTACTATTTTTTGAATATGTCTTTATTGTCAGTGTAGCTATAATTTCATTGAGAACAAATTTTCATAGTGACGGTATTGTCATTATGAAATAAAGTCATTTTGGCTATCTCCTAATTTGGATTAAATTGCTATGCTGTATATATAGTCACCTTGGCTATATTGGGAAGGTGATCTTTTTTATAGGTGGTATATTGTCATTTTTTATCGTGCATATTCTGTCATAAGCGATATATTATCATGATATCTATATCATTAATGTAAAAAATTGTCATGTCGACTATATCGTCTTCATGAGTGTAATCTTATAATGACAATATAGATACCCTGATACATAGGCAACATGAAAAGAGAATCACCTCCTTGTAATGCAACAAAAATAACATATAGCCATCATGGCAAAATGTTCATCAAACAATATAGCTACCATGGCAATATAGTTACCATGTCAATATAATATTAATGGAAATATAAGCACCATGACCATATAGACACGATGGCAACACAACCACCAAGACAATAAAGGAAACATGACTTTACATTATGACAATATTGCCATCAATTAAACAAATCAAATGACATTATACATATTATGGCAACAGTCACTATGACAATATACTCATAAATGCAATATAATCGACAAAACAAAATGATTACATTATGAAAATATAGCCACTCTGCCACTATGGCTTGAATTGCAAAGTAGGCAACATAATAATACATATACCATGACATTCCTGAAACCATAATAATGTAGCATATAACGACAATGCAGCCCCCTACTGATTTAATCAAAACAAAAATCTCTGTGAAAAAAACAGTGACTCAGACAGGATTTATCATTATGATATAGTCATAACATTAAAGTAGTCATGCAATTGTAGTCAACATGACATAATTATCACAGTGAAATAAAACATTACAATATATTTACCATAATGATACACCAATCCTAATTATGTAATCAACTCGTTGATATAAACAATATCACAATGTAAAAACCATGACAATGCAAGTGACTTGATGACATGATATCCATTCACTTACACTTACCATAGCAAATAAGCCGCCATGAAAATCTTATTATCATGATCATATAATCACAGCAATATTATAGCTAATAACAAAATATGTCCCGAACGACAAAATTAATCATAGCAATTTAGCCATCAAGTTGATACAGCGACCAAGATAATGTATCCATGATGATATTATATTGAAAATAACAATACAGCCACCATGCCAATGTCTTCACCATGACAATGTAGCTACCATGAAAATATAGTAACATTGACTATGTAGATACCACGATAAATTATTTAAATTGAAAACTATCCACAACAAGAGTTTAGCTGCTAAGACACTATATCACCATGCCAATATCGCCAAAATATTATTATTGCAATCATGATAATATACCGCCAGAAAAGAAGTATATATACCCACTACTCGAAAATATAGCTATTCTGACAATATTGTCAGCGTGAAAAGACCGTCACCTCCTTGTCATATAATAAAAATGACAAATAGCCATCATGGCAATATAGTGACCTAACAATATAGCCACCAAGGCAATATAGCTACCATAACAATGCAACTTAATGACAATATAGCCAACATGACTATATAGTTACGATGACAATACAACCACCGTGACAATACAGATAATATGAGAGTACCGTCTCTAAGACATATTGCCATCAATTGAACAAATTAAATGACAATATAGATATTATTGCAACACAGTCATCATGGCAATATACTCAGAAATACTATTATAATCACCATAATAAAATCATCCAACCATGAAAATATAGCTACCTTACCATTTTGGCTTCCGTTGCAATGTAGCCACAGTAATAAATGATTTACCACGACAGTACTGAAACCATATAAGTATAGCATATCATGGGAATGTAGTCACCTGATAATCTAATGAAAATGACAATTTCTCTTCTATAATGATATATCCTTAAGGGTAATATGAACAACATTAAAAAAGCTTCTATGAAAATACAGTCACTATGACATATCATGATAAAAAAGTCATCATGACACTATAGTTATCTTGGCAATATAGCCACTATGACATTATAGTCATAATGACAATATAGTCACTTTGACAATATTGTCACAATAAAAATATAATTACCATGATAATATATCGCTTATGACAAAGTATGCATGAGTTTAGTAATGACAATATACCACCTATTAAAAGATCACCTTCTAAATATAGCTAAGGTGACGAGATATACATCATAGCAATGTAACTAAAATGAAAGGATAGCCAAAATGACGGTATGTTCATAATGACAATACTGCCACTATGAAAATGTGTTCCCTATGACACTATAGCTACACTGACAATAAAGCCATTTTCACAAAAGAGTAACATTGAAAATACAGCAAACGAGAATATAGCCACCATGATAGTACAGCCAGCATTACAATAATATCACGATATAAATCCTCACCATGACATTAGTCACCTTGATAATAAACTTACAATAACTTTATGAATATCATGATAATATAGCCTCTATGTCAACATATTTGCCATGACAATTTGGTCATTATCATGATACAGTCATGATGCCAATTTATTCACTATAACAATAAACTCACAGTGATCATATAACTGATGTGAAAATACAGTCAAAGAAACAAAAAAGAAATATACTAATCATATTCACTATGACAATATAACATTATGACAATACAGATACTGTGACAAATAGTCGCTTTTGAATCATAGCAGACATATAGCCTGCAGGACAATATAGTCTCTATGACAAAATAGCGACCAAGACAGGATATATCATTATAATATAGACACCTTGACAGTATAACTCATAAAACCAATGTATTATCATAGTAGCTAAATTTTTCAAGGTTGATATATTTTCATAGTAGGTACATTATCATGGTGACGATATTGGCATGGTGGCTCTATTGAGCTATAATGTTATCATGGTTACATTATCTTGGTCGCTTGATTAACTTAATGGATATATTGCTAATGGTCAATTTTATCGTTGGGGCTATATTTTGTTATTAGCTACAATTTTTTTGTGGTTATGTGATCTTAATAACATATTATCATGGTGGATTATATGATATTTTGAATTTAAATGTATGGATATCACAGCATCATACTACTTATATTGTCATGGTTTTTATACTGTTATGGTGTTTATGTCAACATTGTGATAATATTAGGATTGATGTATGATTATAGTAACTATATAGCAATGGCGATTATATTTCTTTATTATTATATTGTGGTGACTACATTTTCATGATAGTTATATTGTTATGGCATGTATATTTTCATGGTTGTTACATTCTTTTAATGTCTATGCTGTCAAGGTGGCTATATTGTAATGATAAATCCTGCTTTGGACGCTATTTTGTCATGGACAATATATTGTCCTGGAATGTATATTTTTGCTATGATCGGAAAGCAACTATTTTGTCACAATATCTATACTGTCAGGTGGCTATAATGCCATAGTGAATATATTTTGTGTTTCTTTATTATTGCATTAACCATATTGTCATATCAGTTATATGATCACGGAGGATATATTGTTATAGTGAATATGTTGTCGTTGTGACTATACTGTAATAATAGCTAAACTGTTCTTGGAAATACAGTGCTGCCACTATGACAATAATGTTACGATATAAATCAATCGCCACCACATTAGAGTGACCTTGACAAGTATATAATGAGTACATAGATATCATGAAAATATAGCGTCCATATAAATATATTTGTCGTGAAAATATAGCCCCAATATAAATATCTTTGAAATGACAATCTAGCCATTATCATAATATAGTCAAGACAATAATATATTCACTATAACAATACAGCCGCCATGGTCACATGAATAATATGACAATATAGTCAACGTAACAATAAACGCATTTGTAAATCATATTCACAATAGAAATATAGCCACATGACAATAGAGATACTGTTTCAAAATAGTCATTTTGGATCATAGCAAACATATAACGTCCAGGAGAATATAGTCCCTATGACAAAATAGCGAGGAAGAAATGATTTACAGTACAGTGACCTTGACAGTATCGCCAATAAAACAGTAGAACAACCTTGAAAATCTACCTGTCATAACAATATAGCTAACATGAAAATATAGTTCCTATGACAAATTCATTACCATGAAATATAAACGATATCACATTATAGTTTCGATAATCATACACCAATCATGATCCTATCATCAGCAGGTTGACATAAACACAATCATAGTAAAAAAACCATGACAAAATATGTGACATGATGATATGATATCCATACACTTACACTCACAATCCCAAATAAAACGCCATGAAAATATTATCAAGATCATATAATCACAATAAATATGTAGCTGAAAAAATATATCCGTAGCGACAAAATCAACCATAGCAATACAGCCAGGATAATGTAGCCATGATAACATTATAGCACAATAAAGCCACCCTGCCAATATTCTCGCCATGACAATCTAGTTACCATGAAAATATATTAACCTTAAAAATATAGTGACTATAATAATGTATTCCCATGAAAAATATGCACAGCAACAGTTTTGCTGCTAAGACACTATATCACCATGGCAATACCACGAAAATGTTAGTGAAGCTATCATATCAAAATACCTGAAGAAAAAAAATCACAACGCAACAGTATAACTAACATGATAATATAGCTACCTTGATAATATACCCAATATGACAGTACAGCCACCAGGACAATAAAATCACGATATAAATCAATCAATGACATCAGAGTTACCTTGATAAAAAACTTTCAATGACTATATAAGTATCATGAAAATATTTGCGTTAATATCAACATATTTACCATGCCATTTTAACCATTATGATAGTAAAGTCAAAACAACAATATATTCACCATGATAATAAAGCTACCATGATCATATAAGTTATATGAAAATATAGTGAATGCAACAAAAGATAAACATTTAAATTATATTCACTATGCAATATAGCCACCTGACAATATAGACTCTGTGACAAAAAAGTCGCTTTCGGATCATAACAAACATATATCCTCCAGCACATTATAGTGTCCTTGATAAAATAGCGACCAAAAGGGATTTATCATTAAAATATAGCCACCTTAACGGTATAGCCAATAAAACAATGTAACAACCATGAAAATATACCTGCCATAACAATATAGCTAACATGAAAATGAAGTTACCCTGACAAAATAATCACAATGAAATATCGCCTTTGCTATATAGTTACCATTATCATACACTACACATGATGAGATATTCAGGAGGTTGACATAAAAACCATCACAGTATAAAAACCATGACAATTTAGTTGACCTGATGATATGATATCCATACATATACACTCACAATACCAAATGAATGCCAATGCCAATGAAAATATTATCATTATCATATAATCCGGAAAAAAATGAACTAACAGCAAAACATATCCCCAACGACAAAATTGACCATACCAATATGGTCATCAACTTAATATTGCGACCAAGATAATGTAGTCCTAATGGCATTATATTGAAAATAACAGTACAGCCACCGTGCCAATATCGTCAACATGACATTGTAGGTACCAAGACAGTGTATTAACCTTGACAATGTACTACCATGTTAATGTTTTCCTATTAAAAAATATCCACAACAACAGTTTAGCTGCTAAGACACTATATCACCATGCCAATATCAACAATATATAGTATAGCTATGATGTCAGTATACCGCTAGAAAAAAAAACAAACGATATAGCTAACATGACAATATAGCTACCCGGACAATATAGCCAAAATGAAAAGACAGTCCTCTCCTTGTAATACGACAAAAATGACAGATAACCACCATGACAATATAGTCGCCTTGCAATTTATCAACAGTGGCAATATATTTACCATAACAATATGATTTTAATTTTGATATAGCCACCATGACCATATAGTCACGTTGAAAATACAACCACCATGACAATACAGACAACATAACAATACAATCTGTATCACAATATTGCCATCAAATCAACAAATTCAAAGACAACATAAATATTATGGAAACACAGTAATCATGACAATATACTCACAAATGCAAGATAATCGCCATAAGAAAATGATCCGACTATGAAAATATTGCCATCCTGCCACTATGGCTTCCATTGCAATATAGCCACCATAATAATACATTCACCATGACAGTATTGAAACCATAACAGTATAGCATATCTTGACATTTTAGTCAATGAGTAATTCATTAGATATGAAAATTTGCTTATATAATGATATGTCCTCAAGGGCAATTTCAACATCATTATAAAAGCACAATGACACAATGACATTATGCCACAATGACATTATAACCTTCTTGATAAAATATTCACTATGACAATGAAGTTATCTTAACAATATAGCCACTATGGGATTATAGTCTTATTACCTATATAGTCTTCCATGAAAATATTCTAACCTTATCAAAATAGTTATCATGATAAAGTATCGCTTTTGATAACATATGCATGATTAAAAAACTGACAATATAACAACTATAAAAAAGATCACCTTGCCAATATAGCCAAGGTGACGATATATACATCATAGCAATATAACCAAAATGAAAAGATAACCAGAATGACGGTAAGTTCATAACGACAATACTGCCAATAAGAAAATATGTTCCCCAAGACACCTACAGGTACACTGACAATAAAGCCATATTCACAAAATGGGTAACATTGAAAATACAGTAAATGAAAATATAACCACCAAGACAACACACCCACCACGACAATAATGTCACGATATAAATGAATCACCAGGACACTAGAGTCACCTTGATAGTAAACCGACAATGACCATATGAATATCATAAAAATAAAGCATCCATATGGATATATCTGCCATGAAAATATATCCTTCATATGAATATCTTTGCTTTGAGAATTTAACCATTATGATAATATAGTCAAGATGGCAATATATTCACCGTAACAATAAAGCCACCAGGACCACATAAATGATATTACAAAATAGTCAATGCAACAATATAAACACATTCAGATTATATTCACCATAACAGTATAGCCAAATGAATATATAGATACTGTATAGATACAGTATAGACAGTAAAATAATGAAACAACCTCGAAAATGCAACTGACATATCAATATAGCTACCATGAAAATATAGTCACTACGTCAAAATAATTACATTGAAATAAAATCGCTATCACAAGACAGTTTCCATAATCATGCACCGATCGTGATAATATAATCTGCAGGTTGACATAAGCACCATCATGCTGTAAAAACCATGACATTATAAGTCACATGATGATATGTTATCTGTTCACTTACACTCACAATATCAAAGAAGCCGCCATGAAAATATCATTATAATCATATAATCAAAATAAAAGTATAGCTAACAACAAAATATATTTCTAACGACAAAATCAACCATAGCTATATAGCCATCAAGTTAATATAACGCCCAAGATAATATAGCCACGACGGCATTATATTGAAAATAACAGTACAGCTATCAGGATGGATACTGTCACCATGACAATGTAGCCGCTTTGAAAGTATATCAACCATGACAATATAGCTACCATGATAATGTATTTTTATGAAAAAATGTCCATAACAACAGTTTAGCTTCTAAGACACTATATTTCCATGCCAATTTTGCCAAAATATTAGTATAGCCATCATGGCAATATACCACCAGAATAATATAATACCCACCACAACGATATAGCTAACATGACGGATATAGGTACCCTGACAATATACCTAACTTGAAAAGACATTCATCTCTTTGTAATATAAAACGAGTGACAAATACCCTCCATGGCAATATAGTCACCTAACACTATATCCACCATGAAAATATAGTCACCTAACACTGTAGCCACCATGGTAATATAATCTCCTAACACTATAGCCACTATGGTGATATAGTTTCAATAACAATATGATCTTGATAGCAATATAGCCACCATGACCATATAGTCGCAATGACAATACAACCACCAAGACAATAAATACAACATGCCAATTCAGTTTCTATGGCAATATTTCCATCAATTCATCAAAATATATGACAATATAGAAATTATGGCAACACAGTTACCATGACAATATTCTCACAAAAGGAATATAATCTCCAAAACAAAATTATCCCACTTTAAAGATATAGCAACCCTGCCACTATGGTTTCCATTTCAATGTAGCCACCATAATAAAACATTTACCATGACAACACTGAAACCATACAGGATATCATGACAATGTAGTCACCTGATAAAGCATCAAAATGAAAATTTCCTTTTTATAATGATGTATCCTATAGGGCAAAATCAACACCATTAAGAAAGCTACAATGAAAATGCAGACACCATGACATTATAACCATCATGTTAGAATTGTCACCATGACAATAAAATTATCTTGCCAATATAGCCACTATGAGCTTATACTTATAATGATAATATACTCACCATGACAATATTGTCACCTTGATAACATAGCTATAATGATAATATATCGCTTATGACAAAATATGCATAATTAACAAAATAGTAATAGAGCAACTATAAAAAAAAGATCAGCTTGCCAATATAGCAAAGGTGACGATATATACATCATATCAATGGAAACAAACTGAGAAGGCAGCCAACATGACGGTATATTCATAATGACAATATTGTCACTATGAAAATTAGTACCTCATGACACCATAGCTACACTGACAATAAAGCCATATCCACAATAAAGGTACATGGAAAATACAGCAAAGGACAATGTAGCCACCAAAACAGTACTGCCTCCATGACAATAATGTCACGATATAAATCAATCACCATGACATTATAGTCAAATTGATAATAAACTTACAATGACTAGAAATATCATGAAAATACAGCCTCCATATCATATATTTGCCACGACATTTTAGCCATAATGATAATATAATCACGACGAAAGTATATTCCCCAGAACAATAAAGCCAGTATGGTCATATAATTGATATGACAATGTAATTAACGCAACAAGAAAGGAACATTCAAATTATATTTACTATGGCAATATAATCATCTGACAATATATACAAAAAAAATATAGTCACCTAACACTATATCCACCATGAAAATATAGTCACCTAACACTATATCCACCATGAAAATATAGTCACCTAACACTGTAGCCACCATGGTAATATAATCTCCTAACACTATAGCCACTATGGTGATATAGTTTCAATAACAATATGATCTTGATAGCAATATAGCCACCATACCAATATCGCCAATATATTAGTACAGCCATCATGGCAATATACCACCAGAAAAAATATCCTTTACTTCGACATAACTACCATGACAATATACCTAACTTGAAAAGACATTCATCTCTTTGTAATATAAAACGAGTGACAAATACCCTCCATGGCAATATAGTCACCTAACACTATATCCACCATGAAAATATAGTCACCTAACACTATATCCACCATGAAAATATAGTCACCTAACACTATATCCACCATGAAAATATAGTCACCTAACACTATATCCACCATGAAAATATAGTCACGATGACAATATATTCAACATGACACTATAGCTACACTGACAATAAAGCCATATCCACAATAAAGGTACATGGAAAATACAGCAAAGGACAATGTAGCCACCAAAACAGTACTGCCTCCATGACAATAATGTCACGATATAAATCAATCACCATGACATTATAACCATCACGATAACATAGTCACCATGACAAAATAGTCACCATGACAAAATAGTCACCATGACAAAATAGTCACCATGACAAAATAGTCACCATGACAATAAAGTTATCTTGGCAATATAGCCACTATGAAAATATAGTCACCTAACACTATATCCACCATGAAAATATAGTCACCTAACACTATATCCACCATGAAAATATAGTCACCTAACACTATATCCACCATGAAAATATAGTCACCTAACACTATATCCACCATGAAAATATAGTCACCTAACACTGTAGCCACCATGGTAATATAATCTCCTAACACTATAGCCACTATGGTGATATAGTTTCAATAACAATATGATCTTGATAGCAATATAGCCACCATAATAAAACATTTACCATGACAACACTGAAACCATACAGGATATCATGACAATTGCAATATAATCGTCATAATAAATGATGCCCACCATGAAAATGTAGTCACCTTACCACTATGGGTTCCTTTGCAATATAGCCACCATAATAAAACATTTACCATGACAACACTGAAACCATACAGGATATCATGACAATGTAGTCACCTGATAAAGCATCAAAATGAAAATTTCCTTTTTATAATGATGTATCCTATAGGGCAAAATCAACACCATTAAGAAAGCTACAATGAAAATGCAGACACCATGACATTATAACCATCACGATAACATAGTCACCATGACAATACAGCCACCATGACAATATAGCTACCATGACAATATTCTCACAAAAGGAATATAATCTCCAAAACAAAATTATCCCACTTTAAAGATATAGCAACCCTGCCACTATGGCTTCCATAGTCACGATAACAATATATTCATTAAAACAATAAAGCCAGTATGGTCATATAATTGATATGACAATGTAATTAACGCAACAAGAAAGGAACATTCAAATTATATTTACTATGGCAATATAATCATCTGACAATATATACAAAAAATGCAATATATTCGCCATAACAAAATCATCCCACCTTGAAAATATAACCACCCTGCCACTATGGTTTCCATTTCAATGTAGCCACCATAATAAAACATTTACCATGACAACACTGAAACCATACAGGATATCATGACAATTGCAATATAATCGTCATAATAAATGATGCCCACCATGAAAATGTAGTCACCTTACCACTATGGGTTCCTTTGCAATATAGCCACCATACCAATATCGCCAATATATTAGTACAGCCATCATGGCAATATACCACCAGAAAAAATATCCTTTACTTCGACATAACTACCATGACAATATACCTAACTTGAAAAGACATTCATCTCTTTGTAATATAAAACGAGTGACAAATACCCTCCATGGCAATATAGTCACCTAACACTATATCCACCATGAAAATATAGTCACCTAACACTATATCCACCATGAAAATATAGTCACCTAACACTATATCCACCATGAAAATATAGTCACCTAACACTATATCCACCATGAAAATATAGTCACCTAACACTATATCCACCATGAAAATATAGTCACCTAACACTATATCCACCATGAAAATATAGTCACCTAACACTATATCCACCATGAAAATATAGTCACCTAACACTATATCCACCATGAAAATATAGTCACCTAACACTATATCCACCATGAAAATATAGTCACCTAACACTATATCCACCATGAAAATATAGTCACCTAACACTATATCCACCATGAAAATATAGTCACGATGACAATATATTCAACATGACACTATAGCTACACTGACAATAAAGCCATATCCACAATAAAGGTACATGGAAAATACAGCAAAGGACAATGTAGCCACCAAAACAGTACTGCCTCCATGACAATAATGTCACGATATAAATCAATCACCATGACATTATAACCATCACGATAACATAGTCACCATGACAAAATAGTCACCATGACAAAATAGTCACCATGACAAAATAGTCACCATGACAAAATAGTCACCATGACAAAATAGTCACCATGACAAAATAGTCACCATGACAAAATAGTCACCATGACAAAATAGTCACCATGACAAAATAGTCACCATGACAAAATAGTCACCATGACAAAATAGTCACCATGACAAAATAGTCACCATGACAAAATAGTCACCATGACAATACAGCCACCATGACAATATAGCTACCATGATAATGTATTTTTATGAAAAAATGTCCATAACAACAGTTTAGCTTCTAAGACACTATATTTCCATGCCAATTTTGCCAAAATATTAGTATAGCCATCATGGCAATATACCACCAGAATAATATAATACCCACCACAACGATATAGCTACCATGATAATGTATTTTTATGAAAAAATGTCCATAACAACAGTTTAGCTTCTAAGACACTATATTTCCATGCCAATTTTGCCAAAATATTAGTATAGCCATCATGGCAATATACCACCAGAAAAAATATCCTTTACTTCGACATAACTACCATGACAATATTCTCACAAAAGGAATATAATCTCCAAAACAAAATTATCCCACTTTAAAGATATAGCAACCCTGCCACTATGGTTTCCATTTCAATGTAGCCACCATAATAAAACATTTACCATGACAACACTGAAACCATACAGGATATCATGACAATTGCAATATAATCGTCATAATAAATGATGCCCACCATGAAAATGTAGTCACCTTACCACTATGGGTTCCTTTGCAATATAGCCACCATAATAAAACATTTACCATGACAACACTGAAACCATACAGGATATCATGACAATTGCAATATAATCGTCATAATAAATGATGCCCACCATGAAAATGTAGTCACCTTACCACTATGGGTTCCTTTGCAATATAGCCACCATAATAAAACATTTACCATGACAACACTGAAACCATACAGGATATCATGACAATGTAGTCACCTGATAAAGCATCAAAATGAAAATTTCCTTTTTATAATGATGTATCCTATAGGGCAAAATCAACACCATTAAGAAAGCTACAATGAAAATGCAGACACCATGACATTATAACCATCACGATAACATAGTCACCATGACAAAATAGTCACCATGACAAAATAGTCACCATGACAAAATAGTCACCATGACAAAATAGTCACCATGACAATAAAGTTATCTTGGCAATATAGCCACTATGAAAATATATTCAACATGACACTATAGCTACACTGACAATAAAGCCATATCCACAATAAAGGTACATGGAAAATACAGCAAAGGACAATGTAGCCACCAAAACAGTACTGCCTCCATGACAATAATGTCACGATATAAATCAATCACCATGACATTATAACCATCACGATAACATAGTCACCATGACAATAAAGTTATCTTGGCAATATAGCCACTATGAAAATATATTCAACATGACACTATAGCTACACTGACAATAAAGCCATATCCACAATAAAGGTACATGGAAAATACAGCAAAGGACAATGTAGCCACCAAAACAGTACTGCCTCCATGACAATAATGTCACGATATAAATCAATCACCATGACATTATAACCATCACGATAACATAGTCACCATGACAATAAAGTTATCTTGGCAATATAGCCACTATGAAAATATATTCAACATGACACTATAGCTACACTGACAATAAAGCCATATCCACAATAAAGGTACATGGAAAATACAGCAAAGGACAATGTAGCCACCAAAACAGTACTGCCTCCATGACAATAATGTCACGATATAAATCAATCACCATGACATTATAACCATCACGATAACATAGTCACCATGACAAAATAGTCACCATGACAAAATAGTCACCATGACAAAATAGTCACCATGACAAAATAGTCACCATGACAAAATAGTCACCATGACAAAATAGTCACCATGACAAAATAGTCACCATGACAAAATAGTCACCATGACAAAATAGTCACCATGACAATAAAGTTATCTTGGCAATATAGCCACTATGAAAATATATTCAACATGACACTATAGCTACACTGACAATAAAGCCATATCCACAATAAAGGTACATGGAAAATACAGCAAAGGACAATGTAGCCACCAAAACAGTACTGCCTCCATGACAATAATGTCACGATATAAATCAATCACCATGACATTATAACCATCACGATAACATAGTCACCATGACAAAATAGTCACCATGACAAAATAGTCACCATGACAAAATAGTCACCATGACAAAATAGTCACCATGACAAAATAGTCACCATGACAAAATAGTCACCATGACAAAATAGTCACCATGACAAAATAGTCACCATGACAAAATAGTCACCATGACAAAATAGTCACCATGACAAAATAGTCACCATGACAAAATAGTCACCATGACAAAATAGTCACCATGACAAAATAGTCACCATGACAAAATAGTCACCATGACAAAATAGTCACCATGACAAAATAGTCACCATGACAAAATAGTCACCATGACAAAATAGTCACCATGACAAAATAGTCACCATGACAAAATAGTCACCATGACAAAATAGTCACCATGACAATAAAGTTATCTTGGCAATATAGCCACTATGAAAATATAGTCACCTAACACTATATCCACCATGAAAATATAGTCACCTAACACTATATCCACCATGAAAATATAGTCACCTAACACTGTAGCCACCATGGTAATATAATCTCCTAACACTATAGCCACTATGGTGATATAGTTTCAATAACAATATGATCTTGATAGCAATATAGCCACCATAATAAAACATTTACCATGACAACACTGAAACCATACAGGATATCATGACAATGTAGTCACCTGATAAAGCATCAAAATGAAAATTTCCTTTTTATAATGATATATCCTTAAGGGCAAAATCAACCCCATTAGAAAGGGTACCATGAAAATACAGTTACCATGACATTATAACCATCACGATAACATAGTCACCATGACAAAATAGTCACCATGACAATATGTTGTCAGCTTAATTAGTATAGTTATCATGATAATGTATCGCTTATGACAAAATATGCATGATTAAAAAGATGACAATATAGCAACTATAAGGAATATCACCTTGCCAATATAACCAAGATGGCGATATATATATATATATATATTCATAGCAATGTAACCAAAATGAGAATTTACTGACGTTACATTCATAATGACAATACTACCACTGTGAAAATATGCTCCCCATGACACTATAGTTAAACTGTCAATTAAGCCATATTCACAAAAGAGTAACATTCAAAATTCAGGAAACGACAATACAGCCACCATTGTAGTGCATCCACCATGACTATAATATTACGAAATAAATCAATCACCATAATATTAGAGTCACCTTGATAATAAACTTTCAATGACTATGTAAATGTTATGAAAATATAGCCTCTACATCAACATATTTGCCATGACAATTTAGCCATTATCATAACATAGTCAAAATGACAGTATATTCACCATAACAATAAGCCACCATGATGATATAACTGATATGATAATATAGTCAATGCAATGATAAAGAGATATTTGAGTTACATTCACTATGGCAGTATAGCCTCCAAGACAATATATTCTCCATGAAAAAATAGCGATCAAGAAAGAATTTATCATTACAATAGAGGCAGCTTGACAGTATAGCCAATAGAAAAAGCAACAACTATGAAAATATAGCTGCCATAACAATATGGCTACCTAATAAATGCAGATAACATGACAAAACAATCACAATTAAATATAATCGCCATTACAAGATAGATACCATAATCACTGACCAATCATGACAATATAATCAGCTGGATGACATTGTGTCTTCGCAACTAAGGTGTTGTTGTGGATATGTTCCATGGCATTGTATTATCATTGTAGCTACATTGTCAAGTTTACTATATTTTCATGGTAGCTACATTGTCATGGTGACGATATTGGCATGGTGGCTGTATTGTTATTTTCAAAATAATGCCATCCTAACTACATTATCTTGGTCGCTGTATTTACTTTCTGGCTATATTGCTATAGCTAATTTTGTCGTTGAGGATATATTTTGTCATTTACTACAATTTTGTTTCACTCATATGATCATGATAATATTCTCTTGCCGGCTTATTTTGTGATATGAGTGCAATTGTATGGATATCATTTTATCATATCACTATGTTCTCATGGTTTTAATACTGTGATGGTGTTTATATCAGCCTCCTGACGATATCATCATGACTGATATATGATTATAGTAACTAAATTGTTCTGGTGATTATATTTCAATGTAACAATTTTGTCATTTTGTCTACATTTTCATGGTAACTATATTGTTATAGCAGGTGCAGTTTCAATGTTGTTTCACTGCCAAGGTGACTATATCTTAATGAGAAATCTTGTCTTGGTCGCTATTTTGTCATGGACACTATATTGTCCTGGAGCCTATATGTTTCCTATGATCCGAAAGAGACTATTTTGTCACAGCATCAATATTGTCAGGTGCTTATATTGCCATAATGAATATAATTTGAAGGCTTCCTTACTGTTGCGTTGACTATCACTTATATGATCATGGCTATATTGTTATAGTTAATATATTGCCGTCTTGACAATATTATCATATTGGCTAAATTGTCATGGCAAGTATGTTGACATGGAAGCCTTATTTTCATGATATTTATATAGTCAGTACTATTTCATTATCAGGGTGACTCTGATGTCACCGCGACTGAATTATATCGAAACATTATTGTCGTAGTGTCTGGACTGTCATGGTGGCTATATAGGCGTTTGCTGTGTTTTCAATGTTACTCTTTTATGAAGATTGCTTTATTTTCATTGTAGCTATATATCATGGGGAATATATTTTCATAGTAGCAGTATTGTCATTATGACAATACCGTCATTTTTGCTATCTTCTCATTTTGGTTACATTGCGAAGATTTACATATCGTCACCTTGCTATATTGGCAAGGTGATCTCTCTTATAGTTGCTATATTGTCATTTTTTTATTCATGCATACTTTTTCATAAGCGATACATTATGGTGATAACTATATTATCAAGGTGACTGTATATTGTCATGGTGACTATATTGTCACTATGACTATAATCTCTTAGTGGCTATATTGCTAAGATAATTATATTGTCATGGTGACTATTTCATGATGATGGTTACAATGACATTGCGACTGCATTTTCATTGTAGCTTATTTAATGGTGTTGATTTTGCCCTTGAAGATATATCATTATAAAAACGAAAATTTCATTTTGATTGAATTATCAGGTGAATACATTGTCATGATATGCTATATTGTAATTGTTTCGGTGCTGTCATGGTAAATGTATATCATGTTGGCTACATGGCAATGGAAGCCATAGTGGCAGGGTGGCTATATTTTCATGGTTGGATCGTTTTGATCAGTTTTATTGTATTTGTGAGTATATTGTCATGGTGACTGTGTTGCCATAATTTCTATATTGTCATTTGATTTATTGAATTGATGGCAATATTGTCATAGAGACTGTGTTGTCATGTTGCCTATATGGTGATCATGATTGTCTTATCGTGAAAATATAGTCATGGTGGCTATACTTTCATTAAGATTACATTGTTATGGTAACTATACTGCCATGGTGACTATACTGTTAGGTAACTATATATCCCTGATGGCTTTTTGTTAGAGTAGCTATATTGTTAAGTTAGCTATAACATTGTGTAGGGCATTTTTTCTCTTGGTATATTGCCATGATGGCTATACCAGAATTTGGCGATATTAGCGTTGTGATATATTATGATGGTAGCTACATTTCCAAGGTTACTGTACTTCATGTAAGGTACATTGTAATGATGACGATATTGGCATGTTGGGTGTATTGTTATTTTCAATATAATGCCATTCTGGCTACATTATCTTGGTCGGTATATCAACTTGATGTCTATATTGCTACGATCAGTCTTATCATTGTGGATGTATTTTGTCTTTACCTACAATTTGGCTGTGATTATATGATCACGATAATATTTTCATGGCGACTTATTTGGTATTGTGAGGGGTAACTGTCTTGATATCATATCATCATGTAACTTATAGTCATAGTTTTTATACGGTGATGGTTATGTCAAAATGCTGATTATATTATCATCATTAATGTATGATTGTGTTAACGATATAGCAATGAAGATATCTTTTGTGATTATTTTGGTATGTTGACTTCATTTTGATAGTAGTTATATTGGTATGACAGGTACATTTTCATGGTTTTTACATTGTTTTATGGGCTATACTGTCAAGGTGGCTATATAGTAATGATAAATCCTGTCTTGGACGCTATTGTCTCCTGGACACTATATATCCTGGAGGCTATATGTTTCCTATTATCCGAAAGTGACTATTTTGTCACGTCATCTATATTGTCAGTTGGCAATACTGACATAGTGAATATATTTTGAATGTTTCTTTAATTTTGCATTGACTATATTGTCATATCAGTTATGTGGTCATGGTGGCTTTGTTGTTATAATGAATATATTGTCGTTGTGACTATACTATAATAATGGCTAAATTGTCATTGTAAATATGTTGATATGGATGCTATATTCTCATAACACTTATAGGTAATTGTAAATCTCTTTTCAAGGTGAATCTAATGTCAAGGTGATTGATTTATATCGTAACATTATTGTTATGGTAGCTGTACTATCATTGTGGCTATTTTGTCGTTTGATGTGTTTTCAATGCTACTATTTTGTGAATATGGCTTTAATGTCAGTGGAGCTATGCTTTCATTGGGAACAAATTTTCATAGAGACGTTATTGTCATTATGAAATAAAGTCATTTTGGCTATCTTCTAATTTGGGTTACATTGCTATGCTGTATGTATAGTCACCTTAGCTATATTGGAAAGGTGATCATTTTTATAGGTGGTATATTGTCTTTTTTTGATCGTGCATATTCTGTTATAAGCGATATATTATCATGATAACTATATCATTATGGTAAAAATATTGTCATGGCGTCTATATTGTCTTTATGACTGTAATCTTATAATGACAATATAGCTACCCTGATATATAGGCAACATGAAAAGACGCTCACCTTCTTGTAATACAACAAAAATAACAAATATCCATCATTGCAATATATTCATCAAACAATATAACGACCATGGCAATAAAGTTACCATATCAATATGATATTAATGGAAAGATAAGCACCATGACCATATAGACACGATGGCAATACAACCACCAAGACAATACAGGACACATGACATTACATTATGATAATATTGCCATCAGTTCAACAAATCAAATGACAATATAGATATTATGGCAACAGTCACCATGACAACATACTCACAAATGCAATATAATAGACATAACAAAATGATTATATTATGAAAATATAGCCACTCTTCCACTATGGCTTGCATTGCAATGTAGCCAACATAATCATACATATACCATGACAATCCTGAAACCATGATAATATAAGCTATCACGAAAATGTAACCCACCACTGATTTAATCAAAATAAAAATCTCGTTTTATAGTGATACATCCTCAAGGGCAAAACCAGCATCATTATAAAAGCTACCGTGAAAATGTAGTCACCATGAAATTATAACCATTATGATAAGATAGTCACCATGACAATATAGTTATCTTGGCAAGATATCCAGCATGAGATTATATTCACGATGACAATATAGTCACACTGCCAATATATAGTCAGCGGAATATTATAGCTATCGTGATAATATATCACTTATGACAATATATGCATGATTGAAAAAAATGACAGTATAGCAAATATAAAAAAGATCACATTTCTATCATAGCCTAGGTGACGATATGTACCTGATAGTAATGTAACCAAAAGAAGAAGATATCCAAAATGACAAAAAGTTCATATTGACAATACTGCCACTATGAATATATATTCTCCATGACACTATATCAACATTGGCAGTAAAGCTATCTTCACAAAAGCGTAAAATTGAAAATAGAGTAAACGGCAATATAGCCACCTAGACAATACAGCCACCTTGACAATAATGTCACGATACAAATCAAGCGCCAGGACATTAGAATCACCTTGATAGTAATCTTAAAATAACTTTATAAATATCATGAAAATATAGCCCCCATGTCAACATATTTGCTTTGACAATTTAGCCATTATGATAATATAGTCACGACGACAATGTATTTACTATGACAGTAAAGCTACCATGACCATGTAACTGATATGACAATATAGTCAAAGCAAAATCATAGAAACATTCAATGTATATTCACAATTTCAATATAACCACCTGACAATATAGATACTGTGAATAAATAGTCGCTTTCGGATCATAGCAAAAATATAGACACTGGGACAATATAGAGTCTCTGAAAAAACAGTGACTCAGACAGGATTTATCATTATGATATAGTCATAACATTATAGTTGTTATGCAATCGTAGTCAACATGACAAAATTATCACAATGAAATAAAACGACATTACAATATAGTTACCATAATAATACACCAATCATGATTATGTAATCAGCAGGTTGACATAAACAATATCACAATATAAAAGCCTTGACAATATGACTTGATGTTATTATATCCATTTACTTACACTTTCCATACCAAATAAGCCGCCATAAAAATATTATTGTCATGATCTTATAATCACAACAATATCATAGCTAATAACAAAATATGTCCCGAACGACGAAATTAACCATAATAATATAGCCATCAAGTTGATATAGCGACCAAGATGATATAGCCATGACGGCATTATATTGAAAATAACAATAGATCCACCATGCCAATGTCTTCACTATGACAATGTAGCTACCATGAAAATATAGTAACCTTGACTATGTAGCTACCATGATAAATTATATAAACTGAAAACTATCCACAACAAGAGCTTAGCTGCTAAGACACTAGATCACCATGCCAATATCGCCAAAATGTTATTATTGCTATCATGATAATATACCGCCAGAAAAGAAATATATATATATCCTCTACTCGACAATATAGCTATTCTGACAATATTGCCAACATGAGAAGACAGTCACCTCCTTGTCATATAATAGAAATGACAAATAGCCATCATGGCAATATAGTAACATAACAATACAGCAACCATGGGAATATAGTTACCATAACAATGTAATCTTAATGACAATATAGCCAACATAACTATATGTTACGATGACAATACAACCACCGTGACAATGCAAATAATATGACAGTACCGTCTCTAAGACAATATTGCCATCAATTCAACAAATTAAATGACAATATATATATTATTGCAACACAGTCATCATGACAATACACTCAGAAATGCTGTTATAATCGGCATAACAAGGTCATCCTACCATGAAAATATAGCCACCTTACCATTTTTGTTTCCGTTGCAATGTAGCCACAGTAATAAAAGTTTTACCATAACAGTACTGAAACCATAACAATATAGCATATCATGGCAATGTAGTCACCTGATAATTTAATTAAAATGACAATTTCTCTTCTATAATGGTATGTCCTCAAGGGTAATATGACTACCATTAAAAAATATTCTATGAAAATACAGTCACTATGACATGAATATCATGATAAAAAAATCACCATAACCCCATAGTTATCTTGGCAATATAGGCACTATGACATTATAGTCATAATGACAATATAGTCGTTATGTCAATATTGTCACCATAAAGATATAATTATCATGACAATATATCGCTTATGACAAAGTATGCATGAGTTTAGTAATGACAATATACCACCTATAAAAAGATCACCTTGTAAATATAGCTAAGGTGACGATATATACATCATAGCAATGTAACTAAAATGAAAAGATAGCCAAAATGACGGTATGTTCATAATGACAATACTGCCACTGTGAAAATGTGTTCCCCATGACACTATAGCTACACTGACAATAAAGCCATTTTCACAAATGAGTAACATTGAAAATACGGTAAACGAGAATGCAGCCACCATGATAGTACAGCCAGCATTACAATAATATCACGACATAAATCCTCACCATGACATTAGTCACCTTCATAATAAACTTACAATAACTTTATTCATATCATGATAATATAGCCGCTATGTCAACATATTTGCCATGACAATTTGGACAGTATGATAATACAGTCACGATGCCAATTTATTCACTATAACAATATAGCCACAGTGATCATATAACTAATGTGAAAATACAGTCTAAGAAACAAAAAAGAAATGTACAAATCATATTCACTATGGCAATATAACCATATGACAATATAGATACTGTGACAAATAGTCGCTTTTGAATCATAGCAAACATATAGCCTGCAGGACAATATAGTCTATATGACAAATTAGCGACCAAGACAGGATGTCTCATTATGATATAGACTCCTTCAATAGTATAGCCCATAAAACCAATATATTATCATAGTAGCTAAACTTTTCAAGGTTGATATATTTTCACGGCACCTACATTGTCATGGTGACGATATTGTCATGGTGGCTCAATTGTACTATAATGCTATCATGGCTACATTATCTTGGTCGCTTGGTTAACTTAATGGCTATATTGCTATGGTCAATTTTGTCGTTGGGGCTATATTTTGTCATTAGCTAAAATTTTGTTGTGGTTATGTGATCTTAATAATATATCATCATGGTGGCTTATTTGGTATTTTGAGTGTAACTGTATGGATATCACATCATCATACTACGTAAATTGTCATGGTTTTTATACTGTTATGGTGTCTATGTCAACATGGTGATAATATTATGATTAATGTATGATTATGGTAACTAATAGCAATGGCGATTATACGTTCTTTTATTACTATATTGTGGTGACTACATTTTCATGATAGTTATATTGTTATGGCATGTACATTATCATGGTTGTTACATTGTTTTAATGGCTATGCTGTCAAGGTGGCTATATTGTAATTATAAATCCTGTTTTGGACGCTATTTTGTCATGGACAATATATTGTCCTGAGGTCTATATGTTTGCTATGATTCGAAAGCAACTATTTTTTCACAATATCTATACTATCAGTTGGCTATATTGCCATAGTGAATATATTTGGAATGTTTCTCTATTATTGCATTAACCATATTGTCATATAAGTTCTATGATCATGGAGGATTTATTGATTTGGTGAATACATTGTCGTTGTGACTATACTGTACTAATAGCTAAACTCTTCTGGGAAATACAGTGCAGCCACCATGAAAATAATGTCACGATGTAAATCAATCGCCAGGACATTAGATTCACCTTGATAATAAGTATATACTGAGTACATAGATATCATGAAAATATAGCGTCCATATAAAATATAGCCCCCATATACATATCTTTGAAATGACAATCTAGCCATTATGACAATGTCGTCAAAACAATAATATATTCACCATAACAATAAAGCCACCATGGTCACATAAATAATATGACAATATAGTCAACGTCACAATAAACTCATTTATAAATTATATTCACTATGGAAATATATCCACATGACTATATAGATGCCGTGACAAAAAAGTTATTTTGGATCATAGCAAACATATAACGTCCAGGAGAATATAGTCTCTATGACAAAATATCAAAGAAGAAAGGATTTATCATCAAAATACAGTTACCTTGACAGTATAGACAATAAAACAGTAGAACAACCATGAAAATGTACCTGCCATAACAATATAGCTACCATGAAAATATAGCTACTATTACAAATTTATTACAATGAAATACAAAAGATATCACATTATAGTTTCGATAATCATACACCAATCATGATCATATCATCAGCAGGTTGACATAAACACAATCATATTATAAAAAGCATGACAAATAGGTGATATGATGATATGATATCCATACACTTACACTAACAATCCCAGATAAGACGCCATGAAAATATTATCAAGATCATATAATAACAGTGAATATGTAGCTGAAAAAATATATCCCTAGCGACGAAATTAACCATCGCAATAGAGCCAGGAAAATGTAGCCATGATAGCATTATAGCACAATAAAGCCACCATGCCAATATCCTCATCATGACAATGTAGCAACCGTGAAAATATATCAGCCTTAAAGATGTAGCTACTATGATAATTTTTTCCCATGAAAAATATCCACAGCAACAGTGTAGCTACTGAGACACTATATCACCATGCCAATACCCCCAAAATGTTAGTGAAGTTATCATATCAAAATACCTCCAGAAAGAATATCCCACCGGAACAACATAACTAACATGACAATATAGCTACCTTGATAATATGCCTAATATGACAGTACAGCCACGAGGACAATAAAATCACGATAAAAATCAATCGTAATGACACTAGAGTCACCTTGATAATAAACTTTTAATGACTATATAAAGTATCATGAAAATATTTCGTCAATATCAACATATTTGCCATGACAATTTAACCATTATGATAGTATAGTCAAAACAACAATATATTCGCCATAATGATAAAGCCACCATGATCATATAAGTTATATGAAAATATTGTCAATGCAACAATAGATAAACATTCAAATTATATTCACTATGCAATATAGCCACTTGAGAATATAGACGCTGTGACAAAATAGTCGCTTTCGGATCATAACAAACATATATCCTCCAGCACATTATAGTGTCCTTGATAAAAAAGTGACCAAAAAGGATTTTTCATTGAAATATATCCACCTTAACAGTATAGCCAATAAGACAATGTAACAACCATGAAAATATGCCTGCCATAACAATATAGCTACCATGATAATGAAGTTACCTTGACAAAATACTCACAATGAAATATTATCGCCTTTGCTATATAGTTACCATTATCATACACCACTCATGATGAGATAATCAGGAGGTTGACATAAAAACCATCACATTAGAAAAACCATGACAATATAGTTGACATGATAATATGATATCCATACATTTACACTCACAGTACCAAATAAGTCGCCATGAAAATATTGTTATCACTATCATATAATCCTAGAAAAGTTTAACTAACAACAAAACATATCCGCAACGACAAAATTGACGATAGCAATAAGGCCATCAACTTAATATTGCGACCTAGACATTGAAGCTTATTGATACAGTGGTTAAATTGATGAGAACTGCTATTGACGTTTGTGTAAATAAATTATACATTTCCCTTTTCCATAGCCAGAGGTTGAACCATTATGTGACATTCATTTTTTCATTTCATTTCAAGCTAGAAGTTTCAGTTTTCTAAATTGTTTCTTACATTTTTCATACGTTTATATATGTATATGTGTGTGTGTGTGTGTGTGTGTGTGTGTGTGTGTGTGTGTGTATGTGCGTATGTATGTGTATGTATATATATATATATATATATATATATATATATATATATATATATATATATATATATATTATCCCTGGCGATAGGGGTGAAAGAATACTTCCCACTCATTCCTCGCGTGTCGTAGAAGGCGACTAGAGGGGACGGGAGCGGGGGGCCAGAAAGCCTCCCCTCCTTGTATTTTTTAACTTTCTAAAATGGGAAACAGAAGAAGGAGTCACGCGGGGAGTGCTCATCCTCCTCGAAGGCTCAGACTGGGGTGTCTAAATGTGTGTGGATGCAACCAAGATGTGAAAAAAGGAGAGATAGGTAGTATGTTTGAGGAAAGGGACCTGGATGTTTTGGCTCTGAGTGAAACGAAGCTCAAGGGTAAAGGGGAAGAGTGGTTTGGGAATGTCTTGGGAGTAAAGTCAGGGATTAGTGAGAGGACAAGAGCAAGGGAAGGAGTAGCCGTACTCCTGAAACAGGAGTTGTGGGAGTATGTGATAGAATGTAAGAAAGTAAATTCTCGACTAATATGGGTAAAACTGAAAGTTGATGGAGAGAGATGTGTATTTATTGGTGCATATGCACCTGGGCATGAAAAGAAAGATCATGAGAGGCAAGTATTTTGGGAGCAGCTGAATGAGTGTGTTAGTGGTTTTGATGCACGAGACAGGGTTATAGTGATGGGTGATTTGAATGCAAAGGTGGGTAATGTGGCAGTTGAGGGAATAGGTATACATGGGGTGTTCAGCGTTGTAAATGGAAATGGTGAAGAGCTTGTAGATTTATGTGCTGAGAAAGGACTGGTGATTGGGAATACCTGGTTTAAAAAGCAAGATATACATAAGTATACGTATATAAGTAGGAGAGATGGCCAGAGATCGTTATTGGATTACGTGTAAATTGACAGGTGCGCGAAAGAGAGACTTTTGGATGTTAATGTGCTGAGAGGTGCAACTGGAGGGATGTCTGATCATTATCTTGTGGAGGCTAAGGTGAAGATTTGTATGGGTTTTCAGAAAAGAAGAGTGAATGTTGGGGTGAAGAGGGTGGTGAGAGTAAGTGAGCTTGGGAAGGAGACTTGTGTGAGGAAGTACCAGGAGAGACTGAGTACAGAATGGAAAAAGGTGAGAACAATGGAGGTAAGGGGAGTGGGGGAGGAATGGGATGTATTTAGGGAATCAGTGATGGATTGCGCAAAAGATGCTTGTGTCATGAGAAGAGTGGGAGGTAAGTTGATTAGGAAGAATATATAAGAATAAGAATATATGGTGTGGGAGGCAAGTTGTTAGAAGCAGTGAAAAGTTTTTATCGAGGATGTAAGGCATGTGTACGTGTAGGAAGAGAGGAAAGTGATTGGTTCTCAGTGAATGTAGGTTTGCGGCAGGGGTGTGTGATGTCTCCATGGTTGTTTAATTTGTTTATGGATGGGGTTGTTAGGGAGGTGAATGCAAGAGTTTTGGAAATAGGGGCAAGTATGAAGTCTGTTGGGGATGAGAGACCTTGGGAAGTGAGTCAGTTGTTGTTCGCTGATGATACAGCGCTGGTGGCTGATTCATGTGAGAAACTGCAGAAGCTGGTGATTGAGTTTGGTAAAGTGTGTGAAAGAAGAAAGTTAAGAGTAAATGTGAATAAGAGCAAGGTTATTAGGTACAGTAGGGTTGAGGCTTCAAGTCAATTGGAGGTGAGTTTGAATGGAGAAAAACTGGAGGAAGTGAAGTGTTTTAGATATCTGGGAGTGGATCTGGCAGCGGATGGAACCATGGAAGCGTAAGTGGATCATAGGGTGGGGGAGGGGGCGAAAATTTTGGGAGCCTTGAAGAATGTGTGGAAGTCGAGAACATTATCTCGGAAAGCAAAAATGGGTATGTTTGAAGGAATAGTGGTCCCAACAATGTTGTATGGTTGCGAGGCGTGGGCTATGGATAGAGTTGTGCGCAGGAGGATCGATGTGCTGGAAATGAGATGTTTGAGGACAATGTGTGGTGTGAGGTGGTTTGATCGAGTAAGTAACGTAAGGGTAAGAGAGATGTGTGGAAATAAAAAGAGCGTGGTTGAGAGAGCAGAAGAGGGTGTTTTGAAATGGTTTGGGCACATGGAGAGAATGAGTGAGGAAAGATTGACCAAGAGGATATATGTGTCGGAGGTGGAGGGAACGAGGAGAAGAGGGAGACCAAATTGGAGGTGGAAAGATGGAGTGAAAAAGATTTTGTGTGATCGGGGCCTGAACATGCAGGAGGGTGAAAGGAGGGCAAGGAATAGAGTGAATTGGAGCGATGTGGTATACCGGGGTTGACGTGCTGTCAGTTGTTTGAATCAAGGCATGTGAAGCGTCTGGGGTAAACCATGGAAAGCTGTGTAGGTATGTATATTTGCGTGTGTGGACGTATGTATATACATGTGTATGTGGGTGGGTTGGGCCATTTCTTTCGTCTGTTTCCTTGCGCTACCTCGCAAACGAGGGAGACAGCGACAAAGCAAAAAAAAAAATATACATATATATATACATATATATATATATATATATATATATATATATATATATATATATATATATATATATATATATATATATATATACTATATTGGCAAGCTGATTCTTTTATAGTTGCTCTATTATCATTTTGTTAATAATGCAAATTTTGTCATAAGCGATATATTATCATGATAACTATATTATCAATGTGACAATATTGTCATGGTGACTATATTTTCATTATAAGTATAAGCTCATAGTGGTTATACTGGTAAGAAAACTTTATTGTCATGGTAACCATTTTAACATGAAGGTTATGATGTCATGGTGTCTGCATTTTCGTGTTAACTTTCCTAATTGTTTTGATTTTGCCCTTTGGGACATATCATTATAGAAAGGAGTTTTTTATTTCCATGCTTTATCAGGTGACTACATTGTCATGATATGCTATATGGTTTCAGTGCTTTCAGGGTAAATGTTTTATCATGGTGGCTACATTGAAATGGAAGCCATAGTGGCAGGGTTTCTATATTTTCATAGTGGGATCATATCGTTTTAGATATTATACTGATTTTGTGAGAATATTGTCATGGCAACTATGTAGGCATAATTTCTATATTGTCACATATTTTGTTGAATTGATCGAAATATTGTCATAGAAACTGAATTGGCATGTTGTCTGTATTGTCTTGGTGGTTTTATTGCCATTGTGACTATATGGTAATGATGGCTATATTGCTATTAAGATTATATTGTTATTGTAACAATATTGCCATGTTGGCTATAGTGTAAGGTAACTATATTGCCATGGTGGCTATAGTGTTAGGTGACTATATTGCCATGAAGGCTATTTGTCATTTTTGTTTTATTACAAAGAGATGAAAGTCTTTTCAAGATAGGTATATTGTCAGGGTACCTATATCGTCTTGTTAGCTATATCGTTGTGGTGGGTATTATATCATTCCGGTGGTATATTGTCATGAGAGCTATACGAATATTTTGGCGATATTGGCATGGTAATATAGTACCATTGTTGATAAATTGTCAGGCGACTATATTGTCATGGTGGTTATTTGTCATTTTTGTCATATAACAATGAGAGGACTATCTTTTCATGTTGTCTATATTGTCCGGGTAGCTATATTGTCATGTTAGCTATATCGTTTTTTGTTTTTTTTTCTGGCGGTATACTGCGATATGGTATACTGGCGATATTGGCATGGTGATATAGTGTCTAAGCAGCTACACTGTTGTTGTGGATATTTTTTTGTAGGAAAAATATTATCATGGTAGCTACATAGTCAAGGTTAATACATTTTCATGGTGACGATATTGGCACGGTGGATGTATTCTTATTTTCAATACAGTGCCATCAGGGCTACCTTATCTTTTTTTTTTTTTTGTTTTGTCGCTGTCTCCCGCGTTTGCGAGGTAGCGCAAGGAAACAGACGAAAGAAATGGCCCAACCCACCGCCATACACATGTATATACATACGTCCACACACGCAAATATACATACCTACACAGCTTTCCACGGTTTACCCCAGACGCTTCACATGCCCTGATTCAATCCACTGACAGCACGTCAACCCCGGTATACCACATCGATCCAATTCACTCTATTCCTTGCCCTCCTTTCACCCTCCTGCATGTTCAGGCCCCGATCACACAATATCTTTTTCACTCCATCTTTCCACCTCCAATTTCGTCTCCCACTTCTCCTCGTTCCCTCCACCTCCGACCCATATATCCTCTTGGTCAATCTTTCCTCACTCATTCTCTCCATGTGCCCAAACCATTTCAAAACACCCTCTTCTGCTCTCTCAACCACGCTCTTTTTATTTCCACACATGTCTCTTACCCTTACGTTACTTACTCGATCAAACCAACTCACACCACACATTGTCCTCAAACATCTCATTTACAGCACATCGATCCTCCTGCGCACAACTCTATCCATAGCCCACGCCTCGCAACCATACAACATTGTTGGAACTACTATTCCTTCAAACATACCCGTTTTTGCTTTCCGAGATAATGTTCTCGACTTCCACACATTCTTCAAGGCTCCCAGGATTTTCGCCCCCTCCCCCACCCTAAGATCCACTTCCGCTTCCAAAGTTCCATCCGCTGCCAGATCCACTCCCAGATATCTAAAACACTTTTCTTCCTCCAGTTTTTCTCCATTCAAACTCACCTCCCAGTTGACTTGACCCTCAACCCTACTGTACCTAATAACCTTGCTCTTATTCAAATTTACTCTTAACATTCTTCTTTCACACACTTTACCAAACTCAGTCACCAGCTTCTGCAGTTTCTCACATGAATCAGCCACCAGCGCTGTATCATCAGCGAACAACAACTGACTCACTTCCCAAGGTCTCTCATCCCCAACAGACTTCATACTTGCCCCTATTTCCAAAACTCTTGCATTCACATCCCTAACAACCCCATCCATAAACAAATTAAACAACCATGGAGACATCACACACCCCTGCCGCAAACCTACATTCACTGAGAACCAATCACTTTCCTCTCTTCCTACACGTACACATGCCTTACATCCTCGATAAAAACTTTTCACTGCTTCTAACAACTTGCCTCCCACACCATATATTCTTAATACCTTCCACAGAGCATCTCTATCAACTCTATCATATGCCTTCTCCAAATCCATAAATGCTACATGCAAATCCATTTGCTTTTCTAAGTATTTCTCACATAAATTCTTCAAAGCAAAAACCTGATCCACACATCTTCTACCACTTCTGAAACCACACTGCTCTTCCCCAATCTGATGCTCGGTACATGCCTTCACCCTCTCAATCAATACCCTCCCATATAATTTACCAGGAATACTCAACAAACTTATACTTCTGTAATTTGAGCACTCACTCTTATCCCCTTTGCCTTTGTACAATGGCACTATGCACGCATTCCGCCAATCCTCAGGCACCTCACCATGAGTCATAAATACATTAAATAACCTTACCAACCAGTCAACAATACAGTCACCCCCTTTTTTAATAAATTCCACTGCAATACCATCCAAACCTGCTGCCTTGCCGGCTTTCATCTTCCGCAAAGCTTTTACTATATATATCATATCAATAGGATCAAAATGAGAAGGTAGCCAACGTGACGGTATGTTCATAATGACAATATTATCACTATGAAAATTCGTTCCTCATAACGCCATAGCTACACTGACAATTAAGGCATCTTCAAAACAAAGTTACATTGAAAAAACAGCAAACGACAATGTAGCCACCAAGACAGTACTACCTCCATGACAATAATGTCACGATATAAATCAATCACTATGACATTAGAGTCAAATTGATAATAAACTTACAATGACCATAGAAATATCATGAAAATACAGCCTCCATATCAACATATTTGCCACGACAATTTAGCCATAGTGATAATATAATCACGACGACAATATATTCACTATAACAATAAAGCCAGTATGCTCATATAACTGATATGAGAATGTAGTTAACGGAACAATAAAGAAAAATTCAAATTATATTTACTATGGCAATATAACCATCTGACAATATATATACAAATGCACTATATTCGCCATAAGAAACTGATTCCACCATGAAAATATAACCACAATGCCACTATGGCTTCCATAGTCACGATAACAATAAATTCATCAAAACAATAAAGCCACCAGGACCATATAACTGATAAAACATTGTAGTCAACACAACAATAAAGACTTCATGAAATTATATTGAATGTGGCAATATAACCACCTGCTTTATATACACTGTTACAAAATGATAGCTCTCGGATCATTGGAAACATAGCCTCCATGACCATATACTGTCCACGACAAAATAGCGATCAGGACCGGATTCATTATCAAAATATAGCCACAATGAAATTATAGCCAAAAAGGAATATAACATCCATCAAAATTAACCTACCATAACATTATAGCTACCATGAAAATATATTCACCATGATAGAATAATCTCATTGACATATAATCGACATAGCAATATATTTACCAACCATACAACCATCATGATAATATAATCACCAGGCTGACATAAACACTATCACAGTGTAAAAACCATGAAACTATAATTGACATAATGATATGATATCTATACAGTTAAGCTCACAATACCAAATAGGCCGCCAATATAGTCAACATGACAATGTAACAAACATGAAAATATAATCATCTTGACACTGTAGCCACCATGATAATATATTCCTCTGACAAAATATTCACAATAACAGTTTAGCCGCCAAGACAATATATGACCATGCCAATATCGCCAATACGTTAGTACCTCCATCATGGCAATGTACCACCAGAAAAAAAAATAGCCACTACTACGACATAACTACCATGACAATATAGCTAAGCTGATAATATAGACAATATGAAAAGAGGTTCACCTCCTTGTAATATAACAAAATGACAAATAGCCATTATGAAAATTTAATCATTTAACAATATAGCAACCATGGTATATCGTCATCATGGATATAAGATCTTAATGGTAATATAGCCACCATGACCATAGAGTCACGATGACAACACAGCCACCACGGCAACATAGACAACATGACCATATAGTCTTTTTAACCATATTGACATCAATTTAAAAAATTAAATAACTATATATAAATTATGGCAAAACAGTCATCATGATAATATAGCAACAAATGCAATATAATCAATAGGACAAAATGATTCACACCATGAAATTATAGTCATCCTGCCACTATGGCTTCCATTGGTATGTTCCTACCATTATAGTATATTCACCATGACAGCACTGAAACCATAACAATATAGTCATCAAGAGTATATAGTCACCTGATAATTCAATCTAAAAGACAATCTCTCTTCTGTAATGATATATCCTCGATGGCAAAATCAACACCATTAAAAAACCTACCATAAAAATGCAGTCACCATGACATTATAACCCTCATGATAGAATAGTCACCATGACAGTATAGTTATCTTGGCAATATATCAACTATGAAACTGTAGTCATAATGACAACATAGACACTGACAATATTGTCACCATAATGATATAGGTATCATGGTAATGTATCGCTTTTGAAAAAATATGTATATTTTAAAAAATGACATTATAGCAACTAATAAAAAAGATCACTAAACTAATATTGTACACCATACAATGTAACCAAAATGACAAGATAGCTAACATGACGGTATGCTCATAATTAGAATACTGCCACTATGAAAATATGTTCATCATGACACTATAGCTACACTGATGATTAAGCCGTCTTCACAAAGCGTAACCTTCAAAATACTGCAAACGACAATATATCCATCATAACAGTATTCCCACCATGACAATATTGTCACAATATAAATCAGTCACCATGACAATAGAGTCACGTTCATAATATACTTACCATGACTATGTATATATCATGAAAATATAGCCTACAAGAAAACATATTTACCATAACAATTTATCCACTATGATGATATAGTCACGATGACAATATATTCAACATAACAATAAAGCCATCATCATCATTAGGTATATATGACAATATAGTCTAAGCAATAATATAGATACCATGAAATTTTATTCACTATGGCAATATAGCAAATGACTATATAATCGCGTTTGGATAAAAAAAAACATATATCGTTCAGGACAAAATAGTCTCAATGACAAAAGAGCGACCAGGACAGGATATATCACTACAATATAGTCACTCCGACATTATGGTCAAAATAACTATACACCAACCATATAAATGTATCTCCCATAACAATATAGCTCCAATGAATATGTACTCACCAAAACGAAATTATAAGAATGAAATACAATCGCCATTACAATATAATTACCATAACCATACACCCAACATGATAATATCATCACCAAGTTGAGATGAACTCCATTACATTATAAAGACCTTGACAATACAATTGACTGGAGGATACGATTTCTATACAGTTATACTCACAATACCAAATAACCCGCTATAAATATATTGCTATCATGATCTTATAATGACAATGAAAATATAGCTAATAACAAAAAATATCCCCTGCGACAAAATTTACTATATCACTATTGCCAACAAGTTGATATAGTAAACACGACACTTTAGATATGATGGCATTATATTTAAGATAAGAAGATAGCTACCATGCCAATATAATCACAAAAAACTCTAGCTATCAAGAAAATATAGTCACTTTGACAACATAGCTATTTTGATAATATATTCTCACAACAAAATATCTACAATAGCAGTTTAGCAACAAAGACAGTATATCATCATGCAAGTATCCCAACATGTTCGTGTAGCTATCATGGCAATATACCACCAGAAAGAGAAATAACCACCACAAATATATAGCTACCATGACAATATACCTACATTGACAATATAGCCAACATGAGAAAACAGTCACCTTCTTTTAATATAGCAAAAATGACAAATAGCCACCAAGACAATATAGTCACATAACAATATAGCCACCAGAACAATACAGTTGCCATAAGAATATAATCTTAACGATAAAATAGCCAGCAGGACCATACAATCAAGATGACAATAAAACCACCAGGACAAAATAAACAACATGACCATACATAGCCTATGACAATATTGTAATCAATTCAACAAATTAAATGACAATATACACATCATGGCAACAGTGTCACCATGAAAATTTAGTGACAATTGCAATACAATCGTCATGATAAAATGATGCCCACCATGAAAATGTAGTCACCTTACCACTATGGGTTCCTTTGCAATATAGCCACCATAATAATACATTCACCATGACAGTACTGGATCCATAACAATATATTCATGAAAATATAATAATCTTGGTAATATAACTACTATTGAATTATAGTCATAATGACAATATAGCCAAAAAGACAATATTGTTACCTTAATGATATAATTATCATTATAATGTATCGACTATGACAAAATATGCATGATGAAATAAATGATAATATATTAACTACAAAAAAGATCACTGTGCCAATATTGCCGGATGATATCATATACATCATAGTAATGTAACCATAATGTATGATAGCCATCATGACGGTATGTTCATAATGACAATACTGCCACTATGAAAATATATTCAACATGACACTATAGGTACACTGAAAATAAAGCAATGTTCACAAAAGAGTAAGAGAATGATCCCACCATGAATATATAGCCACCCTGCCACTATGGCTTCCATTGCAATGTAGCCAACATTATGATACATTCACCATGACAGTACTGAAACCATAACACTATTGCATAAAATGAATATGAAGTCACCTGATAATTTATTCAAAATAAAACTTCGTTTCTATGATGGTATATCCCTAAGGGCAAAATCAACACCATTAGAAAGTCTACTATGAAAATACAGTGACCATGACATTATAACCATCACGATAAAATAGTCACCATGACAAAGTAGTCACCATGACAGTATGTTGTCAGCTTAATTAGTATAGTTATCATGATAATGTATCGCTTATGACAAAATATGCATGATTAAAAAAAATGACAATATAGCAACTATAAAAAAGATCACCTTGCCAATATAACCAAGGTGACGATATATATATTCATAGCAATTTAACCAAAATGAGAAGATAATGACGTCATATTCATAATGACAATACTACCACTGTGAAAATATGCTCCTCATGACACTATAGTTAAACTGACAATTAAGCCATATTCACAAAAGAGTAACATTCAAAATTCAGCAAAAGACAATACAGCCACCAGCCACCATTGTAGTGCATCCACCATGACTATAATATTACGGCATAAATCAATCACCATAATATTTGAGTTACCTTAATAATAAACTTTCAATGACTATGTAAATGTTATGAAAATACAGCCTCTATATCAACATATTTGCCATGACAATTTAACCATTATGATAATATAGTCACAATGACAGTATGTTCACCATAACAATAAGCCACCATGATCATATAACTGATATGACAATATAGTCAACGCAAAAATAAAGAGATATTTGAATTATATTCACTATGGCAGTATAGCCTCCAAGACAATATAGTCTCCATGAAAAATAGCAATCACGACAGGATTTATCATTACAATAAGGCAAATTGACAGTATAGCCAATAGAACAAAGCAACAACCATGAAAATGTAGCTGCCATAACAATATGGCTACCTTAAAAATGCAGTCAACATGACAAAACAATCACAATGAAATATAATCGCCGTTACAGTATAGTTACCATAATCACTGACCAATCACGACAATATAATTAGCAGGATGACACTGTCTTCGCAAGTAAAGTGTTGTTATGGATATGTTCCATGAGATTGTATTATCATAGTAGTTACATTGTCAAGGTTACTATATTTTCATAGAAGCTACATTGGCATGGTGGCAGTATTGCTATTTTCAGTATAATGCCATCCTAACTACATTATATTGGTCGCTATATTTACTTTCTGGCTATATTGCTATAGCTGATTTTGTCGTTAAGGATGTATTTTGTCATTTACTACAATTTTGTTACACTCATATCATCATGATAATATTTTCTCGGCGGCTTATTTGGTGATGTGAGTGCAAGTGTATGGATATGATATTATCATATCGCTATGTTCTCATTGTTTTTATACTGTGATGGTGTTCATATCAGCCTCCTGACGATATTATCATGATTGAGATAAGATTATAGTAACTAAATTGTAATGGCGATTGTATTTCAATGTGACAATTTAGTCATTTTGAATACATTTTCATGGTAACTATATTGTTATAGCAGGTACATTTTCAATGTTGTTTCACTGTCAAGGTGACTATATCTTAATGAGAAATCTTGTCTTGGTCGCTATTTTGTCATGGACACTATATTGTCCTGGAGCCTATATCTTTGCTATGATCCGAAAGAGACTATTTTGTCACAGCATCAATATTTTCAGGTGCTTATATTGCCATAATGAATATAATTTGAATGCTTCCTTATTGTTGCGTTTACTGTATAGTCCTATAACTTATATGATCATGGCTATATTTTTATAGTTAATATATTGCCGTAGTGACTATACAATCATATCGGGTAAATTGTCATGGTAAGTATGTTGACATAAAAGCATTATTTTCATATTTTTATAGTCAGTACTATTTCATTATTAGGTGTATATTTTCATAGTAGCAGTATTGTCATTATGAACATTCCGTCATTTTGGCTATCTTCTCATTTTGATTACATTGCGAAGATTTACATATCGTCACCTTGGCTATATTGGCAAGGTGATCTCTTTTATAGTTGATATATTGTCATTTTTTTACTCATGTATATTTTTTCATAAGCGATACATCATCATGATAACTATGTTATTAAGGTGACGGTATATTGTCATGGTGACTATATTGCCACTATGACTATAATCTCTTAGTGGCTATATTGCTAAGATAATTATATTGTCATGGTGACTATTTCATGATGATGGTTATAATGACATTATGACTGCATTTTCATTGTAGCTTATATAATGGTGTTGATTTTGCCCTTGAAGATGTATCATTATAAAAACGAAAATTTCATTTTGATTAAATTATCAGGTGAATATATTGTCATGATATGCTATATTGTTATAGTTCGGTGCCGTGATGGTGAATGTATATTATGTTGTCTATATTGCAATGGAAGCCATAGTGGCAGGGTGGCTATATTTTCATGGTTGGATAATTTTCTTTTGACGGTATTATTTTATTTGTGAGTATATTGTCATAATGACTGTGTTGCCATAATTTCTATATCGTCATTTGATTTATTGAATTGATAGCAATATCATTATAGACACTGTATTGTCATGTTGCCTGTATGGTTATCATGATTGTCTTGTCATCGTGACTATACTTGTCATGGTGGCTATACTGTCATTAAGATTACATTATCATGGTCACTATACTGCCAGGGTGACTATACTGTTAGGTAACTATATTGCCATGATGTCTTTTTGTTAGAGTAGCTATATTGTTAAAGTAGCTATATCACTGTGGTGCTTTTTTTTTCTTTTGGTATATTGCCATGATGGCTATACCAGAATTTTGGCGATATTAGCATAGTGATATATCATCATTGTAGCTACATTTCCAAGGTTACTGTACTTCATGTAAATTACATTGTAATGATGACGATATTGGCATGTTAGGTGTAATGTTATTTTCAATATAATTCCATTCTGGCTACATTATCTTGGTCGCTATATCAACTTGATGGCTATATTGCTACGGTCAATCTTATCATTGGGGACGTATTTTGTCTTTACCTACAATTTGGTTATGATTATATGATCACGATAATATTTTCATAGCGACTTAGCGACTTATTTGGTATTGTGAGAGGTAACTGTCTTGATATCATATCAGCATGTAACTTATATTGTCATGGTTTTTATACGGTGATGGTTATTATGTCAAAATGCTGATTACATTATCATCATTAAAGTATGATTATGGTAACTATATAGCAAAGAAGATATCTTTTGTGATTATTTTGGTATACTGACTTCATTTTGATAGTAGTTATATTGGTATGGTAGGTATATTTTTCTGGTTCTTACATTGCTTTATGGGCTATACTGTCAAGGTGGCTATATAGTAATGATAAATCCTGTCTTGGACGCTGTTGTCTCCTGGACACTATATATCCTGGAGGGTATATGTTTCCTATGATCCGAAAGCGACTATTTTGTCACGTTATCTATATTGTCAGGTGGCTATATTGACATAGTGAATATATTTTGAATGTTTCTTTAATGTTGCGTTGAATATATTGTCATATAAATTATGTGGTCATGGTGGCTTTGTTGTTAAAGTGAATATATTTTCGTTATGACTATCCTATCATCATGGCTAAATTGTCATGGGAAATATGTTGTTTTGGATTCTATACTCTCATGACACTTATATAGTAATTATAAATATCTTTTTAAGGTGACTCTAATGTCACTGTGATTAATTTATATCATAACATTACTGTTATGGTTGCTGTACTTTCACTGTGGCTATTTTGTTGTTTGATGTGTTTTCAATGTTACTATTTTGTGAATATGGCCTTATTGTCAGTGTAGCTATGCTTTCATTGCGAACAAATTTTCATAGTTACGGTATTGTCATTATGAAATAAAGTCATTTTGGCTACCTTCTAATTTGGGTTACATTGCAATGCTGTATATATAGTCACCTTGGCTATATTGGGAAGGTGATCTTTTTTATAGGTGGTATATTGTCATTTTTTGGTGGTGCATATTCTGTCATAAGCGATATATTATCATGATAACTATATCATTAAGGTGAAAATATTGTCATGGCGACTATATCGTCTTTATGACTGTAATCTTATAATGGCAATATAGCTACCCTGATATATAGGCAACATGAAAAGACAATCACCTTCTTGTAATGCAACAAAAATAACAAATAGCCATCATGGCAATATATTCATCAAACAATATAGCCACAATGGCAACATAGTTACCATATCAGTATAATATTAATGGAAATATAAGCACCACGACCATATAGACACGATGACAATACAAACATCATGAAATACAGGAAACATGATATTACATTAGGACAATAATGCCATCAATTCAACAAATCAAATGACAATATAGATATCATGGCAACAGTCACCATGAACATATACTTACAAATGTAACGTAATAGACATAAAAAAAGATTATATTATGAAAATATAGCCACTTTGCCACAATGGCTTTCATTGCAATGTAGCCAACATAATAATACATATACCATGACATTCCTGAAACCATAATAATATAGCATATCACGACAATGAAGCCCCATACATGATATTGCATTATGACAATATTGCCATCAATTCAACAAATCAAATGACAATATAGATATCATGGCTACAGTCACCATGAATATATACTCACAAATGCAATGTAATCGACATAAAAAAATGATTATATTATGAAAATATAGCCACTCTGCCACTACGGCTTTCATTGCAAAGTAGCCAACATAATTATACATATACCTTGACATTCCTGAAACCATAATAATATAGCATATCACGACAATGAAGCCCGACACTGATTTAATCAAAATAAAAGTCTTGTTTTATAATGATACATCCTCAAGGGCAAAACCAACATCATTATAAAAGCTACCGTGAAAATATAGTCACCATGAAATTATAACCATCATGATAAGATGGTCACTATTACAATATAGTTATCTTGGGAAGATATCCAACATGATATTATATTCATGATAACAATATAGTCACAATGACAATATATAGTCGCCGGAATATTATAGCTATCATGATAATATATCACTTATGACAATATATTCTTGATTGAAAAAAAATGACAATATAGCAAATGTAAAAAAGCTCACATTTCTATTATAGCCAAGGTGAAGATATATACATGATAGTAATGTAACCAAAATAAGCAGATATCAAAAATGACAAGAAATTCATATTGACAATAATGCCACTATGAATACATATTCTCCATGACACTATATCTACACTGACAGTAAAGCTATCTTCACAAAAGCGTAAAATTGAAAATACAGCAAACGGCAATATACCCACCTTGACAATACAGCCACCTTCACAATAATGTCACGATACAAATCAAGCGGCAGGACATTAGAATCACCTTGATAGTGATCTTAAAATAACTTTATAATTATCATTAGAATATAGCCCCCATGTCAACATATTTGCTACGACAATTTAGCCATTATGATAATATAGTCACGACGACAATGTATTTACTATGACAATAAAGTTACCATGATCATTTAACTGATATGACAAAATATTCAAAGTAAAAATATAGAAACATTCAACGTATATTCACAATTTCAATATAACCACCTGACAAAATAGATACTGTGAATAAATTGTCGCTTTCGGATCATAGCAAACATATAAACTCCAGGACAATATAGTCTCTGTCAAAAAACAGTGACTCAGACAGGATTTATCATTATGATATAGTCATAACATTAAATTTGTAATGCAATTGTAGTCAGCATGACAAAATTATCACAATGAAATGAAACGACATTACAATATAGTTACCATAATCATAAACCAATCCTGATTATGTAATCATCAGTTTGACATAAACAATATCACAATGTAAAAACCATGACAATATAAGTGACTTGATGATATGATATCCATTTACTTACACTTATCATACCAATAAGCCGCTATGAAAATATTATTATCATGATCATATAATCACAACAATATTATAGCTAATAACAAAATATGTCCCGAACGACAAAATTAACCATAGCAATTTAGCCATCAAGTTGATATAGCGACCAAGATAATGTAGCCATGATGGCATTATATTGAAAATAACAATACAGCCACCATGCCAATGTCGTCAACATGCCAATGTAGCGACCTTGAAAATATAGTAACCTTGTCTATGTAGCTACAAAATAAATGATTCAAATTGAAAACTATCCACAACAAGAGTTTAGCTGCTAAGACACTATATCACCATGCCAATATCGCCAAAATATTGCCATCATGATAATATACCGCCAGAAAAGAAATATATATACCCACTACTCGACAATATAGCTAATCCGACAATATTGCCAAAGTGAAAAGACAGTCACCTCCTTGTCATATAACAAAAATGACAAATAGCCATCATGGCAATATAGTGACCCAACAATACAGCCAGCAAGGCAATATAGCTACCATAACAATGTAAACTTAATGACAATATAGCCAACATAACTATATAGTTACGATGACAATACAACCACCGTGACAATACAAATAATATGACAGTACCGTCTCTAAGACAATATTGCCATATATTCAACAAATGTCATCATGACAATATACTCAGAAATGCTATTATAATCGCCATAATAAAATTATCCTACCATGAAAGTGTAGCCACCTTACCATTTTGGTTTCCGTTGCAATGTAGCCACAGTAATAAAAGATTTACCATTAGAGTATTGAAACCATATCAATATAGCATATCATGGTAGTGTAGTCACCTGATAATTTAATCAAGATGACAATTTCTCTTCTATAATGGTATATCCTCAAGGGTAGTATGAACACCATTAAAAAAGCTTCAATGAAAATACAGCCACTATGACATAAATATCATTATAAAAAGTCACCATGACACTATAGTTATCTTGGCAATATTACCATTGTGACATTATAGTCATAATGACAATACAGTCGCTATGACAATAATGTCACCATAAAAATATAATTATCATGATAATGTATCGCTTATGACAAAGTATGCATGAGTTTAGTAATGATTTTATACCCCCTATAAAAAGATCACCTTGTAAATATATCTAAGGTGACGATATATACATCATAGCAATGTAACTAAAATGAAAGGATAGCCAAAATGACGGTATGTTCATAATGACAATACTGCCACTATGAAAATATATACCCCATGACACTATAGCTATACCGACAATTAAGCGATTTTCACAAGAGTAATATTGAAAATACGGCAAACATAAATATAGCTGCCATGGTAGTGCAGCCAGCTTTACAATAATATCACGATATAAATCCTCACCATGACATTAGTCACCTTGATAATAAACTTACAATAACTTTATGAATGTCATGATAATATAGCCTCTATGTCAACATATTTGCCATGACAATTTGGCCATTATGATAAAAGTCACGATGACAATTTATTCACTATAACAATATAGCCACAGTGATCATATAACTGATGTGAAAATACAGTCAAAGAAACAAAAAAGAGATGTACAAATTATATTCACTATGGCAATATAACCATATGACAATATAGATACTGTGACAAATAGTCGCTTCTTAATCATAGTAAACATATAGCCTGCAGGACAATATAGTCTCTATGACAAAATAGCGACCAAGACAGGGAATATCATTATAATATAGACTCCTTGACAGTATAGCCCATAAAACCAATGTATTATCATATTATCATAGTAGCTAAATTTTTCAAGGTTGATATATTTTTATGGTAGCTACATTGTTATGGTGATGATGTTGGCATGGGGGCTCTATTGTGCTATAATGCTATCATGGCTACATTATCTTGGTCGCTTGATTAACTTAATGGCTATATTGCTGTGGTCAATTTTGTCGTTGTGGCTATATTTTGTCATTAGCTACAATTTTTTTTGTGGTTATGTGATCTTGGTAATATATTATCATGGTGGCATATTTGGTATTTTGAGTGTAACTGAATGGATATCACATCATCATACTACGTACATTGTCATGGTTTTTATAGTTATGGTGTTTATGTCAACATGGTGATAATATTAGGATTGATGTATGATTATGGTAACTATATAGCAATGGCGATTATATTTTTCTTATTGTTATATTCTGGTGACTACATTTTCATGGTAGTTATATTGTTATGGCATGTACATTTTCATGATTGTTACATTGTTTTGATGGCTATGCTGTCAAGGTGGCAATATTGTAATGATAAATCCTGTTTTGGACGCTCTTTTGTCATGGACAATATATAATCCTGAAGTCTATATGTTTGCTATGATCGGAAAGCAACTATTTTGTCACAATATCTATACTGTCAGGTGGCTATATTGCCATAGTGAATATGTTTTGAAAGTTTCTTTATTCCATTAACCATTTTGTCATATCACTCATATGATCATGGAGGATTTATTGATATAGTGAATATATTGTCGTTGTGACTATACTGTAATAATAGCTAAACTGTTCTTGGAAATACAGTGCAGCCACCACGACAATAATGTCACGATATAAATCAATCGCCATGACATTAGAGTCAACTTGATAATAAGTATATAATGAGTACATAGATATCATGAATATATAGCGTCCATGTAAATATATTTGTCGTGAAAATATAGCCCCCATATAAATATCTTTGAAATGATAATCTAGCCACTATGATAATATAGTCAAGACAATAATATATTCACCATCACAAAAAAGCCACCATGGTCACATGAGTAATATGACAATATAGCAACGTAACAATAAACGCATTTAAAAATTATATTCACTATGGAAACATAGCCACTTGACAATAGAGATACTGTGACAAAATAGTCATTTTGGATCATAGCAAATATATAGCGTCCAGGAGAATATAGTCACTACGAGAAAATAGCGAAGAAGAAAGGATTTATCATCACAATACAGTTACCTTGACAGTATAGCCAATAAAACAGTAGAACAACCATGAAAATGTACCTGCCATAACCAAATAGCTACCATGAAAATATAGTTACTATGACAAATTCATTACAGTGGAATATAAACGATATCACATTATAGTTTCGATAATCATACACCAATCATGATCATATAATCAGCAAGTTGATATAAACACAATCATAGTATAAACCATGACAAAATAGGTGAGATGATGATATGATATCCATACACTTACACTCACAATCCCAAGTAAGACGCCATGAAAATATTATCAACATCATATAATCACAATAAATATGTAGCTGAAAAAATATATCCCTGTTGACAAAATTAACCATAGTAATACAGCCATGATAATGTAGCCTTGATAGCATAATAGCGCAATAAAGCCATCATGCCAATATTCTCACCATGACAATGTAGCTACTATGAAAATATATTAACCCTAAAAATGTAGCTACTTTGATAATCTATTCCCATGAAAAATATCCACAGCAATAGCTTTGCCACTATAGACACTGTATTACCATGCCAATACCACCAAAATGTTAGGGAAGCTATCATATCAAAATACCTCCAGAAAAAAAAATCCCACCGCAACAATATAACTAACATGACAATATAGTTACCTTGATAATATACCAAATATGACAGTACAGCCACCAGGACAATAAAATCACGATATAAATCAATCACAAAGACATCAGAGTCACCTTGGTAATAAACTTTCAATGACCATATAAGTATCATGAAAATATGGCGTCAATATCAACATATTTACCGTGACAATTTAACCATTATGATAATATAGTCAAAACAACAATATATTCAACATGATAATAAAGCCGCCATGATCGTATCAGTTATATGAAAATATGGTCAATGCAACAATAGATAAATATTCAAATCATATTCACTATACAATAAAGCCACCTGATAATATAGACGCTGTGACAAAATAGTCGCTTTCGTATCATAACAAACATATCATCCAGCACATTATGGTGTCCTTGATAAAATAGCGACCAAAAAGGATTTATCATTAAAATATAGCAACTTTAACTGTATAGCCAAAAAGAAAAAAATGTAACAACCATGAAAATGTACTTGGCATAACAAATAGCTAACATGAAAATGAAGTTACCTTGACAAAATAATCATAATGAAATATTATCGCCTTTGCTATATAGATACCATTATCATACACCACTCATGATGAGATAATCAGGAGGTTGACATAAAAGCCATCACAGTATAAAAACCATGACAATATAGTTGACATGATGATATGATATCCATACATTTAAACTCACAAGACCAAATAAGTCGCCATGAAAATATCGTTATCATTATCATAAAATCCGAAAAATATTACTAGCAACAAAACATATCCCCAACGACAAAATTGACCATAGCAACATGGCCATCAACTTGATATTGCGACCAAGATAATGTAGTCCTAATGGCATTATACTGAAAATAATAATACAGCCACCGTGCCAATATCGTCGCCATGACAATGTAGCTACCCTGACAATGTATTAACCTTGACAATGTAGCTACTATGATAATGTTTTCCTATGAAAAAATATCCACAACAACAGTTTAGCTGCTAAGACACTATATCAACATGCAAATATCAACAAAATATTAGTATAGCCATCATGACAGTATACATCTAGAAAAAAAAATTGATATAGCTAACATGACAATAAAGCTACCCGGACAATATAGCCAACATGAAAAGACAGTCCTCTCCTTGTAATACGACAAAAATGACAAATAACCACAATGACAATATAGTTCGCCTTACAACTTATCAACAATGGCAATACATTTACCATAACAATATGATTTTAATTTTGATATAGCCACCATGACCGTATACTGACGATGAGAATACAACCACCATGACAATACAGACAACATAAGAATACAATTTGTATCACAATATTGCCATCAAATCAACAAATTCAAAGACAATATAAATATTATGGCAACACAGTAATCATGACAATATACTCACAAATGCAATATAATCGCCATAAGAAAATGATCCGACTATGAAAATATTGCCAACCTGACTATGGCATCCATTCCAATATAGCCACCATAATAATACATTCACCATGACAGTACTGAATCCATAACGATATAGCATATCATGACAAATTAGTCAACGGGTAATTCATTAAATACGAAAATCTGCTTCTATAAAGATATGTCCTCAAGGGCAAAATCAACACCATTAAAAAAGCTGCCTTGAAAATAAAGTCACAATGACATCATAACCTTCATGATAAAATAGTCACTCTGACAATGAAGTTATCTTAACAATATAGCCACCTTGAGATTATAGTCTTAATACCAATATAGTCATCCTTGAAAATATTGTAACCTTATTAATATAGTTATCGTGATAATGAATCGCTTTTCATAAAATATGCATGATTAAAAAACTGACAATTCAACAACTATAAAAAAGATCACCTTGCCAATACAGACAAGGTGACGATGTATACATCATAGCAATATAACCAAAATGAAAAGATAACCTGAATGACGGTATGTTCATAACGACAATACTGCCAATAAGAAAATATGTTCCCCAAGACACCTACAGCTACACTGACAATAAAGCCATCTTCACAAAACGGGTAACACTGAAAATACAGTAAATGACAATATAGACACCAATACAACACAGCCACCACGACAATAATGTCATGAGATAAATCAATCACCAGGATAGTAAACCTACAATGACCATATGAATATCATGAAAATAAAGCATCCATATGAATATATCTGCCATGAAAATATAGCCTCCATATGAATATGTTTGCTCTAAGAAGTTAGCCATTATGATAATATAGTCAAGATGGGAATATATTCGAAACAATAAAGACCAAGACGAAATGAATGATATTATAAAATAGTCAACTCAACAATATAGACCCATTCAAATTATATTCACCATAACAATATAGCCAAATGGCTATATAGATACTGTGACAAAATAGTCTCTTTCGGATCATAGCAAACATATAGCGTCCAGGACAATATAGTCCCATGAGAAAATAGCGAACAAAACAGGATTTATCATTAAAATGTAGTCATCTTGACAGTATAGACAGTAAAATAATGAAACATCCTCGAAAATTGTAACTGACATAACAATTTATCTACCATGAAAATATAGTCACTACGTCAAAATAATTACAATGAAATATAATCGCTATCACAAGACAGTCTCCATAATCATGCACCGATCGAGATAATATAATCTGCAGGTTGACATAAACACCATCATGCTGTAAAAACCATGAAATTATAAGTGACATGATGATATGATATCCGTTCACTTACACTCGCAATATCAAATAAGCCGCCATGAAAATATCATCATAATCATATAATCACAATAGAAGTGTAGCTAACAACAAAATATATATCCAACGATAAAATCAACCATATCTATATAGCCATCAAGTTAATATAACGCCCAAGATAATGTAGCCACGATGGCATTATATTGAAAATAACAGTACAGCTATCAGGATGAATACTGTCACCATGACAATGTAGCCGCTATGAAAGTATATTAACCATGACAATATAGATACCATGATAATGTACTCCTATGAAAAAATGTCCATAACAACAGTTTAGCTTTTAAGACACTATATTTCCATGCCAATATCGCCAAAATGTTAGTATAGCCATCATAGCAATATACCACCAGAATAATATAATACCCACTACAACGATGTAGCTAACATGACGATATAGGTACCCTGACAATATACCTAACTTGAAAAGACATTCATCTCTTTGTAATATAAAAAGAGTGACAAATAGCCTCCATGGCAATATAGTCACTTAACACTATAGCTACCATGGAAATATAGTCACCTAACACTATACCCACAATGGTAATATAATCTCCTAACACTATAGCCACTATGGTAATATAGTTACAATAACAATATGATCTTAATAGCAGTATAGCCACCATGACCATGTAGTCACAATGACAATACAACCACCAAGACAATACATACAACATGCCAATTCAGTTTCTATGTCAATATTTCCATCAATTCAACAAAATATATGACAATATAGAAATTATGGCAACACAGTTACCATTACAATATTCTCACAAAAGCAATATAATCTCCAAAACAAAATGATCATACTTTGAAAATATTGCAACCCTGCCACTATGGCATCCATTTCAATGTAGCCAGCTTAATAAAACATTTACCATGACAGCACTGAAACCATAGAGCATATCTTGACAATGTAGTCACCTGATAAAGCGTCAAAATAAAAATTTACTTTTTATAATGATATATCCTATAGGGCAAAATCAACACCATTAAGAAACCTACAATAAAAATGCAGACACCATGACATTATAACCATCATGTTAAAATTGTCACCATGACAATAAAATCATCTTGCCAATATAGCCACTATGAGCTTATACTTGTAATGATAATATACTCACCATGACAATATTGTCACCTTAATAATATAGTTATAATGATAATGTATCGCTTATGCCAAAATATGTATGATTAACAAAATAGTAATAGAGCAACTATAAAAAGAGATCAGCTTGCCAATATAGCAAAGGTGACGATATATACATCATAGCAATGGAAACAAAATGAGAAGGTAGCCAACATGACGGTATGTTCATAATGACAGTATTGTCACTATGAAAATTCGTACCTCATGACACCATAGCTACACTGACAATAAAGCCATTTCCACAATAAAGTTACATTGAAGATACAGCAAACGACAATGTAGCCACCAAGACAGTACTGCCTCCATAACAATAATGTCATGATATAAATCAATCACCAAGACATTAAAGTCAAATTGATAATAAACTTACAATGACCGTAGAAATATCATGAAAATACTGCCTCTACATCAACATATTTCCCACGACAATTTAGCCATAATGATGATATAATCACGACGAAAATATATTCACTATAACAATAAAGCCAGTATGCGCATATAACTGATATGACAATGTAGTTAACGCAACAATAAACAAACATTCAAATTATATTTACTATGGCAATATAACCATCTGATAATATATATACAAATGCAATATATTCGCCATAACAAAATGATCCCACCATGAAAATATAACCACCCTGCCACTATGGCTTCCAAAGTCTCGATAACAATATATTCATCAAGACAATAAAGCCACCAGGACCATATAACTGATATGACATGATAGTCAATGGAACAGTAAAGACTTCATGAAATTATATTGAATATGGCAATATAGCCACCTGACTTTATATACACTGTGACAAAATGATAACTCTCGGATCATAGGAAACATATAGCCTCCATGACAATATACTGTTCACGACAAAATAGCGATCAGGACAAGATTTATTATTACAATATAGCCACAATAAAAGTATAGCCAAAAAGGAATATAACATCCATACAAATGAACCTACCATAACATTATAGCTACCATGAAAATATATTGACCATGATAGAATAATCTAAATGAAATATAATCGACATTGCAATATATTTACCAACCACACACCAATCATGATCATATAATCACCAGGTTGACATAAACACCATCGCAGTATAAAAATCATGAAACTGTAATTGACATAATGATATGATATCCGTAAAGTTAAGCTCACAATACCAAATAGGACGCATATATAGGCAACATAACAATGGAACAAACATGAAAATATAATTATCTTGACACTGTAGTTACGATGAAAATGTATTCCCTGACAAAATATTCACAATAACTGTTTAGCCACCAAGACAATATATCACCATACCAATATCGCCAATATGTTAGTACAGCCATCATTGCAATATACCACCAGAAAAAAATAGCCACTACTTCGACATAACTACCATGACATATATATATACCTAGGCTGACAATATAGACAATATGAAAAGAGGTTCACCCCCTTGTAATATAACAAAATGACAAATAGCCACTATGAAAATATAGTCATTTAACAATATAGAAACCATGGTATATCGTCTTCATGAATATATAATCTTAATGGCAATTTAGCCCCATGACAATAGAGTCACGATAACAATACAGCCACCATGACAATATAGACAAAATGACCATATAGTCTTTTTAATAATACTGACATCAATTTAATAAATTAAATGACAATATACATATTATGGCAACACAATCACCATTATAATATAGCAACAAATGCAATATAATCAATAGGACAAAATGATGCACACCATGATATTATAGTCATCCTCCCACTATTACTTCCATTAAGATATTCCTACTATTATAACACATTCACCATGACAGCACTGAAACCATAATATAATAGTCATCAAGAGAATATAGTCACCTGATAATTTAATCTAAATGACAATCTCGTTTCTGTAATGATATATCCTCGATGGCAAAATCAAAACCATTAAAAAAGCTACCATAAAAATGCAGTCACCATGACATTATAACCCTCATGATAAAATAGTCACCATGACAGTATAGTTATCTTGGCAATATAGCCATCATGAAACTATAGTCATAATGACAATACAGACACTGAAAATATTGTCACCATAATGATATAGGTATCATGATAATGTATCGCTTTTGAAAAAAATATGCATGTTTTGATAAATGACATTATAGCAACTGTAAAAAAAGATCAAACTAATGTGACCAAGGTGACTATATGTACACCAAAAAATTTAACCAAAATGACGAGATAGCTAACATGACGGTATGCTCATAATAAGAATACTGCCACTATGAAAATATGTTCATCATGACACTATAGCTACACTGATAATTAAGCCGTCTTCACAAAGAGTAACCTTGAAAATATTGTAAACGACAATGTAGCCATCATAACAGTATTCCCACCAGGACAATATTGTCACAATATAGATAAGTCAACATGACAATAGGGTCACGTTCATAATATACTTACCATGACTATGTATATATCATGAAAATATTGCTTCCAAAAAAAATATTTACCATGACAATTTATCCATTATGATAATATAGTCACGATGACAATATAATCAACATAACAATAAAGCCATCATGATCATATAATATATATGACAATATAGTCAAAACAATAATATAGACACCATGAATTTTATTCACTATGGCAATATAGCCACTGACAAAATCTTCGCTTTTGGATTTAAAAAAAAAAAGTATATCGATCGGGAAAAGATAGTCTCAATGACAAAACAGCGACCAGGACAGGATTTATCACTACAATATAGTCACTCCGATATTATAGCGGAAATAACTATAGACGAACCATATAAATGTATCTCCCATAACAATATAGCTCCCATGAATATGTACTCACCAAGACAAAATCATTTCAATGAAATGCAATCGCTATTAACGTATAGTTACCTTAACCATACACCCATCATGATAATATGATCACCAAGTTCAGATGAACACCATTACATTATAAAGACCTTGACAATACAATTGACAAGAGGATACGATATCTATACAGTTATACTCACAATACAAAATAACCCGCCATGAATATATTGCTACCATGATCACATAATGACAATGAAAATATACCTAACCAAAAAAATATCCCGTACGACAAAATTCACTATATCACTATTGCCAACAAGTTGATATAGCAAACACGATACTTTAGATATGATGGCATTAAATTTAAGATAAGAAGATAGCCATTATAGTCACAAAATACTGTAGCTACCAAGAAAATATAGTAACTTTGACAATATAGCTATTTTGATAATATATTCTCACGACAAAATATCTACAATAGCAGTTAAGCAACAAAGACAGTATATCACCATGCAAGTATCCCAACATCTTCGTGTAGCTATCATAGCAACATACCACCAGAGAGACAAATAACCAACACAACGATATAGCTACCATGACAATATACCTACCTTGACAATATCGCCAACATGAAAAACCAGTCACCTTTTAATATAGCAAGAATGACAAGTAGCTGCCAAGACAATATAGTCACATAATAATATAGCCACCAGGTCATTATAGTTGCCTTAACGATATAATCTTAACGATAAAATAGCCAATAGGACAATACAACCAAGATGAAAATAAAACCACCAGGACGAAATACACAACATGACCATACATAGTCTATGAAAATATTGAAATCAATTCAATCAATTAAACGAAAATATACACATCATGGCAACAGTGTCACCATGTAAATATAGTGACAATTCCAGTATAATCGTCAAAATAAAATGATGCCCACCACGAAAATGTAGTCACCTTACCACTATGGGTTCCTTTGCAATATAGCCACCATAATAATACATTCACCATGACAGTACTGAATCCATAACAATATATTCATGAAAATATGATAATCTTGGTAATGTAACTGCTATGAAATTATAGTCATAATGACAATGTAGCCAAAATAATATTGTTACCTTAATGATATACTTATCGTTATAATATATCGATTATGACAAAATATGCATGATAAAATAAATGAAAATATATTAACTACAAAAAAGATTATTTTCCCAATATTGCCGTATGATATTATATACATCATAATAATGTAACTGTAATGTATGATAGCCATCATGCCGGTATGTTCATAATGACAATACTGCCACTATGAGAATATATTCAACATGACATTATAGCTACACTGACAATAAAACAATGTTCACAAAAGAGTAAGAGAATGATCCGACCATGAATATATAGCCACCCTAACACTATGGCTCCATTGCAATGTAGCCACCATTATGATACATTCACCATGACAGTACTGAAACCATAACACTATAGCATGAAATGAATATGTAGTCACCTGATAATTTATTCAAAAAGAAAATTTCGTTTCTATAATGATATATCCTTAATGGCAAAATCAACACCATATAAAGGCTACCATGAAAATACAGTCGCCATGACATTATAACCATCACGATAAAATAGTCACCATGACAAAACATTCACCATGACAATATGTTGTCAGCTTAATTAGTATAGTTATTATGATAATGTATCGCTTATGACAAAATATACAAGATTAAAAGAAATAACAATATAGCAACTATAAAAAGATCACCTTGCCAATATAACCAAGGTGACGATATATATATTCATAGCAATGTAACCAAAACGAGAATATAATGTAGTTATATTCATAATGACAATACTACCACTGTGAAAATATATTCCTCATGACACTATAGTTAAACTGACAGTTAAGCCATATTCACAAAAGAGTAACATTCAAAATTCAGCAAACGACAATACAGCCACCATTTTAGCCACCATCATGACTATAATATTACAACATAAATCAATCACCATACTATTAGAGTCACCTTGATAATCTTTCAATGACTCTGTAAATGTTATGAAAATATAGCCTCTATATCAACAAATTTGCCATATCAATTCAGCCATTATGATGATATAGTTACAATGAAATTATATTCACCATAACAATAAGCCACCATGATCATATACCTGATATGACAATATAGTCAACGCAATAATAAAGAGATATTTGAATTCTATTCACTATGGCAGTGTAGCCTCTAAGACAATATAGTCTCCATGAAAAAATAGCGATCAAGACAGGATTTATCATTACAATAGAGGCAACTTGACAGTATAGCCAATAGAACAAAGCAACAACCATGAAAATGTAGCTGCCATAACAATATGGCTACCTTAAAAATGCAGTCAACAGGACAAAACAATCACAATGAAATATAATCGCCGTTACAATAATCACTGACCAATCATGACGATATAATTAGCAGGATGACATTGTGTCTTCGTAACTAAAGTGTTGTTGTGGATATGTTCCATGGGATTGTATTATCATAGTAGCTACATTGTCAAGGTTACTATATTTTCATGGTAGCTACATTGTCATGGTGACGATATTGGCATGGTGGCAGTATTGCTATTTTCAATATAATGCTATCCTAACTACCTTATCTTGGTCGCTGTTTTTACTTTCTGGCTATATTGCTATGGCTAATTTTGTCGTTGAGGATATATTTTGTCATTTACTACAATTTTGTTTCAATCTTATAATCATGATAATATTTTCTTGGCGGTTTATTTGATGATATGAGTGCAAGTGTATGGATATGATATTATCATATCACTATGTTCTCATTGTTTTTATACTGTGATGGTGTTTATATCAGCCTCCTGACAATATTATCATGATTGATATATGATTATAGTAACTGAATTGTAATGGCGATTATATTTCAATGTGACAATTTTGTCATTTTGAATACATTTTCATGGTAACTATATTGTTATAGCAGGTACATTTTCAATGTTGTTTCACTGTCAAGGTGACTATATCTTAATGAGAAATCTTGTTTTGGTCGCTATTTTGTCATGGACACTATATTGTCCTGGAGCCGACATGTTTCCTATGATTAGAAAGAGACTATTTTGTCACAGCATCAATATTGTCAGGTGCTTATATTGCCATAATGAATATAATTTGAAGGTTTCCTTATTGCCGCGCTGACTGAATCGTCCTATCCCTTATATGATCATGGCTATATTGTTATAGTTAATATACTGCCGTCGTGACAATATTATCATATTGGCTAAATTGTCATGGTAAGTATGTTGACATAGAAGCCTTATTTTCATGATATTTATATAGTCAGTACTATTTTATTATCATGGTGAATCTAATGTCACCGCGACTGAATTATATCGTTACATTATTGTCATAGTGGCTGGACTGTCATGGTGGCTATATAATCGTTTGCTGTATTTTCAATGTTACTCTTTTATGAAGATTGATTTATTGTCATTTTAGCTATATGTCATGGGGAATATATTTTCATAGTAGCAGTATTGTCATTATGAACATTCCGTCAATTTGGCTATCTTCACATTCTGGTTACATTGTAAAGATTTACATATCGTCACCTTGGCTATATTGGCAAGGTGATGTCTTTTATAGTTGCTATATTGTCATTTTCTAACTCATTCATATTTTTTCATAAGCGATACAGTATCGTGATAACTATATTATTAAGGTGACGGTATATTGTCATGGTGACTATATTGTCACTATGACTATAACCTCTTAGTGGCTATATTGCTAAGATAATCATATTGTCATGGTGACTATTTCATGATGATGGTTATAATGACAATGTTACTGCATTTTCATTGTAGCTTTTTTAATGGTGTTGATTTTGCCCTTGAAGTTATATCATTCTAAAAACAAAAATTTCATTTTGATTAGATTATCAGATGAGTACATAGTCATGATATGCTATATAGATATAGTTTCGGTGCTGTCATGGTGAATGTATATTATGTTGGCTATATTGCAATGGAAGCCATAGTGGCAGGGTGGCTATAATTTCATGGTTGGATCATTTTGTTATGACGATTTTATTGTATTTGTGAGTATATTGTCATGGTGACTGTGTTGCCATAATTTCTATATTGTCATTTGATTTTATTAAATTGATGGCAATATTGTCATAGAGAGTGTATTGTCATGTTGCCTGTATGGTCATCATGATTGTCTTGTCATCGTGACTATATAGTCATGGTGGCTATACTGTCATTAAGATTACATTATTATGGTAACTATACTGTCATGGTGACTATACTCTTAGGTAACTATATTACCATGATGGCTTTTTGTTAGAGTAGCTATATTGGTAAGGTAGCTATATCATTGTGGTGGGTATTTTTTTCTTTTCGTATATTGCCATGATGGCTATACCAGAATTTTGGCGATATTAGCAAGGTGATATATTATCATGGTAGCTACATTTCCAAGGTTACTGTACTTCATGTAAGCTACATTGTAATGATAACGATATTGTCATGGTGGGTGTATTATTATTTTCAATATAATGCCATTCTGGCTACATTATCGTGGTCGCCATATCAATTTAATGGCTATATTGCTACGGTCAATCATATCATTGGGGATGTATTTTGTCTTTACCTACAATTTGGTTGTGATTATATGATAATGATATTTTCATGGCGACTTATTAGGTATTATGAGGGGTAACTGTCTTGATATCATATCAGCATGTAACTTATATTGTCATGGTTTTTCACGGTGATGGTTATGTCAAAATGCTGATTACATTATCATCATTAATGTATGATTATGGTAACTATATAGCAATGAAGATATCATTTGTGATTATTTTGGTATGTTGACTTCATTTTGATAGTAGTTATATTCCTATTGGAGGTACATTTTCATGGTTCTTACACAGTTTTATGGGCTATACTGTCAAGGTGGCTATATAGTAATGATAAATCCTGTCTTGGACGCTATTGTCTCCTGGGCTCTATATATCCTGGAGGCTATATGTTTCCTATGATCCAAAAGCGACTATTTTGTCACGCTATCTATATTGTCAGGTGGCTATATTGACATAGTGAATATATTTTGAATGTTTCTTTAATGTTGCGTTGACTATATTGTCATATCAGTTATGTGGTCATGGTGGCTTTGTTGTTTATTGAATATATTGTCGTTATGACTATATTATAATCATGGCTAAATTGTCATGGAAAATATGTTGATTTTTTTTTTTTTTTTTTATACTTTGTCGCTGTCTCCCGCGTTTGCGAGGTAGCGCAAGGAAACAGACGAAAGAAATGCCTCAATCCCCCCCCCCCATACACATGTATATACATACGTCCACACACGCAAATATACATACCTACACAGCTTTCCATGGTTTACCCCAGACGCTTCATATGCCCCGATTCAATCCACTGATAGCACGTCAACCCCGGTATACCACATCGCTCCAATTCACTCTATTCCTTGCCCTCCTTTCACCCTCCTGCATGTTCAGGCCCCGATCACACAAAATCTTTTTCACTCCATCTTTCCACCTCCAATTTGGTCTCCCTCTTCTCCTCGTTCCCTCCACCTCCGACATATATATCCTCTTGGTCAATCTTTCCTCACTCATTCTCTCCATGTGCCCAAACCACTTCAAAACACCCTCTTCTGCTCTCTCAACCACACTCTTTTTATTTCCACACATCTCTCTTACCCTTACGTTACTCACTCGATCAAACCACCTCACACCACACATTGTCCTCAAACATCTCATTTCCAGCACATCCATCCTCCTGCGCACAACTCTATCCATAGCCCACGCCTCGCAACCATACAACATTGTTGGAAGCACTATTCCTTCAAACATACCCATTTTTGCTTTCCGAGATAATGTTCTCGACTTCCACACATTCTTCAAAGCTCCCAGAATTTTCGCCCCCTCCCCCACCCTATGATCCACTTCCGCTTCCATGGTTCCATCTGCTGCCAGATCCACTCCCAGATATCTAAAACATTTCACTTCCTCCAGTTTTTCTCCACTCAAACTCACCTCCCAATTGACTTGACCCTCAACCCTACTGTACCTAATAACCTTGCTCTTATTCACATTTACTCTTAACTTTCTTCTTCCACACACTTTACCAAACTCAGTCACCAGCTTCTGCAGTTTGTCACATGAATCAGCCACCAGCGCTGTATCATCAGCGAACAACAACTGACTCACTTCCCAAGATCTCTCATCCCCAACAGACTTCATACTTGCCCCTCTTTCCAAAACTCTTGCATTTACCTCCCTAACAACCCCATCCATAAACAAATTAAACAACCATGGAGACATCACACACCCCTGCCGCAAACCTACATTCACTGAGAACCAATCACTTTCCTCTCTTCCTACACGTACACATGCCTTACATCCTCGATAAAAACTTTTCACTGCTTCTAACAACTTTCCTCCCACACCATATATTCTTAATACCTTCCACAGAGCATCTCTATCAACTCTATCATATGCCTTCTCCAGATCCATAAATGCTACATACAAATCCATTTGCTTTTCTAAGTATTTCTCACATACATTTTTCAAAGCAAACACCTGATCCACACATCCTCTACCACTTCTGAAACCACACTGCTCTTCCCCAATCTGATGCTCTGTACATACCTTCACCCTCTCAATCAATACCCTCCCATATAATTTACCAGGAATACTCAACAAACTTATACCTCTGTAATTTGAGCACTCACTCCTATCCCCTTTGCCTTTGTACAATGGCACTATGCACGCATTCCGCCAATCCTCAGGCATCTCACCATGAGTCATACATACATTAAATAACCTTACCAACCAGTCCACAATACAGTCACCCCCTTTTTTAATAAATTCCACTGCAATACCATCCAAACCTGCTGCCTTGCCGGCTTTCATCTTCCGCAAAGCTTTTACTACCTCTTCTCTGTTTACCAAATCATTTTCCCTAACCCTCTCACTTTGCACACCACCTCGACCAAAACACCCTATATCTGCCACTCTATCATCAAACACATTCAACAAACCTTCAAAATACTCACTCCATCTCCTTCTCACATCACCACTACTTGTTATCACCTCCCCATTTGCGCCCTTCACTGAAGTTCCCATTTGCTCCCTTGTCTTACGCACTGTTTGATATGTTTTCAATATTACTATTTTGTGAATATGGCTTTATTGCCAGTGTAGCTATACTTTCATTGGAAACAAATTTTCATAGTGACGGTATTGTCAATATGATATAAAGTCATTTTGGCTAATTTCTAATTTGGGTTACATTGCTATGCCCTATATATAGTCACCATGGCTATATTGGGAAGGTGATCTTTTTTATAGGTGGTATACTGTCATTTTTGATCGCACATATTCTTTCATAAGCGATATATTATCATGATAACTATATCATCAAGGTGAAAATATTGTCATGGCGACTATATAGTCTTTATGACTGTAATCTTATAATGGCAATATAGCTACCCTGATATATAGGCAACATGAAAAGACAATCACCTCCTTGTAATACAACAAAAATAACAAATATCCATCATGGCAATATATTCATCAAACAATATAGCCACCGTGGCAATATAGTTACCATGTCAATATAATATTAATGGAAATATAAGCACCATGACCATATAGACACGATGACAATACAACCACCAAGACAATACAGGAAACATTACATTACATTATGACAATATTGTCATCAATTAAACAAATCAAATGACAATATATATATTATGGCAACAGTCACCATGACAATATACTCACAAATGCAATATAATCGACGTAAAAAAATGATTGTATTATGAAAATATAGCCACTCTGCCACTATGGCTTGCAGTGCAATGTAACCAAAATGATAATACATATACCATGACATTCCTGAAACCATAATAATATAGCATATCACGACAATGTAACCCCCTATTGATTTAATCAAAATAAAGATCTTTTATAGTGATACATCCTCAAGGGCAAAACCAACACCATTATAAAAGCTACCGTGAAAATGTAGTCACCATGAAATTATAACCACCATGATAAGATAGTCACCATGAAAATATAGTTATCTTGGCGAGATATCCAACATGAGATTATTCCAATATATAGCCACCGGAATATTATAGCTATCATGGAAATATATCACTTATGACAATATATACATGAGTGAAAAAAATGACAATATAGCAAATATAAAAGGTGACGCCCTACGCATGATAGTAATGTAACCAAAATAAGTAGATATCCAAAATGACAAAAGTTCAAATTGACAATACTGCCACTATGAATATATATTCTCCATGACACAATATCTACACTGACAGTAAAGCTATCTTCACAAAAGCGTAAAATTGAAAATACAGCAAACGGCAAGATAGCCACCTTGACAATACAGCCACCTTGACAATAATATCACGATACAAATCAAGCGCCAGGACATTAGAATCACCTTGATAGTAATCTTAAAATAACTATAAATATCATGAAAATATAGCCCCCATGTCAACATATTTGCCACGACAATGTAGCCATTATGATAATATAGTCACGGCGACAATAAAGCTACCATGATCATATAACTGATATGAAAATATAGTCAAAGCAAAAATATAGAAACATTCAACGTATGTTCACAATTTCAATATAACCACCTGACAATATAGATACTGTGAATAAATTGTCGCTTCGGATCACAGCAAACATAAAAACTCCAGGACAATGTACTCTCTGTGAAAAACAGTGACTCAGACAGGATTTATCATTATGATATAGTCATAACATTAAAGTTGTCATGCAATTGTCGTCAACATGACAAAATTATCACAATGAAATAAAACGACATTACAATATAGTTACCATAATCATACACCAATCCTGATTATGTAGTCTGCAGGTTGACACAAACAATATCACAATGTAAAAACCATGACAATATAAGTGACTTGATAATATGATATCCATTCACTTACACTTACCATAGGAAACAAGCCGCTATGAAAATATTTTTATCATGATCATGTAATCACAACAATATTATAGCTAATAACAAAATATATCCCGAACGACAAAATTAACCATAGCAATTTACGCATCAAGTTGATATAGCGACCAAGATAATGTAGCCATGATGGCATTATATAGAAAATAACAATACAGCCACCATGCCAATGTCTTCACCATGCCAATGTAGCTACCATGAAAATATAGTAACCTTGACTATGTGGCTATCATAATAGATAATTTAAATTGAAAACTATCCACAACGAGAGTTTAGCTGCTAAGACACTATATCACTATGCCAATATCGCCAAAATGTTATTATTGCCATCATGATAATATACCGCCAGAAAAGAAATATATATACCGACTACTCGACAATATAGCTATTCTGACAATATTGCCAAAGTGAAAAGACAGTCACCTCCTTGTCATATAATAAAAATGACAAATATCCATCATGGCAATATAGTGACCTGACAATAAAGCCAACATGGCAATATAGCTACCATAACAATGTAATGTTAATGACAATATAGCCAACATGACTATATAGTTACGATGACAGTACAACCCCCTTGACAATACAAATAATATGACAGTACCGTCTCTAAGATAATATTGCCATCAATTCAACAAATCAAATGACAATATAGATATTACTGCAACACAGTCATCATGACAATATACTCAGAAATGCTATTATAATCGCCATAATAGAATTATCCTTCCATGAAAATATAGCCACCTTACCATTTTGGTTTCCGTTGCAATGTAGCCACAGTAATAAAAGATTTACCATGACAGTACTGAAACATATAAATATAGCATATCATGGCAATATAGTCACCTGATAATTTAATCAAAATGACAATTTCTCTTCTATAATGGTATATCCTCAAGGGTAATATGAACACCATTAAAAAAGCTTCTATGAAAATACAGTCACTATGACATAGATATGATAAAAAAGTCACCATGACACTATAGTTATCTTGGCAATATAGCCACTATGACATTATAGTCATAATGACAATATAGTCGCTATGACAATATTGTCACCATAAAAATATAATTATCCCGATAATATATCGCTTATGACGAAGTATGCATGAGTTTAGTAATGACAATATACTACCTATAAAAAGATCACCTTGTAAATATAGATAAGGTGACGATATGTACATCATAGCAATGTAACTAAAATGAAAAGATGGCCAAAATGACGGTATGTTCATAATGATAATACTGCCACTATAAAAATATGTTCCCCATGACACTATAGCTCCACTGACAATAAAGCCTTTTTCACAAAAGAGTAACATTGAAAATCCAGCAAACGAGAATATAGCCACCGTGATAGTACAGCCAGCATTACAATGATATCACGATATAAATCCTCACCATGACATTAGTCATCTTGATAATAAACTTACAATAACTTTAAGAATATCATGATAATATAGCCTCTTTTTTTTTTTATTATACTTTGTCGTTGTCTCCCGCCTTCGCGAGGTAGCGCAAGGAAACAGACGAAAGAAATGGCCCAATCCCCCCCCCCCCATACACATGTATATACATACGTCCACACACGCAAATATACATACCTACACAGCTTTCCATTGTTTACCCCAGTGGCTTCACATGCCTTGATTCAATCCACTGACAGCACGTCAACCCCGGTATACCACATCGCTCCAATTCACTCTATTCCTTGCCCTCCTTTCACCCTCCTATATGTTCAGGCCCCGATCACACAAAATCTTTTTCACTCCATCTTTCCACCTCCAATTTGGTCTCCCTCTTCTCCTCGTTCCCTCCACCTCCGACACATATATCCTCTTGGTCAATCTTTCCTCTCTCATTCTCTCCATGTGCCCAAACCACTTCAAAACACCCTCTTCTGCTCTCTCAACCACGCTCTTTTTATTTCCACACATCTCTCTTACCCTTACGTTACTCACTCGATCAAACCACCTCACACCACACATTGTCCTCAAACATCTCATTTCCAGCACATCCATCCTCCTGCGCACAACTCTATCCATAGCCCACGCCTCGCAACCATACAACATTGTTGGAACCACTATTCCTTCAAACATACCCATTTTTGCTTTCCGAGATAATGTTCTCGACTTCGACACATTCTTCAAGGCCTCCAGAATTTTCGCCCCCTCCCCCACCCTATGATCCACTTCCGTTTCCATGGTTCCATCCGCTGCCAGATCCACTCCCAGATATCTAAAACACTTCACTTCCTCCAGTTTTTCTCCACTCAAACTCACCTCCCAATTGACTTGACCCTCAACCCTACTGTACCTAATAACCTTGCTCTTATTCACATTTACTCTTAACTTTCTTCTTCCACACACTTTTCCAAACTCAGTCACCAGCTTCTGCAGTTTCTCACATGAATCAGCCACCAGCGCTGTATCATCAGCGAACAACAACTGACTCACTTCCCAAGCTCTCTCATCCCCAACAGACTTCATATTTGCCCCTCTTTCCAAAACTCTTGCATTTACCTCCCTAACAACCCCATCCATAAACAAATTAAACAACCATGGAGACATCACACACCCCTGCCGCAAACCTACATTCACTGAGAACCAATCACTTTCCTCTTTTCCTACACGTACACATGCTTTACATCCTCGATAAAAACTTTTCACTGCTTCTAACAACTTTCCTCCCACACCATATATTCTTAATACCTTCCACAGAGCATCTCTATCAACTCTATCATATGCCTTCTCCAGATCCATAAATGCTACATACAAATCCATTTGCTTTTCTAAGTATTTCTCACATACATTCTTCCAAGCAAACACCTGATCCACACATCCTCTACCACTTCTGAAACCACACTGCTCTTCCCCAATCTGATGCTCTGTACATGCCTTCACCCTCTCAATCAATACCCTCCCATATAATTTACCAGGAATACTCAACAAACTTATACCTCTGTAATTTGAGCACTCACTCTTATCCCCTTTGCCTCTGTACAATGGCACTATGCACGCATTCCGCCAATCCTCAGGCACCTCACCATGAGTCATACATACATTAAATAACCTTACCAACCAGTCCACAATACAGTCACCCCCTTTTTTAATAAATTCCACTGCAATACCTTCCAAACCTGCTGCCTTGCCGGCTTTCATCTTCCGCAAAGCTTTCACTACCTCTTCTCTGTTTACCAAATCATTTTCCCTAACCCTCTCACTTTGCACACCACCTCGACCAAAACACCCTATATCTGCCACTCTACCATCAAACACATTCAACAAACCTTCAAAATACTCACTCCATCTCCTTCTCACATCACCACTACTTGTTATCACCTCTCCATTTGCTCCCTTGTCTTACGCACTTTATTTACCTCCTTCCAGAACATCATTTTATTCTCTCTAAAATTTAATGATACTCTCTCACCCCAACTCTCATTTGCCCTTTTTTTTCACCTCTTGCACCTTTCTCTTGACCTCCTGTCTCTTTCTTTTATACATCTCCCACTGAATTGCATTTTTTCCCTGCAAAAATCGTCCAAATGCCTCTCTCTTCTCTTTCACTAATACTCTTACTTCATCCCACCACTCACTACCCTTTCTAATCAACGCACCTCCCACTCTTCTCATGCCACAAGCATCTTTTGCGCAATCCATCACTGATTCCCTAAATACATCCTATTCCTCCCCCACTACCCTTACTTCCATTGTTCTCACCTTTTTCCATTCTGTACTCAGTCTGTAATCAGACATCCCTCCAGTTGCACCTCTCAGCACATTAACATCCAAAAGTCTCTCTTTCGCACGCCTATCAATTAACACGTAATCCAATAACGCTCTCTGGCCATCTCTCCTACTTACATAAGTATACTTATGTATATCTCGCTTTTTAAACCAGGTATTCCCAATCATCAGTCCTTTTTCAGCACATAAATCTACAAGCTCTTCACCATTTCCATTTACAACACTGAACACCCCATGTATACCAATTATTCCCTCAACTGCCACATTACTCACCTTTGCATTCAAATCACCCATCACTATAACCCGGTCTCGTGCATCAAAACCACCAACACACTCATTCAGCTGCTCCCAAAACACTTGCCTCTCATGATCTTTCTTCTCATGCCCAGGCGCATATGCACCAATAATCACCCACCTCTCTCCATCAACTTTCAGTTTTACCCATATTAATCGAGAATTTACTTTCTTACATTCTATCACATACTCCCACAACTCCTGTTTCAGGAGTATTGCTACTCCTTCCCTTGCTCTTGTCCTCTCACTAACCCCTGACTTTACTCCCCAGACATTCCCAAACCACTCTTCCCCTTTACCCTTGAGCTTCGTTTCACTCAGAGCCAAAACATCCAGGTTCCTTTCCTCAAACATACTACCTATCTCTCCTTTTTTCACATCTTGGTTACATCCACACACATTTAGGCACCCCACTCTGAGCCTTTGAGGAGGATGAGCACTCCCCGCGTGACTCCTTCTTCTGTTTCCCATTTTAGAAAGTTAATACAAGGAGGGGAGGATTTCTGGCCCCCCGCTCCCGTCCCCTCTAGTCGCTTTCTACGACACGCGAGGAATACGTGGGAAGTATTCTTTCACCCCTATCCCCAGGGATAGCCTCTATGTCAACATATTTGCCATGACAATTTGGCTATTACGATAATACAGTAACGATGACAATTTATTCACTATAACAATATAGCCTTAATGATCATATAACTGATGTGAAAATATAGTCAAAGAAACAATAAAGAAATATACAAATTATATTCACTATGGCAATATAACCATATGACAATATAGATACTGTGACAAATACTCGCTTTTGAATCATAGCAAACATATAGCCTGCAGGACAATATAGTCTCTATGAGAAAATAGCGACCAAGACCTTGACAGTATAACTCATAAAACCAATGTATTATCATAGTAGCTAAACTTTTCAAGGCTGATATATTTTTTTGGTAGCTACATTGTCATGGTGAAGATATTGGCATGGTGGCTCTATTGTGCTATAATGTTACCATGGCTACATTATCTTGGTCGCTTGATTAACTTAATGACTATATTGGTATGGTCAATTTTGTCGTTGGGGCTATATTTTGACATTAGCTACAATTTTTTTGTGGTTATGTGATCTTGATAATATATCATCATGGTGGCTTATTTGGTAATTTATTGTAACTGTATGGATATCACATCATCATACTACTTACATTGTCTTGGTTTTTATACTGTTATGGTGTTTATGTTAACATGGTGATAATATAGGGATTGATGTATGATTATGTTAACTATATAGCAATGGCGATTATATTTTTTTATTATTATATTTTGGTGACTATATTTTCATGATAGTCATATTGTTATGGCATAAACATTTTCATGGTTGTTACATTGTTTTAATGGCTATGCTGTCAAGGTGGCTATATAGTAATGACAAATCCTGCTTTGGACGCTATTTTGTCATGGACAATATATTGTCCTGGAGTCTATAGGTTTGCTATGATATTAAAGCAACTATTTTATCACAATATCTATACTGTCAGGTGGCTATATTGCCATAGTAAATATATTTAAAATGTTTCTTTATTATTGCATTAACCATATTGTCATATTAGTTATATGATCATGGAGGATTTAATGTTACAGCGAATATATTGCCGTTGTGACTATACTGTAATAATAGCTAAACTGTTCTGGGAAATACAGTACAGCCACCATCACAATAATGTCACGATATAAATCAATCGCCAGGATATTAGAGTCACCTTGATAAGTATATAATGAGTACATAGATATCATGAAAATATAGCGTCCATATAAATATATTTGTCGTGAAAATATAGGCCCCATATAAATATCTTTGAAGTGACAATCTAGCCATTATGATAATATAGTCAAGACAATAATATATTCACCATAACAATAAAGCCACCATGGTCACATGAATAATATGACAATATAGTCAACGTAACAATAAACGCATTTATAAATTATGTTCACTATGGAAATATTGCTACAACGACAATAGAGATACTGTGACAAAATAGACATTTTCAATCATAGCAAACATATAGCGTCCAGGAGAATATAGTCTCTATGACAAAATAGCGAAGAAAGGATTTATAATCAAAATACAGTTACCTTGACAGTATAGCCAATAAAACAGTAGGACAATCATGAAAATGTACCTGCCATAACAATATAGCTACCATGAAAATACAGTTACTATGACAAATTCATTACAATGAAATTTAAACGATATCACATTATAGTTTCGATAATCATACACCAATCATGATCATATTATCAGCAGGTTGACATAAACAAAATCATAGTATTAAAACCATGACAAAATATGTGACATGATGATATGATATCCATACACTTACACTCACATTTCCAAATAAGACGTCATGAAAATATTATCAAGATCATATAATCGCAATAAATATGTAGTTGAAAAAATATATCCCTAGCGATAAAATTAAACATTAGCAATACAGCCAGGATAATGTAGCCATGATAGCATTATAGCACAATAAAGCCACCATGCCAATATCCTCACCATGACAATGTAGCTACCATGAAAATTTATTAACCTTAAAAATGTAGCTACTATGATAATCTATTCCCATGAAAAATATCCACAGGAACAGTTTTGCTTCTAAGACACTATATCACCATGCCAATTACCACCAAAATGTTAGTGAAGCTATCACATCAAAATAACTCCAGAAAAAAATAATCCCACTACAACAATATAACTGACATGACAATATACCTACCTTGATCGTATACCCAATATGACAGTACAGCCACCAGGATAATAAAATCACGATATAAATCAATCACAATGACATCAGAGTCACCTTGATAATAAACTTTCAATGACTATATAAGTATCATGAAAATATTGCGTCAATATCAACATATTTCACATGAAAATTTAATCATTATGATAGTATATTGAAAACAACAATATATTCACCATGATAATAAAGCCACAATGATCATATAAGTTATAAGAAAATATAGTCAATGCATCAATAGAAAAACATTCAAATTATATTCACTATGCAATATAGCCAACTGACAATATAGACGCTGTGACAAAATAGTCGCTTTCGGATCATAACAAGCATATATCCTCCGGCACATTATAGTGTCCTTGATAAAATAGCGACCAAAAAGGATTTATCATTAAAATATAGCCACCTTAACAGTATAGCCAATAAAACAATGTAACAACTATGAAAAATGTATCTGCCATAACAATATAGCTAACATGAAAATGAAGTTACCTTGACAAAATAATCACAATGAAATATTATCGCCTTTCCTATATAGTTACCATTATCATACACCACTCATGATGAGATAATCAGGAGGTTGACATAAAAACCATCACAATATAAAAACCATGATAATATAGTTGACATGATGATATGATATCCATACATTTACACTCAATGTCAAATAAGTCGCCATGAAAATATTGTTATCATTATCATATAATCCGAAAAAAATTTAAATAACACCATAACATATCCCCAACGACAAAATTGACCATAGCAATATGGCCATTAACTTAACATTGCGACCAAGAAAATGTAGTCCTAATGGCAATATATTGAAAATAATAATACATCCACCATGCCAGTATCGTCACCATGACAATGTAGCTACCCAGAGAATGTATTAACCTTGACAATGTAGCTACCATGAAAATGTTTTCCTATGAAAAAATATCCACAACAACAGTTTAGCTGCTCAGACACTATATCACAAAGCCAATATCAACAAAATATTAGTATACCCATCATGGCAGTATACCAGTAGAAAAAAAAAACAAACGATATAGCTAACATGACAATATAGCTACCCGGACAATATAGCTAACATGAAAAGACAGTCCTCTCCTCGTCATACGACAAAAATGACAAATAACCACCATGACAATATAGTCGCCTTACAATTTACCAACAATGGCAATGTATTTACCATAACAATTTGATTTTAATTTTAATATTGCCACTATGACCATATACTCACGATGAAAATACAACCACCATGACAATACAGACAACATAAGAATACAACTGTATCATAATATTGCCATCAAATCAACAAATTCAAAGACGACATCAATATTATGGCAACAGAGTAATCATGACAATATACTTACAAATGCAATATAATCGCCATAAGAAAATGATCCGATTATGAAAATATTGCCAACCTGCCACTATGGCTTCCCTTCCAATGTAGCCACCATAATAATACATTCACCATGAGAGTACTGAAACCATAACGATATAGCATATATCAATTTAGTCAACGGGTAATTCATTAAATATGAAAATTTACTTCTATAATAATATGTCCTTAAGGGCAAAATCAACAACATTATAAAAACTGCCTTGAAAATGCAGTCACAATTACATTATAACCTTCATAATAAAATAGTCACTATGACAATGAAGTTATGTTAACAATATAGCCACTATGAGATTATAGTCTTATTACCAATATAGTCATCCATGAAAATATTCTAACCTTATTATTATAGTTATCATAATAACGTATCGCTTTTGATAAAATATGCATGATTAAAAAGCTGACAATATAAAAGCTATAAAAAAGATCACCTTGCCAATATAGCCAAGGTGACGATATATACATCATAGCAATATAAGCAAATGAAAAGATAACCAGAATGACGGTATGTTCATTACCACATTACTGCCAATAAGAAAATATGTTCCCCAAGACACCTACAGCTACACTGACAATAAAGCCATCTTCACAAAAAGGGCAACATTGAAAATACAGTAAATGACAATATAACCACCAAGACAACACAGCCACCAAGACAATAATGTCACGATAAAAATCAATCACCAGGACACTAGAGTTACCTTGATAGTAAACCTACAATGACCATATGAATATCATAAAAATAAAGTATCTATATGAATATATCTGCCATGAAAATATAGACTCCATATGAATATCTTTCCACTGAGAAGTTAGCCATTATGATAATATAGTCATGATGGAAATATATTCACAGTGACAATAAAGCCACCAAGAACACATAAATGATATTACAAAATAGTCAACGCAACAATATAGACACATTCAAATTATATTCACCATAACAATATAGCCAAATGACTATATAGATACTGGGACAAAATAGTCTCTTTCGGATCATAGCAAACATATAGCGTCCAGGACAATATAGTCCCATGAGAAATTAGCAAAGAAAACAGATTTTTTCATTAAAATGTAGTCACCTTGACAGTATAGACAGTACAATAATGAAACAATCTCGAAAATGTAACTGACATATCAATATATCTATCATGAAAATATAGTCACTACGTCAAAATAATTACAATGAAATATAATCGCTATCACAAGACAGTTTCCATAATCATGCACCGATCGTGATAATATAATCTGCAGGTTGACATAAACACCATCATGCTGTAAAAACAATGACATTATAAGTGACATGATGATATGATATCTGTACACTTACACTCACAATATCAAATAAGCCGCCATGAAAATATCATCATAATCATATAATCACAATAGAAGTGTAGCTAACAACAAAATATATCTCCAACGACAAAATCAACCGTAGCTATATAGCCATCAAGTCAATATAACGCCGAAGATAATGTAGCCACGATGGCATTATATTGAAAATAACAGTAAAGCTATCAAAATGAATACTGTCACCATGACAATGTAGCCGCTATGAAAGTGTATCAACCATGACAATATAGCTACCATGATAATGTGTTCCTATGAAAAATGTCCATAACAACAGTTTAGCTTCTAAGACACTATATTTCCATGCCAATATCGCCAAAATATTAGTGTAGACATCATGGCAATATACCACCAGAATGATATAATACCCACCACAACGATATAGCTAACATGACGATATAGGTACCCTCACAATATACCTAACTTGAAAAGACAATCATCTCTTTGTAATATAAATAGAGTGACAAATAGCGTCCATGGCAATATAGTCACCTAACACTATAGCCACCATGGAAATATAGTCACCTAACACTATAGCCACCATGGTAATATAGTCTCCTAGGATTATAGCCACTATGGTAATATAGTTACTATAATAATATGATCTTAATAGCAATATAGCCACCATGACCATGTAGTAGTCATAATGACAATACAACCACCAAGACAATATATACGACATGCCAATTCAGTTTCTATGTCAATATTTCCATCAATTCAACAAAATATATGACAATATAGAAATTATGGCAACACAGTTACCATGACAATATTCTCAAAAAACATTATAATCTCCGAAACAAAATGATCCCACTTTGAAAATATAGCAACCCTGCCACTATGGCTTCCATTTGATTGTAGCCACCATAAAAAAAAACATTTACCATGACATCACTGAAACCATGCAGTATATCATGACAATGTAGTCACCTGATAAAGCATCAAAATGAAAATTTCCTTTTTATAATGATATATCCTATAGGGCAAAATCAACACCATTAAGAAAGCTACAATGAAAATGCAGACACCATGACATTATAACCATCATGTTAAAATTGTCACCTTGACAATAGAATTATCTTGCCAATATTGCCACTATGAGCTTATACTTATAATGATTTTATACTCACCGTGACAATATTGTCATCTTGATAATATAGTTTTAATGATAATATATCGCTTATTACAAATTATGCATGATTAACAAAATATTAATAGAGAAACTATAAAAAAAGATCAGTTTGCGAATATAGCAAAGGTGACGATATATAAATCATTGCAATGGAAACAAAATGAGAAGGTAGCCAACATGACGGTACGTTCATAATGACAATATTGTCACTATGAAAATTCGTACCTCATGACACCATAGTTACACTGACAATAAAGGCATTTTCACAATAAAGTTACATTGAAAATACAGCAAACGACAATGTAGTCACCAAGACAGTACTGCCTCCATGACAATAATGTCACGATATAAATCAATCACCATGACATTAGAGTCAAATTGATTATAAACCTACAATGACTGTAGAAATATCATGAAAATACAGCCTCCATTTCAGCATATTTGCCACGACAATTTAACCATAATGATAATATAATCACGAAGAAAATATACTCACTATAACAATAAAGCCAGTATGGTCATATAAGTGATATGACAATGTAGTTAACACAACAATAAAGAAACTTTCAAATTATATTTACTATGGCAATATAACAATCTGACTATATACAAATGCAATATACTCGCCATAACAAAATTATCCCACCATGAAAATATAACCACCCTGCTACTATGGCTTCCATAGTCACGATAACAATATATTCATCAAAACAATAAAGCCACCATAACCATATAACTGATATTATATTATAGTCAATGCAACAGTAAAGACTTCATGAAATTATATTGAATGTGGCAATATAGCCACCTGACTTTATATACACTGTGACAAAATGATAATTCTCCGATCATAGTAAACATATAGCCTCCATGATTATATACTGTCCACGACAAAATAGCGATCATCAAAGGATTTATTAGTACAATATAGCCAAAATGAAAGTATAGCGAAAAAGGAATATAACATCAATGAAAATAAACATACCATAACATTATAGCTACCATGAAAATATATTCACCATGATAGAATAATTTCAATGAAATATAATCGACATTGCAATATATTTACCAACCATACACCAATCATGATCATATAATCACCAGGTTGACATAAACACCATCGCAGTATAAAAACCATGAAACTATAATTAACATAATGATATGATATCCATACTTTTAAGCTCACAATACCAAATAGGCCGCCAATATAGTCAACATGACAATGTAACAAACATGAAAATATAATCATATTGACATTGTAGCTACCATGATAATATATTACCCTGACATAATATTCACGAAAACAGTTTAGCCGCCAAGACACTATATCACCATACCAATATCGCCAAAATGTTAGTACAGCCATAATGGCAATATACCACCAGAAAAAAATAGCCACTACTACGACATAACTACCATGACAGTGTAGCTAGGCTGACAATATAGACAATATGAAAAGAGGTTCACCTCCTTGTAATATAACAAAATGGCAAATAGCCACTATGAAAACATAGTCATTTAACAATATAGCAACCATGGTATATCGTCATCATGAACATATAATCTTAATGGCAAATTAGCCACAATGACCATAGAGTCACGATGACAATACAGCCACCATGACAATATAGACAACATTACCATATAGTCTTTTTAACAATATAGACATCAATTTAATAAATTGAATGACGATATACAAATTATGGCAACACAGTCACCATGATAATATAGCAACAAATGCAATATAATCGCTAGGACAAAATGATACATACCATGAAATTAAAGTCATCCTGCCACTATGGCTTCCATTGAAATGTTCCTAACATTATAATACATTCACCATGACAGCACTGAAAACATAACAATATAGTCATCAAGAGAATATAGTCACCTGATAATTCAATCTAAATGACAATCTCGCTTCTGTAATGATATATCCTCGATGGCAAATTCAAAACCATTAAAAAAGCTACCATAAAAATGCAGTCACCATGACATTATAACCCTCATTATAAAATAGTCACCATGACAGTATAGTTATCTCGGCAATATTGTGCCTGAACTTTCTGTTCAGGCACAATGCCAATATAGACACTGACAATATTGTCACCATAATGATGTAGGTATCATGATAATGTATCGCTTTTGATAAAATATGTATGTTTTAAAAAATGACATTATAGCAACTATAAAAAAAGATCACCAAACTAATATTGCCAAGGTGACGATATATACACCAAAAAATTCAACCAAAATGACAAGATAGCTAACATGACGGTACGCTCATAATAAGAATAATGCCACTATGAAAATATGTTCATCATGACACTATAAGTACACTTATAATTAAGCCGTCTTCAGAAAGAGTAACCTTGAAAATACTGCAAACGACAATATAGCCATCATAATAGTATTACCAACATGACAGTATTGTCACAATATAAATCAGTCACCATGACAATAGGGTCACATTCATGACATACTTAACATGACTATGTATATATCATGAAAATATAGCCTCCAAAAACACATATTTACCATAAAATTTATCCATGATGATAATATAGTCACGATGACAATATATTCAACATAACAATAAAGCCATCATGATCATATAATATATATGACAATATAGTCAAAGCAATAATAAAGACACCACGAAATTCTATTCACTATGGCAATATAGCCACTGACAAAATAATCGCTTTTGGATTTAAAAAAAAAAAAAAAACATTTGTTGTTCAGGACAAAATAGTCCCAATGACAAAAGAGCGACCAGGACAGGATTTATCACTACAATAGTCACTCCGACATTATAGCCAAAACAACTATACACGAACCATATATATGTATCTCCCATAACAATATAGCTCCCATGAATATGTACTCACCAGGACAAAATTATTATAATGAAATACAATCGATATTACAATATAGTTACCATAACCATACACCCATCATGATAATATGATCACCAAGTTGAGATGAAGACCATTACATTATAAAGACCTTGACAATACAATTGACAGAAGGATAAGATATCTACACAGTTATACTCACAATACCAAATAACCCGCCATAAATATATTGCTATCATGATCTTCTATTGACAATGAAAATATAGCTAACAACAAAAAATATCCCCTGCGACAAAATTCACTATATCACTATTGCCAACAAGTTCATGTAGCAAACACGATACTTTAGATAAGTTGGAATTATATTTAAGGTAATAAGATAGCTACCATCCCACTATAGTCACAGAAAACTGTAGCTACCAAGAAAATATAGTCACTTTGACAGTATAGCTATTTTGATAATATATTCTCACAACAAAATATCTAAAATAGCAGTTTAGCAACAAAGACAATATATCACCATGCAAGTATCCCAATATGTTCCTGTAGCTATCATGACAATACACCACCAGAAAGTGAAATAACCACCACAACGATATAGCTACCCTGACAATATACCTATCTTGACAATATAGCCAACATGAAAAAACAGTCACCTTCTTTTAATATAGCAAAAATGATAAATAGCCGCCAAGACAATATAGTCACATAACAATATAGCCACCAGGTCAATATAGTTGCCATAACGACATAATCTTAACGATAAAATTTCCACCAGGACCATACAATCAAGATGACAATAAAACCACCAGGACAAAATAGACAACATGACCATGCATTTTTTTTTTTTTTTTTGCTTTGTCGCTGTCTCCCGCGTTTGCGAGGTAGCGCAAGGTAACAGACGAAAGAAATGGCCCAACCCACCCCCATACACATGTATATACATACGTCCACACACGCAAAATAAACATACCTACACAGCTTTCCATGGTTTACCCCAGACGCTTCACATGCCCCGATTCAATCCACTAACAGCACGTCAACCCCGGTATACCACATCGCTCCAATTCACTCTATTCCTTGCCCTCCTTTCACCCTCCTGCATCTTCAGGCCCCGATCACTCAAAATCTTTTTCACTCCATCTTTCCACCTCCAATTTGGTCTCCCTCTTCTCCTCGTTCCCTCCACCTCCGACACATATATCTTCTTGGTCAATCTTTCCTCACTCATTCTCTCCATGTGACCAAACCATTTCAAAACACCCTCTTCTGCTCTCTCAACCACGCTCTTTTTATTTCCACACATCTCTCTTACCCTTACGTTACTTACTCGATCAAACCACCTCACACCACACATTGTCCTCAAACATCTCATTTCCAGCACATCCATCCTCCTGCGCACACCTCTATCCATAGCCCACGCCTCGCAACCATACAACATTGTTGGAACCACTATTCCTTCAAACATACCCATTTTTGCTCTCCGAGATAATGTTCTCGACTTCCACACATTCTTCAAGGCTCCCAGAATTTTCGCCCCCTCCCCCACCCTATGATCCACTTCCGCTTCCATGGTTCCATCCGCTGCCAGATCCACTCCCAGATATCTAAAACACTTCACTTCCTCCAGTTTTTCTCCATTCAAACTCACCTCCCAATTGACTTGACCCTCAACCCTACTGTACCTAATAACCTTGCTCTTATTCACATTTACTCTTAACATTCTTCTTTCACACACTTTACCAAACTCAGTCACCAGCTTCTGCAGTTTCTCACATGAATCAGCCACCAGCGCTGTATCATCAGCGAACAACAACTGACTCACTTCCCAAGCTCTCTCATCCCCAACAGACTTCATACTTGCCCCTCTTTCCAAAACTCTTGCATTCACCTCCCTAACAACCCCATCCATAAACAAATTAAACAACCATGGAGACATCACACACCCCTGCCGCAAACCTACATTCACTGAGAACCAATCACTTTCCTCTCTTCCTACACGTACACATGCCTTACATCCATGACCATGCATAGTCTATGAAAATATTGCAATCAATCAACAAATTAAATGACAATATACACATCATGGCAACAGTGTCACCATGAAAATATAGTGACAATTGCAATACAATCATCATAACAAAATGATGCCCACCATGAAAATGTAGTCACGTTACCACTATGGGTTTCTTTGCAATATAGCCACCATAATAATATATTCACCATGACAGTACTGAATCCATAACAATATATATTCATGAAAATATAATAATCTTGGAAATATAACTACTATGAAATTATAGTCATAATGACAATATAGCCAAAATGACAATATTGTTACCTTAATGATATAGTTATCATGATAATGTATCGATTATAACAAAATATGCATGATAAAATAAATGAAAATATATTAAATACAAAAAAGATTACTGTGCCAATATTTCCGGATATCATATACATCATAGCAATGTAAACATAATGTATGATAGTCATCATGACGGTATGTTCATAATAACAATACTGCCACTCTGAAAATATATTCAACATGACACTATAGCTACACTGACAATAAATCAATGTTCACAATAGAGTAACAGAATGATCCCAAAATGAATATATAGCCACCCTGCCACTATGGCTTCCATTGCAATGTAGCCACCATTATGATATATTCACCAAGACAGTACTGAAACCAAAACACTATAGCATGAAATGAATATGTAGTCACCTGATAATTTATTCAAAAAGAAAACGTCGTTTCTATAATGATATATCCTTAAGAACAAAACCAACACCATTATAAATGTTACCATGAAAATACAGTCACTAAGCCACTAAGAGATTATAGTCATAGTGACAATATAGTCACCATGACAATATACCGTCACCTTAATAATATAGTTATCACGATAATGTATCGCTTATGACAAAATATGCATGATTGAAAAAATGACAATTATCAACTATAAAAAGATCACCTTTCCAGTATAACCAAGGTGACGATATATATATTCATAGCAATGTAACCAAAATGAGAAGATAATGACGTTATATTCATAATGACAATACTACCACTGTGAAAATATGCTCCTCATGACACTATAGTTAAACTAACAATTAAGCCATATTCACAAAAGAGTAACATTCAAAATTCAGCAAACGACAATACAGCCATCATAGTAGTGCATCCACTGTGACTATGATATTACGGCATAAATCAATCACCATAATATTAGAGCCACCTTGATAATAAACTTTCAATGACTCTGTAAATGTTATGAAAATATAGCCTCTATATCAACATATTTACCATGACAATTTAGCAATTATGATAATATAGTCAGAATGACAGTATATTCACCATAACAATAAGCCACCATGATCATATAACTGATATGACAATATAGTCAACGCAATAATAAAGAGATATTTGAATTTTATCCACTATGGCAGTATAGCCTCCAAGACAATATAGTCTCTATGAAAAAATAGCGATCAAGACAGGATTTATCATTACAATAAAGGCAACTTTCAGTATAGCCAATAAAACAAAGCAACAACCATGAAAATGTAGCTGTCATAACAATATGGCTACCTTAAAAATATAGTCAACATGACAAAACAATCACAATGAAATACAATCGCCGTTACAATATAGTTACCATAATCATTGACCAATCATGACAATATCATCAGCAGGATGACATTCTGTCTTCGCAACTAAAGTGTTGTTGTGGATATGTTCCATGGGATTGTATTATCATAGTAGCTACACTGTCAAGGTTACTATATTTTCATGGTAGCTACATTGTCATGGTGGCCGTATTGCTATTTTCAATATAATGCCATCCTAACTACATTATCTGTGTCGCTATATCTACTTTCTGGCTATATTGCTACGGCTATTTTTGTCGTTGAAGATATATTTTGTCATTTGCTACAATTTTGTTTCAATCATATGATCATGATAATATTTTCTTGGTGGCTTATTTGGTGATGTGAGTGCAAGTGTACGGATATGATATTATCATTTCACTATGTTCTCATTGTTTTTATACTGTGATGGTGTTTTTATCATCCTCCTGACGATATTGTCATGATTGATATATGATTATAGTAACTAAATTGTAATGGCGATTATATTTCAATGTGACGATTTTGTCATTTTGCCTACATTTTCATGGTAACTATATTGTTATAGCAGGTACATTTTCAATGTTGTTTCACTGTCAAGGTGAATATATCTTAATGAGAAATCTTGTCTTGGTCGCTATTTTGTCATGGACACTATATTGTCCTGGAGCCTATATGTTTGCTATGATTCGAAAGAGACTATTTTGTCACAGCATCAATATTGTCAGGTGCTTATATTGCCATAATGAATATAATTTGAAGGCTTCCTTATTGTTGCGTTGACTGTATCGTCCTATCACATATACGATCAAGACTATATTGTTATAGTTAATATATTGCCGTCGTGACTATATTATCATAATGGCTAAAGTGTCATGGTAAGGATGTTGACATGGAAGCCTTATTTTCATAACATTTATGTAGTCAATAATATTTTATTATCAGGGTGACTCTAATGTCACCGCGACGTGACATTATTGTTATAGTCGCTGGACTGTCATGGTGGCTGTATAGTCGTTTGCTGTATTTTCAATGTTACTCTTTTATGAAGATTACTTTATTGTCATTGTAGCCATATGCCATGGGGAATATATTTTCATAGTAGCAGTATTGCCATTATGAACATACCGTCATTTTGGCTATCTTTGTATTCTGGTTACATTGCGAAGATTTACATATCGTCACCTTGGCTATATTGGCAAGGTGATCTCTTTTATAGTTGCTATGTTGTCATTTTTATACTCATGCATATTTTTTCATAAGCGATACATTATCGTGATAACTATATTATTAAGGTGACGGTATATTGTCATGGTGACTATATTGTCACTATGACTATAATCTCTCAGTGGCTAGATTGCTAAGATAATCATATTGTCATGGTGACTATTTCATGATGATGGTTATAATGACATTGTGACTGAATTTTCATTGTAGCTTATTTAATGGTGTTGATTTTGCCCTTGAAGATATATCTTTATAAAAACGAAAATTGTTATAGTTTCGGTGCTGTCATGGTGAATGTATATTATGTTGGCTATATTGCAATGGAAGCCATAGTGGCAGGGTGGCTACATTTTCATGGTTTAATCATTTTGTTATGATCTTATTGTATATGTGAGTATATTGTCATGGTGACTGTGTTGCCATAATTTCTATATTGTCATTTGATTTATTAAATTGATGGCAATATTGTCATAGAGACTGAATTGTCATGTTGCCTGTATGGTCATCATGATTGTCTTGTCATCATGACTATATAGTCATGGTGGCTATACTGTCATTAAGATTACATTATTATGGTACCTATACTGCCATGGTGACTATATTGTTAGGTAACTATATTGCCATGATGGCTTTTTGTTAGAGTAGCTATACTGGTAAGGTAGCTATATCATTGTGGTGGGTATTTTTTTATTTTGGTGTATTGCCATGATGGGTGTACCAGAATTTTGGCGATATTAGCATGGTGATATATTATCATGGTAGCTACATTTCCAAGGTTACTGTACTTCATTTGAGCTACATTGTAATGATGACGATATTGGCTTGGTGGGTGTATTGTTATTTTCAATATAATGCCATTCTGGCTACATTATCTTGGTCGCTATATCAACTTGATGGCTATATTGCTACGATCAATCTTATCATTGGGGAAGTATTTTGTCTTTACCTACAATTTGGTTGTGATTATATGATCAAGATAATATTTTCATGGCGACTTATTTGGTATTGTGAGGGGTAACTGTCTTGATATCATATCATCATGTAACTTATATTGTCATGGTTTTTATACGGTGATGGTTATTATGTCAAAATGCTGATTACATTATAATCCTTAATGTATGATTATGGCAAACTATATAGCAATGAAGATATATTTTGTGAGTATTTTGGTATGTTGACTTCATTTTGATAGTGGTTATATCGGTGTGGCAGGTACATTTTCATGGTTCTTACATTGTTTTATGGGCTATACTGTCAAGGTGGCTATATAGTAATGATAAATCCAGTCTTGGACGCTATTGTCTCCTGGACACTATACATCCTGGAGGCTATATGTTTCCTATGATCCGAAAGCGACTATTTTGTCACGTTATCTATATTGTCAATTGGCTATATTAACATAGTGAATATATTTTGAAGGTTTCTTTAATGTTGCGTTGACTATATTGTCATATCAGTTATGTGGTCATGGTGGCTTTGTTGTTTAGTGAATATATTGTCGTTAAGACTATACTATCATCATGGCTAAATTGTCATGGGAAATATGTTGATATGGATGCTATATTCTCATGATACTTATATAGTAATTGTAAATCTCTTTTCATGGTGACTCTAATATCACGGTGATTGATTTATATCGTAACATTATTGTTGTGGTGGCTGTACTATCATTGTGGCTATTTTGTCGTTCGATGTTTTCAATATCACTAATTTGTGAATATGGCTTTGTTGTCAGTGTAGCTATACTTTCATTGGGAACAAATTATCATAGTGATGGGATTGTCATTATGAAATAAAGTCATTTTGGATATCTTCTAATTTGGGTTACATTCCTATGCTGTATATATAGTCACCTTGGCTATATTGGGAAGGTGATCTTTTTTATAGGTGTTGTATTGTCATTTTTGATCGTGCATATTCTGTCATAAGCGATATATTATCATGATAACGATATCATTAATGTAAAAATATTGTCATGGCGACTGTAATCTTATAATCACAATATAGCTACCCTGATATATAGGCAACATGAAAAGATAATCACGTCCTTCTAATACAGCAAAAATAACAAATAGCCATCATGGCAATATATTCATCAAACAATATAGCCACCATGGCAATATAGTTATCATATCAATGTAATATTCATGGAAATATAAGCACCATGACCATATAGACACGATGACAATACAACCACCAAGACAATACAGGAAACATGACATTACACTATGACAATATTGCCATCACTTAAACAAATCAAATGACAATATAGATATTATGGCAACAGTCACCATGACAATATACTCACAAATGCAATATAATTGATATACGAAAATGATTATATTATGAAAATATAGCCACTCTGCCACTATGGCTTGCATTGCAATGTAGCCAACATAGTAAAACATACACCATGACAATCCTGAAACCATAATAATATATCACGACAATGTAGCCTCCTACTGATTTAATCAAAATAAAAATCTCGTTTTTTAGTGATACATTTTCAAGGGCAAAACCAACACCATTATAAAAGCTACCGTGAAAATGTAGTCACCATGAAATTATACCATCATGATAAGATAGTCACCATGACAATATAGTTATCTAGGCAAGATATCCAACATGAAATTATATTCAGGATAACAATATAGTCACAATGCTAATATATAGTCACCGGAATATTATAGCTATCATGATAATATATCACTTATGACAATATATGCATGATTGAAAAAAATGACAATATAACAAATATGAAAATGATCACATTTCTATTATAGCTTTTTTTTTTTGCTTTGTCGCTGTCTCCCGCGTTTGCGAGGTAGCACAAGGAAACAGACGAAAGAAATGGCCCAACCCACCCCCATACACATGTATATACATACGTCCACACACGCAAATATACATACCTACACAGCTTTCCATGGTTTACCCCAGACGCTTCACATGCCCCGATTCAATCCACTGACAGCACGTCAACCCCGGTATACCACATCGCTCCAATTCACTCTATTCCTTGCCCTCCTTTCACCCTCCTGCATGTTCAGGCCCCGATCACACAAAATCTTTTTCACTCCATCTTTCCACCTCCAATTTGGTCTCCCTCTTCTCCTCGTTCCCTCCACCTCCGACACATATATCCTCTTGGTCAATCTTTCCTCACTCATTCTCTCCATGTGACCAAACCATTTCAAAACACCCTCTTCTGCTCTCTCAACCACGCTCTTTTTATTTCCACACATCTCTCTTACCCTTACGTTACTTACTCGATCAAACCACCTCACACCACACATTGTCCTCAAACATCTCATTTCCACCACATCCATCCTCCTGCGCACAACTCTATCCATAGTCCACGCCTCGCAACCATACAACATTGTTGGAACCACTATTCCTTCAAACATACCCATTTTTGCTTTCCGAGATAATGTTCTCGACTTCCACACATTCTTCAAGGCTCCCAGAATTTTCGCCCCCTCCCCCACCCTATGATCCACTTCCGCTTTCATGTTTCCATCCGCTGCCAGATCCACTCCCAGATATCTAAAACACTTCACTTCCTCCAGTTTTTTTCCATTCAAACTCACCTCCCAATTGACTTGACCCTCAACCCTACTGTACCTAATAACCTTGCTCTTATTCACATTTACTCTTAACTTTCTTCTCTCACACACTTTACCAAACTCAGTCACCAGCTTCTGCAGTTTCTCACATGAATCAGCCACCAGCGCTGTATCATCAGCGAACAACAACTGACTCACTTCCCAAGCTCTCTCATCCCCAACAGACTTCATCCTTACCCCTCTTTCCAAAACTCTTGCATTCACCTCCCTAACAACCCCATCCATAAACAAATTAAACAACCATGGAGACATCACACACCCCTGCCGCAAACCTACATTCACTGAGAACCAATCGCTTTCCTCTCTTCCTACACGTACACTTGCCTTACATCCTCGATAAAAACTTTTCACTGCTTCTAACAACTTGCCTCCCACACCATATATTCTTAATACCTTCCACAGAGCATCTCTATCAACTCTATCATATGCCTAAGGTGACGATATATATATGATAGTAATGTAACCAAAATAAGAAGATATCCAAAATGACAAAAGGTTCATATTGACAATACTGCCACTATGAATATATATTCTCCATGACACTATACTTACACTGACAGTAAAGTTATCTTCACAAAAGCGTAAAATTGAAAATACAGCAAACGGCAATATAGCCACCTTGACAATACAGCCACCTTCACAATAATGTCACGATACAAATCAAGCGCCAGAACATTAGAATCAACTTGATAGTGATCTTAAAATAACTTTATAAATATCATGAAAATATAGCCCCAATGTCAACATATTTCCTACGACAATTTAGCCATTATGATAATATAGTCACGACGACAATGTATTTACTATGACAATAAAGCTACCATGATCATTTAACTGTTATGATAGTATAGTCAAAGCAAAAATATGGAAACATTCAACGTACATTCACAATTTCATTATAACCACCTGACAATATAGATACTGGGAATAAATTGTCGCTTTCGGATCATAGCAAACATATATACTCCAGGACAATATCGTCTCTGTGAAAAAAACAGTGACTCACACAGGATTTATCCTTATGATATAGTCACAACATTGAAGTTCTCATGCAATTGTAGTCAACATGACAAAAATTATCACATTGAAATAAAACGACATTACAATGTAGTTACCATAATCATACACCAATCCTGATTATGTAGTCAGCAGGTAGATATAAACAATATCACAATGTAAAAACCATGACAATATAAGTGACTTGGTGATATGATATCCATTCACTTACACTTACCATTCCAAATAAGCCGCCATGAAAATATTATTATCATAATCACATAATCACAACAATATTATAGCTGATAACAAAATATGTCCCGAACGACAAAATTAACCATAGCAATTTAGCCATCAAGTTGATATAGCGACCAAGATAATGTAGCCATGATGGCATTATATTGAAAATAACAATACAGCCACCATGCCAATGTCGTCACCATGCCAATGTAGCTACCTTGAAAATACAGTAACCTTGTCTATGTAGCTAAAAAATAAATGATTTAAATTGAAAACTATCCACAACAAGAGTTTAGCTGCTAAGACACTATATCACCATGCCAATATCGCCAAAATATTGTCATCATGATAATATACCGACAGAAAAGAAATATATATACCCACTACTCGACAATATAGCTTTGCTGACAATATTGCCAACGTGAAAAGACAGTCACCCCCTTGTCATATAATAAAAATGACAAATAGCCATTATAGAAATATAGTGACCTAACAATACAGCCACCATGGCAATATAGCTACCATAACAATGTAATCTTAATGACAATATAGCCAACATGATTATATAGTTACGATGACAATACAACCACCGTGACAATACAAATGATATGACAGTACCGTCTCTAAGACAATATTGCCATCAATTCAACAAATTAAATGACAATATAGATATTATTGCAACACAGTCATCTTGACAATATACTCAGAAATGCTATTATAATCGCTATAATAAAATCATCCTACCATGAAAATATAGCCACCTTATCATTTTGGTTTGCTTTGCGATGTAGCCACAGTAATAAAAGATATAACATGACAGTATTGAAACCATATTAATGTAGCATATCACGGCAATGTAGTCACCTGATAATTTAATGAAAATGACAATTTCTCTTCCTTAATGGTATGTCCTCAAGGGTAATATGAACACCATTAAAAAAGCTTCTATGAAAATAGAGTCACTATGACGTAAATATCATGATAAGAAAGTCACCATGACACTATAGTTATCTTGGCAATATAGCCACTATGACGTTATAGTCATAATGACAATATAGTCGCTGTGACAATATTGTCACCATAGAAGTAGAATTATCATGATAATATATCGCTCATGACAAAGTATGTATGAGTTTAGTAATGACAATATACCACCTATAAAAAGATTACCTTGTAAAAATAGCTAAGGTGACGATATATACATCATAGCAATGTCACTAAAATGAAAGGATAGCCAAAATGACAGTATTATCATAATGACAACACTGCCACTATGAAAATATGTTCCCCATGACACTATAGCTTCACTGAATATAAAGCCATTTTCACAAAAGTGTAACATTAAAAATACAGCAAACGAAAATATAGCCACCATGATAGTACAGCCAGCATTACAATAATATCACGATATAAATCCTCACCATGACATTAGTCACCTTGATAATAAACTTACAATAACTTTATGAATATCATGATAATATAGCCTCCATGTCACCATATTTGCCATGTCAATTTGGCCATTATGATAAGACAGTCACGATGAGAATTTATTCACTATAAAGATATAGCCACGGTAATCATATAACTGATGTGAAAATACACTCAAAGAAACAGATAAGAAATATACAAATCATATTCACTATGTCAATATAACCATATGACAATATAGATACTATGACAAATAGTCGTTTTTGAATCATAGCAAACATATAGCCTGCAGGACAATATAGTATCTATGACAAAATAGCGACCAAGACAGGATATATCATTATGATATAGACACCTTGACAGTATAACTCATAAAACCAATGTATTATCATAGTAGCTAAATTTTCAAAGGTTGATATATTTTCATGGTAGCTACATTGTCATGGTGACGATACTGGCATGGTGGCTCTATTGTGCTATAATGTTATCATGGCAACATTATCTTGGTCGCCTGATTAACTTAATGGCTATATTGCTATGGACAATTTTGTCGTTGGGGCTATATTTTGTCATTAGCTACAATTTTTTTGTGGTTATTTGATCTTGATAATATATTATTATGGTGGCTTATTTGGTATTTTGAGTGTAACTGTATGGATATCACATCATCATACTACTTACATTGTCATGGTTTTTATACTGTTATGATGTTTATGTCAACATGGTGATAATATTAGGATAGATGTATGATTGTGTTAACTATATCGCAATGGCGATTATATTTCTTTTACTACTATATTGTGGTGCCTACATTTTCATGATAGTTATATTGTTATGGCATGTACATTTTCATGGTTCTTACATTGTTTTAATGGCTATGATGTCAAGGTGGCTATACTGTAATGATAAATCCTATTTTGGACTCTATTTTGTCATGGACAATATATTGTCCTGGAGTCTATATATTTGCTATGATCGGAAAGTGGCTATTTTGTCACAATATCTATACTGTCAGGTGGCTATATTGCCATAGTGAATATATTTTGAATGTTTCTTTATTATTGCATTAACCACATTGTCATATCAGTTATATCATCATGGAGGATTTATTGTTATAGTGAATATATTGTCGTTGTGACTATACTGTAATAATAGCTAAACTGTTCTGGGAAATACAGTACAGCCACCATGAAAATAATGTCACGATATAAATCAATCGCTAGGACATTAGAGTCACCTTGATAAGTATATAATGAGTACATATATATCATGAAAATATTGCGTACATATAAATATATTTTTCGTGAAAATATAGCTCCCATATAGATATCTTTGAAATGACAATCTAGCCATTATGATAATATAGTCAAGACAATAATATATTCACCATAACAATAAAGCCACTATGGTCACATGAATAATATGACAATATAATCAACGTAACAATAAACGCATTTATAAATCATATTCACTATGTAAGTATATCCATATGACAATAGAGATACTGTGAGAAAATAGTCATTTTGGATCATAGCAAACATATAGCGTCCAGGAGAATATAGTCTCTATGACAAAAAAGCGAAGAAGAAAGGATTTATCATCACAATACAGTTACCTTGACAGTATAGCCAATAAAACAGTAGAACAACCATGAAATGTACCTGCCATAACAATATAGCTACCATGAAAATATAGTGACCATTACAAATTCATTACAATGAAATATAAACGGTATCACATTGTAGTTTCGATAATCAAACACCAATTATGATCATATCATCAGCAGGTTGACATAAACACAATCATAGCATAAAAACCATGACAAAATAGGTGACATGATGATATGATATCCATACACTTACACTCACAATCACAAATAAGACGCCATGAAAATATCATCAAGATGATATAATCACAATAACATGTATCCTCCAGCACATTATAGTGTCCTTGATAAAATAGCGACCAAAAAGGATTTATCATTAAAATAAAGCGACCTTATCAGTAGAGCCAATAAAACAATGTAACAACCATGAAAATGTACGTGCCATAATATAGCTAATATGAAAATGAAGTTACCTTTACAAAATTATCACAGTGAAATATTATCGCCTTTCTATATAGTTACCATTATCATACACCACTCATGATGAGATAATCAGGAGGTTGACATAAAAACCATCACAGTATAAAAACCATGACAATATAGTTGACATGATGATATGATATCCATACATTCACACTCACAATGCCAAATACGTTGCCGTGAAAATATTGTTATCATTATCATATAATCCGAAAAAAATTTAACTAACAACAAAACATATCCCCAAAGACAAAATTGACCATACCAATATGGCCATCAACTTAATATTGCGACTAAGATAATGTAGTCCTAATGGCATTAAAGTGAAAATAACAACAGAGCCACCGTGCCAATTTCGTCACCATGACAATGTAGCTACCCAGACAATGTATTAACCTTGACAATGTAGCTACCATGATAATGTTTTCCTATGAAAAAATATCCACCACAACAGTTTAGCTGCTAAGACACTATACCAACATGCCAATATTAACAAAATATTAGTATAGCCATCATGGCAGTATACCGCTTGAAAAAAACAAACGATATAGCTAACATGACACTATAGCTACCCGGACAATATAGCCAACATGAAAAGACAGTCCTCTTCTTGTAATGCGACAAAAATGACAAATAACCACCATGACAATATAGTCGCCTTACAATTTACCAACAATGGCAATATATTTACCATAACAATATGATTTTAATTTTGATATAGCCACCATGACCATATATTCACGATGAAAATACAACCACCATGACAATACAGACTACATAAGAATACAACCTGTACCACAATATTGCCATCAAATCAACAAATTCAAAGACAACATAAATATTATGGCACCACAGTAATCATGACAATATACTCACAAATGCAATATAATCGCCATAAGAAAATGATATGACTATGGAAATATTGCCAACCTGCCTCTATGGCTTCCATTGCAATATAGCCACCATGATAATACATTCACCATGACAGTACTGAAACCACAACGATATAGCATATCATGACAATTTAGTCAACGGGTAATTAATTAAATATGAAAATTTGCTTCTATAATGATGTGTACTCAAGGGCAAAATCAATACCACTACAAAAGTTGCGTTGAAAATGCAGTCACAATGACATTATAACCTTCATGATAGAATAGTCACTATGACAATGAATTTATCTTAACAATATAGCCACTATGAGATTATAGTCTTATTACCAATATAGTCATCCTTGAAAATATTCTAACCTTATTAATATAGTTATCATGATAATGTATAGCTTTTGATAGAATATGCGTGATTAAAAAACTGACAATATAACAACTATAAAAGAGATCTCCATGCTAATATAGCCAAGGTGACGATATATACATCATAGCAATATAACCAAATTGAAAAGATAACCAGAATGACGGTATGTTCATAACGACAATACTGCCAATAAGAAAATATGTTCCCCAAGACACGTACAGCTACACTGATAATAAGGCCACCTTCACAATAAGGGTAACATTGAAAATACAGTAAATGACAATATAATCACCAAGACAACACAGCCATCACGACAATAATGTCACGATATAAATCAATCACCAGGACACAAAAGTCACCTTGATAGTAAACCTACAATGACCTTATGGATATCATAAAAATAAAGCATCCATATGAATATATCTGCCATGAAACTATAGCCTCCATATGAATATCTTTGCTCTGAGAATTTAGCCATTATCATAATATAGTCAAGATGGCAATATATTCACCGTAACATTAAAGCCACCAAGACCACATAAATGATATTACAAAATAGTCAACGCAACAATATAGACACATTCAAATTATATTCACCATAACAATATAGCCAAATGACTATATAGATACTGTGACAAAATAGTCACTTTTGGATCACACCGAACATATAGCGTCCAGGACAATATAGTCCCATGAGAAAATAGCGAACAAAACAGGATTTATCATTTAAATGTAGTCACCTTGACAGTATACACAGTAAGATAATGAAACAACCTCGAAAATATAACTAACATAACAATATAGCTACTATGAGAATATAGTCACTACGTCAAAAGAATTACAACGAAATATAATCGCTATCACAAGACAGTTTCCATAATCATACAACGATCGAGATAATATAATCTACAGGTTGACATAAAAACCATCATGCTGTAAAAACCATGACATTATAAGTGACATCATGATATATCCGTACACTTACACTCACAATATCAAATAAGCCGCCATGAATTTATCATCATAATCACATAATCACAATAGAAGTGTAGCTAACAACAAAATATATCTCCAGCGACAAAATCAACTATAGCCATAAAGCCATCAAGTTAATATAACGCCGAAGATATTGTAGCCACGATGTCATTATATTGAAACTAACAGTACAGCTATCACTATGAATACTGTCACCATGACAATGTAGCCGCTATGAAAGTATATCACCCATGACAATATAGCTACCATGATAACGTATTCCTATGAAAAATGTCTATAACAACAGTATTTCCATGCCAATATCGTCAACATATTAGTATAGCCATCATGGCATTATACCACCAGAATAATATAATACCCACCACAACGATATAGCTAACATGACGATATAGGTACCCTCACAATATACCTAACTTGAAAAGACATTCATATCTTTGTAATATAAAAAGAGTGACAAATAGCCTCCATGGCAATATAGTCACCTAACACTATAGCCACCATGGAAATATAGTCACCTAACACTATAGCCACCATGGTAATATAGTCTCCTAACACTATAGCCACTATGGTGATATAGTTACAATAACAATATGATCTTAATAGGAATATAGCCACCATGACCATGCAGTCACAATGACAATACAACCACCAAGACAATACATACAACATGCCAATTCATTTTCTATGTCAATATTTCCATCAATTCAACAAAATATATGACAATATAGAAGTTATGGCAACACAGTTACTATGACAATATTCTCTCAAAAGCAATATAATCTCCGAAACAAAATGATCCCACTTTGAAAATATGATAACCCTGCCACTATGGCTTCCATTTCAATGTAGCCACCATAATAAAACATTTACCATGACAGCACTGAAACCACACAGCATATCATGACAATGTAATCACCTGATAAAGCATCAAAATGAAAATTTCCTTTTTATAATGATATATCCTATAAGGCAAAATCAACACCATTAAGAAAGCTACAATGAAAATGCAGACACCATGACATCATAACCATCATGTTAAAATTGTCACCATGACAATGAAATTATCTTGCCAATAGAGCCACAATGAACTTATCCTTATAATGATAATATACTAACGATGACAATATTGTCACATTGATAATATACTTATAATGATAATATATCGCTTATGACAAAATATGCATGATTTACAAAATAGTAATAGAGAAACTATAAGAAAAAGATCAGCTTGCCAATATAGCAAAGGTGACGATATATACATCATAGCAATGGAAACAAAATGAGATGGTAGCCAACATGACGGTATGTTCATAATGACAATATTGTCACTATGAAAATTCCTACCTTATCACACCATAGCTACACTGACAATAAAGCCATTTTCACATTAAAGTTACAGTGAAACTACAGCAAACGACAATGTAGCCACCAAGACAGCACTGCCTCCATGACAATAATGTCACGATATAAATCAATCACCATCACATTAGAGTAAAACTGATCATAAACTTACAATGACTGTAGAAATATCATGAAAATACAGCATCCATATCACCATATTTGCCAAGACAATTTAGCCATAATGATATTATCACGAGGAAAATATATTCTCTATAACAATAAATCCATTATTGTCATATAACTGATATGACAATGTAGTTAACGCAACAATAAACAAACATTCAAATTATATTTACTATGGCAATATAACCATTTGACAATATATATACAAATGCAATATATTCCTCATGACAAAATGATCCCACCATGAAAATATAACCACCCTGCGACTATGGCTTCCATAGTCACGATAACAATATATTCATCAAAATAATAAAGTCACCAGGACCATATAACTGATATGACATGATAGTCAATGCAACAGTAAGGACTTCATGAAATTATATTGAATGTGGCAATATAGCCACCTGACTTTATATACACTGTGACAAAATGATAACTCTCAGATCATAGGAAACATATCGCCTCAATGACTACATACTGTCCACGACAAAATAGCGATCAGGACATGATTTATTATTACAATATAGCCACAATTAAAAAATAGCTAAAAAGGAATATAACATCCATTAAAATAAACCTAAAATAACATAATAGTTACCATAAAAATATATGCACCAAGAGAGAATAATCTCAATGAAATATAATCGCCATTGCAATACATTTACCCACCATACACCAATCATGATCATATAATCACCATGTTGACATAAACATCATCGCAGTATAAAAACCATGAAACTATAACTGACATAATGATATGATATCCATACAGTTATGCTCACAATACCAAATAGGCCACCGATATAGTCAACATGACAATGTAACAAACATGATAATATAATCATCTTGACACTGTAGCTACCATGATAATATATTCCCCTGACATAATACTCACAATAACAGTTTAGCCGCCAAGACAATATATCACCATACCAATATCGCCAATATGTTAGTACAGTCATCATTGCAATATACCACCAGAAAAAAATAGCCACTACTACGACATAACTACCATGACAATAGAGCTAGGCTGACAATATAGACAATATGAAAAGAGGTTCACCTCCTTGTAATATAACAAAATGACAAATAGCCACTATGAAAATGTAGTCATGTAACAATATAGCAACCATGGTATATCGTCTTCATGAACATATAATCTTAATGGCAATATAGCCGCCATGACCATCGAGTCACGATGACAATACACCCACCATGACAATATAGACAACATGACCATATACTCCTTTTAACAATATTGACATTAATCTAATAATTTAAATGACAATATACAAATTATGGCAACACAGTCACCATGATAAGTTAGCAACAAATGCAATATAATCGCTAGGACAAAACGATACACACCACTATGGCTTCCATTGAAATGTTCCTACCATTATAATACATTCACTATGACAGCACTGAAACCATAACAATATAGTTATCAAGAGAATATAGTCACCTAATAATTTAATCTAAATGACAATCTCGCTTTTGTAATGATATATCCTCGATGGCAAAATCAACACCATTAAAAAAGCTATCATAAAAATGGTGTCACCATGACATTATAACCCTCATGATAAGATAGTCACCATGACAGTATAGTTATCTCGGCAATATAGCCATTATGAAACTATAGTCATAATGACAATATAGACAATGACAATATTGTCACCATAATGGTATAAGTATCATGATAATATATCGATTTTGAAAAAAAATGTGTATGTTTTAATAAATGACATTATAGCAACTATAAAAAAAGATCACCAAACTAATATTGTCAAGGTGCCGATATGTACACCATACAATGTAACCAAAATGACTCATAGTAAGAATCCTCATAATGCTCATAATAAGAATACTGCCACTATGAAAATATGTTCATCATGACACTATAGCTACACTGGTAATTAAGCCGTCTTCACAAAGAGTAACCTTGAAAATACTGCAAACGACAATATAACCATCATAACAGCATTCCCACCATGACAATATTGCCACAATATAAATCAGTCACCATGACAATAGGGTCACTTTCATAATATACTTGCCATGACTAAGTATATATCATGAAAATATAGCCTCCACAAAAACATATTTACCATGACAATTTATCCATTATGATAATCTAGTCACGATGACAACATATTCAACATAATAATAAAACCATCATGATCATATAATGTATATGACAATATAGTCAAAGCAATAATATAGACACCATGAAATTTTATTCACTATGGCAATATAGCCACTGACAAAATAATCGTTAGTGGATTCAAAAAAAACAAACAAACGTATAAACGTAAGGACAAAATAGAGTCAATGACAAAAGAGCGACCAGAACAGGATTTATCACTACAATATAGTCACTCCGACATTATAGCCAAAATAACTATACACGAACCATATAAATGTATCTCCCATAACAATATAGCTCCCATGAATATGTACTCACCAAAACAAAATTATTACAATGACATACAGTCGCTATTACAATATACCTACCATAACCATACACCATCATCATAATATGATCAACAAGTTGAGATGAACACCGTTACATTATAAAGACCTTGACAATACAATTGCGAGGAGGATACTATATCTTTAGAGTTATACTCACAATACCAAATAACCCGCCATAAATATATTGCCATCATGATCTTATAATGACAATGAAAAAATTGCTAACAACAAAGAATATCCCCTGCGACAAAATTCACTACATCACTATTGCCAACAAGTTGGTATAGCAAACACGATGCTTTCGATATGATGGCATTATATTTAAGATAAGAAGATAGCTACCATGCCAATATAGTCACAAAAAACTGTAGCTACCAAGAAAATATAGTCACTTTGATAATATAGCTATTTTGATAATATATTCTCACGACAAAATATCTACAATAGCAGTTTAGCAACAAAGACAATATATCACAATGCAAGTATCCCAACATGTTCGTGTAGGTATCATGGCAATATACCACCAGAAAGAGAAATAACCACCACAACGATAGAGCTACCATGACAATATACCTACCTTGACAATATAGCCAACATGAAAAAACAGTCACATTTTTTTGATATAGCAAAAATGACAAATAGCCGACAAAATATATTCACATAACAACATAGCCACCAGGTCAATATAGTTGCCATAACGATATAATGTTAACGATAAAATAGCCACCAGGACCATACTATCAAGATGACAATAAAACCACCAGGACAAAATAGACAACATGACCATAAATAGTCTCTGAAAATATTGCAATCAATTCAACAAATGAAATGAAAATATACATATCATGGCAACAGTGTCACCATGAAAATATAGTGAAAATTGCAATATAATCGTCATGATAAAATGATGCTCACTATGAAAATGTAGTCACCTTACCACTATGGGTTTCTTTGCAATATAGCCACCATAATAAAACATTCACCATGACAGTACGGAATCCATAATAATATATTCATGAAAATATAATAATCTTAGTAATATAACTACTATGAAATTATAGTCATAATGACAATATAGCCAAAATGACAATATTGTTACCTTAATGATATAGTTATCATGATAATATATCGATTATGACAAAATATGCATGATAAAATAAATGAAAATATATTGACTACAAAAAAGATTACCGTGCCAATATTGCCGGATGATATTATATGCATCATAGCAATGTAACCATAATGTATGACCGCCATCATGACGGTATGTTCATAATGACAATGCTGCCGCTATGAAAATATATTCAACATGACACTATAGCTACACTGACAATAAAGCAATGTTCACAAAAGAGTAACAGAATGATCCCACAATGAATATATAGCCACCCTGCCACTATGGCTTCCATTGAAATGTAGCCACCATTATGATACATTCACCATGACAGTACTGAAACCATAACACTAAAGCATGAAATGAATATGTAGTCACCTGATAATTTATTCAAAAAGAAAACTTCGTTTCTATAATGATATATCCTTAAGGGCAAAATCAAGACCATTAGAAAGGCTACCATGAAAATACAGTCACCATGATATTATAACCATCACTATAAGATAGTCACCATGACAAAATAATCACCATGACAATATGTTGTCAGCTTAATTAGTATAGTTATCATGATAATGTATCGCTTATGACAAAATATGCATGATTAAAAAAATGACAATATAGCTACTATAAAAAAGATCACCCTGCCAATATAATCAAGGTGACGATATATATATTCATAGCAATGTAACCAAAATGAGAAGATAATGACGTTAAATTCATAATGACAATACTACCACTGTGAAAATATGCTCCTCATGACACTATAGTTAAACTGACAATTAAGCCATATTAAAAAAAGAGTAACATTCAAAATTCAGCAAACGACAATACAGACACTATTGTAGTGCATCCATCATGACTATAATACTACGGCATAAATCAATCACCATAATATTAGAGTCACCTTGATAATAAACTTTCAATGACTCTGTAAATGTTTTGAAAATATATCCTCTATATCAACATATTTGCCATGACAATTTAGTCATTACGATAATATAGTCACAATGATAGTATATTCACCATAACAATAAGCCACCATGATCATATAACTGATATGACAATATAGTCAACGCAATAATGAAGAGATATTTGAATTATATTCACTACGGCAGTATAGCCTCAAGGACAATATAGTCTCTATGAAAAAATAGCGATCTAGACAGGATTTATCTTTACAATAGAGGCAACTTTACAGTATAACCAATAGAACAAAGCAACAACCATCAAAATGTAGCTGTCATAACAATATGGCTACCTTACAAATACAGTCAACATGACAAAACAATCACAATGAAATATAATCGCCGTTACAATATAGTTACCATAATCACTGACCAGTCATGACAATATGATCAGCAGGATGACAATGTGTCTTCGCAACTAAAGTGTTGTTGTGGATATGTTCCATGGGATTGTATTATCATAGTAGCTACATTGTCAAGGTTACTATATTTTCATGGTAGCTACATTGTCATGGCGACGATATTGGCATGGTGGCCGTATTGCTATTTTCAATGTAATGAAATCTTAACTATAATATCTTGGTCACTATGTTTACTTTCTGGCTATATTGCTATGGCTATTTTTGTCGTTGAGACTATATTTTGTCATTTACTACAATTTTGTTTTAATCATATGATCATGATAGTACTTTCTTAGCGGCTTATTTGGTGATATGAGTGATATCACTATGGTGTTTATATCAGTCTCCTGACGATATTATCATGATTGATATAAGATTATAGTAACTAAAGTGTAATGTCGATTATATTTTAATGTGACAATTTTGTCATTTTGCCTACATTTTCATGGTAACTATATTGTTATAGCAGGTACATTTTCAATGTTGTTTCACTGTCAAGGTGACTCTATCTTAATGAGAAATCTTGTCTTGGTCGCTATTTTGTCACGGACACTATATTGTCCTAGCGCCTATATGTTTGCTATGATCCGAGAGAGACTATTTTGTCACAGCATCAATATTGTCAGGTGCTTATATTGCCATAATGAATATAATTTGAAGGCTTCCTTATTGTTGCGTTGACTTTATCGTCCTATTACTTATATGATCATGGCTATATTGTTATAGTTAATACATTCCCGTCGTGACTATTTTATCATATTGGCTAAATTGTCATGGTAAGTATGTTGACACGGAAGTACTATTTTATTATCAGAGTGACTCTAATGTCACCGCGACTGAATTATATCGTGACATTATTGTCATAGTGGCTGGACTGTCATGGTGGCTATATAGTCGTTTGCTATATTTTCAATGTTACTCTTTTATGAAGATTACTTTATTGTCATTGTAGCCATATATCATGTGGAATATATTTTCATAGTAGCAGTATTGTCATTATGAACATACCGTCATTTTGGCTATCTTCTCATTCTGGTTAAATTGCGAAGATATACATATCGTCACCTTGGCTATATTGGCAAGGTGATCTCTTTTATAGCTGCTATATTGTCATTTTTTTTCTCATTAATATTTTTTCGTAAGCAATACATTATCGTGATAACTATATTATTAAGGTGACGGTATATTGTCATGGTGACTATATTGTCACTATGACTATAATCTCTTAGTGGCTATATTGCTAAGATAATTATATTGTCATGGTGACTATTTCATGATGATTGTTATAATGACATTGTGACTGCATTTTCATTGCAGCTTATTTAATGGTGCTGATTTTGCCCTTGAAGATATATCATTATAGAAATGAAAATTTCATTTTGATTAAATTATCAGGTGAATACATTGTCATGATATGCTATATTGTTATAGTTTCGTTGCTGTCATGGTGAATGTATATTATGTTGGCTATATTGCAATGGAAGCAATAGTGGCAGGGTGGCTATATTTTCATGGAGGATCATTTTGTTATGACGATTTTATTGTATTTGTGAGTATATTGTCATGGTGACTGTGTTGCCATAATTTCTATACTGTCATTTGATATATTGAATTGATGGCAATATTTTCATAGACTATATTGTCATGTTGCCTGTATGGTCATCATAATTGTCTTGTCATCGTCAGTATATAGTCATGGTGGCTATACTGTCGTTAAGATTACATTATTATGGTAACTATACTGCCAGGGTGACTATACTGTTAGGTAACTATATTGCCATGATGGCTTTTTGTTAGAGTAGCTATATTGGTAAGGTAGCTATATCATTGTGGTGGGTATTTTTCTCTTTTGGTATATTGCCATGATGGCTATAACAGAATTTTCGCGATATTAGCATGGTGATATATTATCATGGTTGCTACATTTCCAAGGTTACTGTACTTCATGTAAGCTATATTGTAATGATGACCATATTGGCACGGTGGGTGTATTGTTACTTTCAATATAATGCCATTCTAGCTACATTATCTAGGTCGGGATATCAACTTGATGACTATATTGCTACGATCAATCATATCATTGGGGATGTATTTTTTCTCCACCTACAATTTGGCTTTGATTATATGATCATGATTATATTTTCATGGGGACTTATTTGGTATTGTAAGGGGTAACTGTCTTGATATATATCTCATGTAACTTATATTGTCATGGTTTGTATACGGTGATGGTTATTATGTCAAAATGCTGATTACATTATCATCATTAATGTATGATCATGGTAACTATATAGTAATGAAGATATCTTTTGTGATTATTTTGGTATGTTGACTTCAATATGAAAGTAGTTATATTGGTATAGCAGGTACATTTTCATGGTTCTTACATTGTCAAGGTGACTATATAGTAATGATAATTGCTGTCTTGGACGCTATTGGCTCCTGGACACTATATATCCTGGAGGCTATATGTTTCCTATGATCCGAAAGCGACTATTTTGTCACGTTATCTATATTGTCAGGTGGCTATATTGACAGTGAATATATTTTGAAGGTTTCTTTAATGTTGCGTTGACTATATTGTCATATTAGTTATATGGTCATGGTGGTTTTGTTGTTTAGTGAATATGTTGTCGTTATAACTATACTATCATTCTGGCTAAATTGTCATGGGAAATATGTTGATATGGATGCTATATTCTCATGATACTTATATAATATTGTAAATCTCATTTTAAGGGGACTCTAATGTCACGGTGATTGATTTATATCATAACATTATTGTTGTGGTGGCTGTACTATCATCGTGGCTATTTTGTCTTTTGATGTGTTTTCAGTAATACTATTTTGTGAATATGGCTTTACTGTCAGTATAGCAATACTTTCATTGGGAACCAATTTTCACAGAGACGGGATTGTCATTATGAAATAAAGCCATTTTGGCTATCTTCTAATTTGCGTTAACATGCTATGCTGTATATATAGTCACATTGTCTATATTGGGAAGGTGATCTTTTTTATAGGTGTTATATTTTCATTTTTGATCGCGCATATTCTGTCATAAGCGATATATTATCATGATAACTATATCATTAAGGTTAAAATATTGTCATGGCGACTATATCGTCTTTATGACTGTAATCTTAAAATGACAATATAGCTACCCTGATATATAGGCAACATGAAAAGACAATCACTCCTTGCAATACAACAAAAATAACAAATAGGCATCATGGCAATATATTCATCAAACAATATAGCCACCATGGCAATATAGTTACCATATCAATACAATATTAATGGAAATATAAGCACCATGACCATATAGACACGATGACAATACAACCACCAAGACAATACAGGAAACATGACATTACATTATGACAATATTGCCAGCAATTAAACAAATCAAATGACAATATAGATATTATGGCAACAGTCACCATGACAATATACTCACAAATGCAATATAATCGACATAACAAAATGATTATATTATGAAAATATATCCACTCTGCCACTATGGCTTGCATTGCAATGTAGCCAACATAATAATACATATACCATGACATTCCTGAAACCATGATAATATAGCATATCACGACAACGTAGCCCCCTACTGATTTAATCAAAATAAAAATCTCGTTTTATAATGATACATCCTCAAGGGCAAAACCAACACCATTATAAATGCTACCGTGAAAATGTAGTCACCATGAAATTATAACCATCATGATAAGATAGTCACCATGACAATATAGTTATCTTGGCAAGATATCCAACATATGATTATATTCATGATAAAAATATAGTCACAATGCCAATATATAGTCACCGGAATATTATAGCTATCATGATAATATGTCACTTATGACAATATATGCATTATTGAAAAAATGACAAAATAGCAAATATAAAAAAGATCACATTTCTATTATAACCAACGTGACGATATATACATGATATTAATGTAAACAAAATAAGGAGATATCCAAAATGAAAAAAATCATATTGACAATACTGCCACTATGAAATTATATATTCTCCATGACACTATATCTACATTGACAGTAAAGCTATATTCACAAAAGCGTAAAATTGAAAATACAGCAAACGACAATATAGCCACCTTGACAATACAGCCACCTTCACAATAATGTCACGATACAAATCAAGCGACAAAACATAAGAATCACCTTGATAGTAATCTTAAAATAACTTTATAAATATCATGAAAATATAGCCCCCATGTCAACATATTTGCTACTACAATTTAGCCATTATGATAATATAGTCACGACGACAATGTATTTATCATGACAATAAAGCTACCATGATCATTTTACTGATATGACAATATAGTCGAAGCATAAATATAGAAACATTGAACGTATATTCACAATTTCAATATAACCACCTGACAATATAGACTGGGAATAAATTGTCGCTTTCGGATCATAGCAAACATATAAACTCCAGGACAATATAGTGTCTGTGAAAAAAACAGTGACTCAGAAAGGATTTATCATTATGATATAGTCATAACATTAAAGTTGTGATGCACTTGAAGTCAAGATGACAAAATTATCACAATGAAATAAAAGGACATTACAATATAGTTACCATAATCATACACAAATCCTGATTATGTAATCAGCAGGTTGATATAAACAATATCACAATGTAAAAACCATGACAATATAAGTGACTTTATGATATGATATCCATTCAATTACACTTACCATACCAAATAAGCCGCCATGAAAATATTATCATCATGATCATATAATCACAACAATATTATAGCTACTAACAAAATATGTCCCGAACGACAAAATTAACTACAGCAATTTAGCCATCAAGTTGATATAGTGACCAAGATAATGTAGCCATGATGGCATTATATTGAAAATAACAATACAGCCACAATGCCAATGTCTTTACCATGACAATGTAGGTACCTTGAAAATATAGTAACCTTGACTATGTAGCTACCATGAAAAATGATTTAAATTGAAAACTCTCCACAACAAGAGTTTGGCTGCTAAGACACTAATCACCATCATGATAATATACCACCAGGAAAGAAATATATATACCCACTACTCGACAATATAGCTATTCTGACAATATTGCCAACGTGAAAAGACAGTCACCCCCTTGTCATATAACAAAAATGACAAATAGCCATCATGGCAATATAGCCATGGTGGCTGTATTCTTAATACAGCCACCATGGCAATATAGCTACCATATATTTGTAATCTTAATGACAATATAGCCAACATGAATATATAGTTACACTGACAATACAACCACCGTGACAATACAAATAATATGACAGTACCGTCTCTAAGACAATATTGCCATCAATTCCACATATTAAATGACAATATAGATATTATTGCAACAGAGTCATCATGACAATATACTCAGAAATGCTATTTTAATCGCCATAATAAAATCATCCTACCATGAAAATATAGCCACCTTACCATTTCTGTTTCCGTTGCAATGTAGCCAGAGTAATAAAAGATTTACCATGGCAGTATTGAAACCATATCAATATAGCATATCATGGCAATGTAGTCACCTGTTAATCTAATCAAAATGACAATTTCTCTTCTATAATGATACATCCTCAAGAGTATTAAGAAAACCATTAAAAAAGCTTCTATGAAAATACAGTCACTATGACATAAATATCATGATAAAAAAGTCTCCATGGCACTATAGTTATTTTGGCAATATAGCCACTATGACATAGTCATAATGACAATATAGTCGCTATGACAATATTGTCACCATAAAAATATGATTATCATGATAATATATCGCTTATGACAAAGTATGCATGAGTTTAGTAATGACAATATACCACCTACAAAAAGATCACCTTATAAATATAGCTAAGGTGACGATATATGCATCATAGCAATATAACTAAAATGAAAGGATAGCCAAAATGACGGTATGTTCATAAAGACAATACTGCCACTATGAAAATATTTTCCCCATGACACTATAGCTACACTGACAATAAAGCCATTTTCACAAAAGAGTAACATTGAAAATACAGCAAACGAGAATATAGCCACCATGATAGTACAGCCAGCATTACAATAATATCACGATATAAATCCTAACCATGACATTAGTTACCTTGATAATAGAATTACAATAACTTTATGAATATCATGATAATTTAGCCTCTATGTCAACATATTTGACATGACAATTTGGCCATTATGATTATTCAGTCACGATTACAATTTATTCACTATAATAACATAGAGATGGCCAGAGAGCGTTATTGGATTATGTGTTAATTGACAGGCGTGCGAAAGAGAGACTTTTGGATGTTAATGTGCTGAGAGGTGCAACTGGAGGGATGTCTGATCATTATCTTGTGGAGGCTAAGGTGAAGATTTGTATTGGTTTTCAGAAAAGAAGAGTGAATGTTGGGGTGAAGAGGATGGTGAGAGTAAGTGAGCTTGAGAAGGAGACCTGTGTGAGGAAGTACCAGGAGAGACTGAGTACAGAATGGAAAAAGGTGAGAACAATGGAAGTAAGGGGAGTGGGGGAGGAATGGGATGTATTTAGGGAATCAGTGATGGATTGCGCAAAAGATGCTTGTGGCATGAGAAGAGTGGGAGGTGGGTTGATTAGAAAGGGTAGTGAGTGGTGGGATGAAGAAGTAAGAGTATTAGTGAAAGAGAAGAGAAAGGCATTTGGACGATTTTTGCAGGGAAAAAATGCAATTGAGTGGGAGATGTATAAAAGAAAGAGACAGGAGGTCAAGAGAAAGGTGCAAGAGGTGAAAAAAAGGGCAAATGAGAGCTGGGGTGAGAGAGTATCATTAAATTTTAGGGAGAATAAAAAGATGTTCTGGAAGGAGGTAAATAAAGTGCGTAAGACAAGGGAGCAAATGGGAACTTCAGTGAAGGGCGCAAATGGGGAGGTGAAAACAAGTAGTGGTGATGTGAGAAGGAGATGGAGTGAGTATTTTGAAGGTTTGTTGAATGTGTTTGATGATAGAGTGGCAGATATAGGGTGTTTTGGTCGAGGTGGTGTGCAAAGTGAGAGTTTTAGGGAAAATGATTTGGTAAACAGAGAAGAGGTAGTGAAAGCTTTGCGGAAGATGAAAGCCGGCAAGGCAGCAGGTTTGGATGGTATTGCAGTGGAATTTATTAAAAAAGGGGGTGACTGTATTGTTGACTGGTTGGTAAGGTTATTTAATGTATGTATGACTCATGGTGAGGTGCCTGAGGATTGGCGGAATGCGTGCATAGTGCCATTGTACAAAGGCAAAGGGGATAAGAGTGAGTGCTCAAATTACAGAGATACAAGTTTGTTGAGTATTCCTGGTAAATTATATGGGAGGGTATTGATTGAGAGGGTGAAGGCATGTACAGAGCATCAGATTGGGGAAGAGCAGTGTGGTTTCAGAAGTGGTAGAGGATGTGTGGATCATGTGTTTGCTTTGAAGAATGTATGTGAGAAATACTTAGAAAAGCAAATGGATTTGTATGTAGCATTTATGGATCTGGAGAAGGCATATGATAGAGTTGATAGAGATGCTCTGTGGAAGGTATTAAGAATATATGGTGTGGGAGGAAAGTTGTTAGAAGCAGTGAAAAGTTTTTATCGAGGATGTAAGGCATGTGTACGTGTAGGAAGAGAGGAAAGTGATTGGTTCTCAGTGAATGTAGGTATGCGGCAGGGGTGTCATGTCTCCATGGTTGTTTAATTTGTTTATGGATGGGGTTGTTAGGGAGGTAAATGCAAGAGTTTTGGAAAGAGGGGCAAGTATGAAGTCTGTTGGGGATGAGAGAGCTTGGGAAGTGAGTCAGTTGTGTTCGCTGATGATACAGCGCTGGTGGCTGATTCATGTGAGAAACTGCAAAAGCTGGTGACTGAGTTTGGTAAAGTGTGTGGAAGAAGAAAGTTAAGAGTAAATGTGAATAAGAGCAAGGTTATTAGGTACAGTAGGGTTGAGGGTCAAGTCAATTGGGAGGTGAGTTTGAATGGAGAAAAACTGGAGGAAGTGAAATGTTTTAGATATCTGGGAGTGGATCTGGCAGCGGATGGAACCATGGAAGCGGAAGTGGATCATAGGGTGGGGGAGGGGGCGAAAAATCTGGGGGCCTTGAAGAATGTGTGGAAGTCGAGAACATTATCTCGGAAAGCAAAAATGGGTATGTTTGAAGGAATAGTGGTTCCATCAATGTTGTATGGTTGCGAGGCGTGGGCTATGGATAGAGTTGTGCGCAGGAGAATGGATGTGCTGGAAATGAGATGTTTGAGGACAATGTGTGGTGTGAGGTGGTTTGATCGAGTGAGTAACGTAAGGGTAAGAGAGATGTGTGGAAATAAAAAGAGCGTGGTTGAGAGAGCAGAAGAGGGTGTTTTGAAGTGGTTTGGGCACATGGAGAGGATGAGTGAGGAAAGATTGACCAAGAGGATATATGTGTCGGAGGTGGAGGGAACAAGGAGAAGAGGGAGACCAAATTGGAGGTGGGAAGATGGAGTGAAAAACATTTTGTGTGATCGGGGCCTGAACATGCAGGAGGGTGAAAGGAGGGCAAGGAATGGAGTGAATTGGAGCGATGTGGTATACCGGGGTTGACGTGCTGTCAGTGGATTGAATCAAGGCATGTGAAGCGTCTGGGGTAAACCATGGAAAGCTGTGTAGGTATGTATATTTACGTGTGTGGACGTATGTATATACATGTGTATGGGGGGGGGTTGGGCCATTTCTTTCGTCTGTTTCCTTGCGCTACCTCGCAAACGCGGGAGACAGCGACAAAGTATAATAAAAAAAAAATAAAAAAAATAATATAGCCACAGTGATCATATAACTGATGTGAAAATACAGTCAAAGAAACAAAAAAGAAATATACAAATCATATTCACTATGTCAATATAAGCATATGACAATATAGATACTGTCACAAATAGTCGCTTTTGAATCATAGCAAACATATAGCGACCAAGACAGGATATATCATTATAGTATAGATACCTTGACAGTATAACTCATAAAACCAATGTATTATTATAGTAGCTAAATTTTTCAAGGTTGATATATTTTCATGGTAGCTACATTGTCATGGTGACGGTATTGGCATGGTGGCTCAATTGTCCTATAATGTTATCATGGCTACATTATCTTGGTCGATTGATTAACTTAATGTATATATTGCTATGGTCAACTTTATCGTTGGGGCTATATTTTGTCATTAGCTACAAATTTTTTGTGGTTATGTGATCTCGATGATATATTATCATGGTGACTTATTTGGTATTTTGAGTGTAACGGTATGGATATCACATCATCATACTACCTACATTGTCATGGTTTTTATACTGTTATGATGTTTATGTCAACATTGTGATAATATTAGAATTAATGTATGATTATGGTAACTATATAGCAATGGCGATTATATTTTTTCCATTATAATATTATGGTGACTACATTTTCATGATAGTTACATTGTTATGGCATGTAAATATTCATGGTTGTTACATTGTTTTACTGGCTATACTGTCAAGGTGGCTATATTGTAATGATGAATATTGTTTTGGACGCTATTTTGTCATGGACAATATATAATCCTGGAGTCTATATGTTTGCTATGATCGGAAAGCAACTATTTTGTCACAATATCTATACTGACAGGTGGCTATATTACCATAGTGAAAATATTTTGAATGTTTCTTTATTATTGCATTAACCATATTGTCATATCAGTTATATGATCATGGAGGATTTATTGTTATAGTGAATATATTGTCGTTGTGACTATACTATAATAATAGCTAAACTGTTCTGGGAAATACAGTGCAGCCACCATGACAATAATGTCACGATATAAATCAATCGCCAGGACATTAGAGTCACCTTGATAAGTACATAATGAGTACATACATATCATGAAAATATAGCTTCCATATAAATATATTTTTCGTGAAAATATAGCTCCCATATAAATATCTTTGAAATGACAATCTAGCCATTATGATAATATAGTGAAGATAAAAATATATTCACCATAACAATAAAGCCACCACGGTCACATGAATAATACGACAATATAGTCAACGTAACAATAAACGCATCTATAAATTATATTCACTATGGAAATATAGCCACATGACAATAGAGATACTGACAAAATAGTCATTTTCGATCATAGCAAACATATAGCGTCCAGGAGAATATAGTCTCTATGACAAAATGTCGAAGAAGAAAGGATTTATCATCACAATACAGTTACCTTGACATTATAGCTAATAAAACAGTAGGACAATCATGAAAATGTACCTGCAATAACAATATAGCTACCATGAAAATATAGTTACCATGACAAATTCATTACAATGAAATATAAACGAAATCACATTATAGTTTCGGTGATCATACACCAATCATGATCATATCATCAGCAGGTTGACATAAACACAATCACACTATAAAAACCATGACAAAATTGGTGACATGATATGATATCCATACACTTACACTCACAATCCCAAGTAAGACACCATGAAAATATAATCAAGAACATATAATCACAATAAATATGTAGCTGAAAAAATATATCCCTAGCGACGAAATTAACCATAGCAATACAGACAGGATAATGTAGCCATGATAGCATTATAGCACAATAAAGCCACCATGCCAATATCCTCACAATGACAATGTAGCTACCAAGAAATTATATCAACCTTAAAATTGTAGCTACTATGATAATCTATTCCCATGAAAAATATCCACAGGAACAGTTTTGCTTCTAAGACACTATATCACCATGCCAATACCACCAAAATGTTAGTGAAGCTATCATATCAAAATACCTACAGAAAAAAAATCACACCGCAACAATATAACTAAAATGACAATATAACTACCTTGATAATATACCCAATATGACAGTACAGCCACCAGGACAATGAAATCACGATGTAAATTAATCACAATGACATCAGAGTTACCTTGATAATATACTTTCAATGACTATATAAGTATCATGAAAATATTGCGTCAATATCAACATATTTACCATGACAATTTAACCATTATGATAGTATAGTGAAAACAACAATATATTTACCATAATGATAAAGCCACCATGATCATATAAGTTATATGAAAATATAGTCATTGCAACAATAGATAAACATTCAAATTATATTCACCATCCAATATAGCCAACTGACAATATAGACGCTGTGACAAAATAGTCGCTTTCGGATCATAACAAACATATATTCTCCAGCACATTGATAAAATAGCGACCAAAAAGTATTTATCATTAGAATATAACCACCTTAACAGTATAGCCAATAAAACAATGTAACAACAATGAAAATGTACCTGCCATAACAATAAAGCTAACATGAAAATGAATTTACCCTGAAAAAATAATCAAAATGAAATATTATCGTCTTTGCTATATAGTTACCATTATCATACACCACTCATGATGAGATAATAAGGAGGTTGACATAAAACTATCAAAGTGTAAAAACCATGACAATATAGTTAACATGATGATATGATATCCATACATTTACACTCACAATGCCAAATACGTCGCCATGAAAATATTGTCATCATTATCATATAATCCGAAAAAAATTTAACTAACAACAAAACATATCCCCAACGACAAAATTGACCATGGGGATATGGCCATCAACTGAATATTGCTACCAAGATAATGTAGTCCTAATGGGATTATATTGAAAATAACAATACAGCCACCGTGCAAATATCGTCACCATGACAATGTAGCTACCCAGACAATGTATTAACTTTGACAATGTAGCTACCATGATTATATTTTCCTATGAAAAAATATCCACAACAACAGTTTAGCTGCTAAGACATTATATCACAATGGCAATATCAACAAAATACTAATATATCCATCATGGAAGTACACCGCTAGAAAAATACAAACGATATAGCTAACATGACCACATAGCTACCCGGACAATATAGCCAACATGAAAAGACAGTCCTCTCCTTGTAATATGACAAAAATGGCAAATAAACACCACGACAATATAGTCGTCTTACAATTTACCAACAATGGCAATATATTTACCATAACAATATGATTTTAATTTTGATATAGCCAAAATGACTATATAGTCACGATGAAAATACAACCACCATGACAATACGGACAACATAAGAATACAATCTGTGTCACAATATTGCCATCAAATCAACAAATTCAAAGACAACATAAATATTATGGCAACAGAGTAATCATGACAATATACTCACAAATGGAATATAATCGCCATAATAAAATGATCCGACTATGAAAATACTGCCAACCTGCCACTGTGGCTTCCATTGCAATATAGCCATCATAATAATACATTCACCATGACAGTACTGAAATCATAACGATATAGCATATCATGATAATTTACTCAACGGGTAATTCACTGAATATGAAAATTTGCTTCTATAATGATATGTCCTAAAGGGCAAAATCAACACCATTATAAAAGCTACCTTGAAAATGCAGCCACAATGACATTATAACCTTCAGGATAAAATAGTCACTATGACAATGAAGTTATCTTAATAATATAGCCACTATGAGATTATAGTCTTATTACAAATATAGTCATCCATTAAAATATTCTAAACTTATTAACATAGTTATCATGATAATGTACCGCTTTTGATAAAATGTGCATGATTAAAAAACTGACAATATAACAACTATAAAAAAGATCACCTTGCCAATATAGCCAAGGTGACGATATATACATCATAGCAATATAACCAAAATGAAAAGTTAACCAGAATGACGGTATGTTCATAACGACAATAATACCAATAAGAGAATATGTTCCCCAAGACACCTACAGCTACACTGACAAGAAAGCCATCTTCACAAAAAGGGTAACATTGAAAATACAGTAAATGACAATATAACCACCAAGACAACACAGCCACCACAACAATAATGTTACGATATAAATCAATCACCAGGACACTAGAGTCACCTTCAAAGTACACCTACAATGACCATATGAATATCATAAAAATAAAGCATCCATATGAATATATCTGCCATGAAAATATAGCCTCCATATGAATATCTTTGCTCTGAGAATTTAGCCATTATGATAATATAGTCAAGATGGCAATATATTCACCGTAACAATAAGGCCACCAAGACCACATAAATGATATTACAAAATAGTCAACGCAACAATATAGACACATTCAAATTATATTCACCAAAACAGTATAGTCAAATGACTATATAGATACTGTGACAAAATAGTCGTTTTCGGATCATAGTAAACATATAGCGTTCAAGACATATAGTCCCATGAGAAAATAGCGAACAAAACAGAATTTATCATTAAAATGTAGTCACCTTGACAGTATAGACAGTAAAATAACGAAACAACCTCAAAATTATAACTGACATAACAATATAGCTACCATGAAAATATAGTCACAACGTCAAAATAACTGCAATTAAATATAATCTCTGTCACACGACAGTTCCCATAATCATGCACCGATCGAGATAATATAATCTGCAGGTTGATATAAACACCTTTATGCTGTAAAAACCATGACATTATAAGTGACATGATGATATGATATCCGTACACTTACCCTTACAATGTCAAATAAGCCGCCATGAAAATATCATCATAATCATATAATCACAATAGAAGTGTAGCTAACAGCAAAATATATCTCCAACGACAAAATCAACTATAGCCATTTAGCCATCAAGTTAATATAACGCCCAAGATAAAGCAGCCACGATGGCATTATATTGAAAATAACAGTACAGCTATCAGGATGACTACTGTCACCATGACAATGTAACCGCTATGAAAGTATATCAACCATGAGAATATAGCTACCATGATAATGTATTCTTATGAAAAAATGTCCATAACAACAGTTTAGCTTCTAAGACACTATATTTCCATGCCACTATCGCCAAAATATTAGTATAGCCATCATGGCAATATACCACCAAAATAATATAATACCCACCACAACGATATAGCTAACATGACGATATAGGTACCCTGATAATATACCTAACCTGAAAAGACATTCATCTCTTTGTAATATAAAAAGAGTGACAAATAGACTCCATGGCAATATAGTCACCTAACACTATAGCCACCATGAAAATATAGTCACCTAACACTATAGCCACCATGGTAATATAGTCTCCTAACACTATAGCCACTATGGTAATATAGTTACAATAGCAATATGATCTTAAAAGCAATACAGCCACCATGACCATATAGTCACAATGATAATACAACCACCAACACAATACATACAACATGCCAATTCAGTTTTTATGTCAATATTTCCATCAATTCAACAAATTATATGACAATATAGAGATTATGGGAACACAGTTACTATGACAATATTCTCACAAAAGCAATAAAATCTCCAAAACAAAATAATCCCACTTTGAAAATATAGCAACCCTGCCACTATGTCTTCCATTTCAATGTAGCCACCATAATAAAACATTTACCAAGTCAGCACTGAAACCATACAGCATATCATGACAATGTAGTCACCTGATAAAGCATCAAAATGATAATTTCCTTTTTATAGTGATGTATCCTATAGGACAAAATCAACACCATTAAGAAAGCTACAATGAAAATGCAGACACCATGACATTACAACCATCATGTTAGAATTATCACCGTGACAATAAAATCATCTCGCCAATATAGCCACTATGAGCTTATACTTATAATGATAATATACTCACCATGACAATATTGTCACCTTGATAATATAGTTATATTGATAATATATCGCTTATGACAAAATATGCATGATTAACAAAATAGTAATAGAGCAATTATAAAAAAGGATCAGCTTGCCAATATAGCAAAGGTGACGATATATACATCATAGCAATGGAAACAAGGTAGCCAACATGACGGTATGTTCATAATGACAATATTGTTACCATGAAAATTCGTACCTCATGACAACATAGCTACACAGACAATAAAGCCATTTTCACACTAAAGTTACATTGAAAATACAGCAAACGACAATGTAGCCACTAAGACATTACTGCCTCCATGACAATAATGTCACGATATAATTCAATCACCATGACATTAGAGTCCAATTGATAATAAACTTACAATGACTGTAAAAAAATATCATGAAAATACAGCCTCTATATCAACATATTTGCCACGACAATTTAGCCATAATGATAATATAATCACGACGAAAATATATTCACTATAACAATAAAGCCAGTATGGTCATATAACTGATATGACAATACAGTTAACGCAACAATAAACAAACATTCAAAATATATTTACTATGGCAATATAACCATCTGACAATATATATACAAATGCAATATATTCCTCATGACAAAATGATCCCACCATGAAAATATAACCACCCTGCAACTATGGCTTCCATAGTCACGATACCAATATATTCATCAAAACAATAAAGCCACCAGGACCATATAACTGATATGACATTATAGTCAATGCAACAGTAAGACTTCATGAAATTATATTGAATGTGGCAATATAGCCACTTGACTTTATATACACTGTGACAAAATGATAACTCTCGGATCACAGGAAACATATAGCCTCCATGACTATATACTGTCCACGACAAAATAGCGATCAGGACAGGATTTATTATTACAATATAGCCACAGTGAAAGTATAGCCAAAAAGGAATATAGCCTCCATGAAAATAAACCTACCATAACATTATAGCTGCCATGAAAATATATTCACCATGATAGAATAATCTCAATGAATTACAATCAACATTGCAATATATTTACCAACCATATACCAATCATGATCATATAATCACCAGGTAGACATAAACACCATGGCAGTATAAAAACAATGAAACTATAATTGACATAATGATATGATATCCATACAGTTAAGCTCACAATACCAAATAGGCCGCCAATATAGTCAACATGACAATGTAACAAATATGAAAATATAATCATCTTGACACTGTAGCTACCATGATAATATATTCCCCTGACAAAATAGTCACAATAACAGTTTAGCCGCCAGGACAATATATCACCATACCAATATCCCTGGGGATAGGGGAAAAAGAATACTTCCCACGCATTCCTCACGTGTCGTAGAAAGCGACTAAAGGGGACGGGAGCGGGGGGCCAGAAACCCTCCCCTCCTTGTATTTTAACATTCTAAAAGGGGAAACAGAAGAAGGAGTCACGCGAGGAGTGCTCATCCTCCTCGAAGGCTCAGATTGGGGTGTCTAAATGTGTTTGGATGTAACCAAGATGAGAAAAAAGGAGAGATAGGTAGTATTTTTGAGGAAAGGAACTTGGATGTTTTGGCTCTGAGTGAAGAGAAGCTCAAGGGTAAAGGGGAACAGTGGTTTGGGAATGTCTTGGGAGTAAAGTCAGGGGTTAGTGAAAGGACAAGAGCAAGGTAAGGAGTAGCACTACTCCTGAATCAGGAGTTGTGGGAGTATATGATAGAGTGTAAGAAAGTAAATTCTAGATTGATATGGGTAAAACTGAAAGTTGATGGAGAGAGATGGGTGATTATTGGTGTATATGCACCTGGGCATGAGAAGAAAGATCATGAAAGGCAAGTGTTTTGGCAGCAGCTAAATGAGTGTGTTAGTGGTTTTGATGCACAAGACCGGGTTATAGTGATGGGTGATTTGAATGCAAAGGTGAGTAATGTAGCAGTTGAGGGAATAATTGGTATACATGGTGTGTTCAGTTTTGTAAATGGAAATGGTGAAGAGCTTGTAGATTTATGTGCTGAAAAAGGACTGGTGATTGGGAATACCTGGTTTAAAAAGCGAGATATACATAAGTATACGTATGTAAGTAGGAGAGATGGCCAGAGAGCGTTATTGGATTACGTGTTAATTGGATGGAACCATGGAAGCTGAAGTGAATCACAGGGTGGGGGAGGGGGCGACAATCCTGGGAGCCTTGAAGAATGTTTGGAAGTCGAGAACATTATCTCCGAAAGCAAAATTGGGTATGTTTGAAGGAATAGTGGTTCCAACAATGTTGTATGGTTGCGAGGCGTGGGCTATGGATAGAGCTGTGCGCAGGAGGGTGGATGTGGATGTGCTGGAAATGAGATGTTTGAGGACAATATGTGGTGTGAGGTGGTTTGATCGAGTAAGTAATGTAAAGGTAAGAGAGATGTGTGGAAATAAAAAGAATGTGGTTGAGAGAGCAGAAGAGGGTGTTTTGAAATGGTTTGGGCACATGGAGAGAATGAGTGAGGAAAGATTGACCAAGAGGATATATGTGTCAGAGTTGGAGAGAACGAGGTGAAGTGGGAGACCAAATTGGAGGTGGAAAGATGAAGTGAAAAAGATTTTGAGTGATCGGGGCCTGAACCTGCAGGAGGGTGAAAGGCGTGCAAGGAATAGATTGAATTGGAACGATGTGGTATACCGGGGTCGACGTGCTGTAAATGGATTGAACCAGGGCATGTGAAGCGTCTGGGGTAAAGCATGGAAAGTTGTGTGGGGCCTGGATGTGGAAAGGGAGCTATGGTTTCAGTGCATTATTACATGACAGCCAGAGACTGAGTGTGACCAAATGGGGCCTTTGGTGTCTTTTCCTAGCGCTACCTCGCACACATGAGGGGGGAGGGGGTTGTTATTCCCTGTGTGGCGAGGTGGCGATGGGAACAAATAAAGGCAGACAGTATGAATTATGTACATGTGTATATATGTATATGTCTGTATGTGTGTATATATGTGTACATTGAGATGTATAGGTATGTATATTTGCGTGTGTGGACGTGTATGTATATATATGTGTGTATGTGGGCGGGTTGGGCCATTCTTTCGTCTGTTTCCTTGCGCTACCTCGCTAACGCGGGAGACAGCGGCAAAGCAAAATAAATCAATAAATAAATAACCAATATCGCCAGTATCTTAGTACAGCCATCATGGCAATGTACCATCAGAAAAAAATAGCCACTACTACGACATAACTACCATGACAATATAGCTAGGCTGACCATATAGGCAATATGAAAAGAGGTTCACCTCCTTGTAATATAACAAAATGACAAATAGTCACCATGATAATATAGTCATTTAACAATATAGCAACATTGGTATATCGTCATCATGAACATATGATCTTAATGACAATATAGCCACCATGACCATAGAGTCACGATGACAATACAGCCACAATGACAATATAGACTACATGACCATATAGTCTTTTCAACAATATTGACATCATTTTAATAAATCAAATGACAATATACAAATCACGGCAACACAGTCACCATGATAATATAGCAACAAATACAATATAATCGCTAGGACAAAATGATACACACCATGAAATTATAGTCATTCTGCCACTATGGCTTCCATTGAAATGTTCCTACCATTATAATACATTCACCATGACAGCACTGAAACCATAACAATATAGTCATCAAGAGAATACAATCACCTGATAATTTTATCTAAACGACAATCTCGCTTCTGTAACGATATATCCTCGATGGCAAATTCAACACCATTAAAAAGCTACCATAAAAATGCAGTCACCATGACATTATAACCCTCAAGATAAAATAATCACCATGACAGTATAGTTATCTTGGCAATATAGCCACTATGAAACTATAGTCATAATGACAATATAGACACTGACAATATTGTCACCATAATGATATAGGTATCATGATAATGTATCGCTTTTGAAAAAATATGTTTTCTAAAATGACATTATAGCAACTATAAAAAAGGATCACCAAACTAATATTGCTAAGGTGACGATATGTACACCATACAATGTAACCAAAATGACAAGATAGCTAACATTACTGTATGCTCATAATGAGAATACTGCCACTATGAAAATATGTTCATCATGAAACTATAGCTACACTGATAATTAAGCCGTCTTCACAAAGAGTAACCTTCAAAATACTACAAACGACAATATAGCCACCATAACAGTATTCCCACCATGACAATATTGTCACAATATGAATCAGTCACCATGATAATAGGGTCACGTTCATAATATACTTACCATGACTATGTATATATCGTGAAAATATAGCCTCCACAAAACATATTTACCAAGACAATCTATCCATTATGATAATATAGTCACGATGACAATATATTCAACATAACAATAAAGCCATCATTATCATATAATATATATGACAATATAGTCAAAGCAATAATATAGACACCATGAAATTTTATTCACTATGGCAATATAGCCACTGAAAAAAATAATCGCCTTTGGATTTGAAATAAAAAAAAACTTATATCGTTCAGGACAAAATAGTCTCTATGACAAAAGAGCGACCAGGACAGGATTTATCACTGCAATACAGTCACTCCGTCATTATAGCCAAAATAACTATACACGAACCATATAGATGTATCTCCTATAACAATATAGTTCCAATGAATATGTACTCACCAGGACAGAATTATTACAATGAAATACAATCGCTGTTAACATATAGTGACCATAACCATACACCCATCATGATAATATGATCACCAAGTTGAGATGACCACCATTACATTATAAAGACCTTGACAATACAATTGACAGGAGGATACGATATCTATACAGTTATAATCACAATACCAGATAACCCGCCATAAATGTATTGCTATCAAGATCTTAAAACGACAATGAAAATATAGCTAACAACAAAAAATATCCCCTGCGACAAAATTCACTATATCACTATTGCCAACAAGTTGATATAGCAAACACGATACTTTAGATATGATGGCATTATATTTAACATAAGAAGATAGCTACCATGCCAATATAGTCACAAAAAACTTTAGCTACCAAGAAAATATAGTCACTTTGACAATATAGCTATTTTGATAATGTATTCTCACGACAAAATATCTACAATAGCAGTTTAGCAACAAAGACAATATATCACCATGCAAGTATCCCAGCATGTTCGTGTAGCCATCATGGCAATATACCACCAGAAAGAGAAATAACCACCACAACGATATAGCTACCAAGACAATATACCTACCTTGACAATATAGCCAACATGAAAAAACAGTCACCTTCTTTTAATATAGCAAAAATGACAAATAGCCGCCAAGACAATATAGTCACATAACGATATAGCCACAAGGTCAATATAGTTGCCATAACGATATAATCTTAACGATAAGATAGCCTCAAGGACCATACAATCAATATGACAATAAAACCACCAGGACAAAATAGACAACCACACATTGTCTATGAAAATATTGCAATCAATTCAACAAATTAATGACGATATACACATCATGGCAACAGTGTCACCATGAAAATATAGTGACTATTGCAATATAATCGTCATGATGAAATGATGCCCACCATGAAAGTGTAGTAACCTTACCACTATGGGTTTCTTTGCAATATAGCCACCATTATGATACATTCACCATGACAGTACTGAATCCATAACAATATATTCATGAAAATATAATAATCTTCATAATATAACTGCTATGAAATTATAGTCATAATGACAATATAACCAAAATGACAATATTGTTACCTTAATGATATAGTCATCATGATAATGTATCGATTATGACAAAATATGCATGATAAAATAAATGAAAATAAATTAACTGCAAAAAAGATTAGTGTGCCAATATTGCCGGATGATATTATATATATCTTAGCAATGTAGCCATAATGTATGATAGCCATCATGACGGTATGTTCATAATGACAATACTGCCACTATGAAAATATATTCAACATGACACTATAACTACACTGACAATAAAGCAATGATCACAAAAGAGTAACAGAATGATCCCACCATGAATATATAGCCACCCTGCCACTATGGCTTCCATTGCAATGCAGCCACCATTATGATACATTCACCACGACAGTACTGAAACCATAACACTATAGCATGAAATGAATATGCAGTCACCTGATAATTCATTCAAAAAGAAAACTTCGTTTCTATAATGATATATCCTTAAGGGCAAAATCAACACCATTAGAAAAGCTATCATGAAAATACAGTCACCATGACATTATAACCATCACGACGAAATAGTCACCATGACAAAATAGTCACCATGACAATATGTTGTCAGCTTAATTAGTATAGTTATCATGATCATGTATCGCTTATGAGGAAATATGCATGATTAAAAAAAAGGACAATATAGCAACTATAAAAAAGATCACCCTACCAATATAATCAAGGTGACGATATATATATTCATAGCAATGTAACCAAAATGAGAAGATAATGACGTTATATTCATAATGACAATATTACCACTGTGAAAATATGCTCCTCATGACACTATAGTTAAATTGACAATTTAGCCATACTCACAAAAGAGTAACATTCAAAATTCAGCAAACGACAATATAGCCACCATTGTAGTGCATCCATCATGACTATGATAATACGGCACAAATATACCACAATAATATTAGAGTCACCTTGATAATAAACTTTCAATGACTCTGTAAATGTTATGAAAATATAGCCTCTATATCAACATATTTGTCATGACAATTTAGTCATTATGATAATATAGTCAAAATGACAGTATATTCACCATAACAATAAGCCACCATTATCATATAACTGATATGACAATATAGTCAACGCAATAATAAAGAGATATTTGAATTATATTCACTATGGCAGTATAGCCTCCAAGACAATATAGTCTCCATGAAAAAATAGCGATCAAGACAGGATTTATCATTACAATAGAGGCAACTTGACATTATAGCAAATAGAACAAAGCAACAACCATGAAAATGTAGCTGCCATAACAATATGGCTAACTTAATAATGCAGTCAACATGACAAAACAACACAATGAAATATAATCGCCGTTACAATATAGTTACCATAATCACTGACCAATCATGACAATATAATCAGCAGGATGACATTGTGTCTTCGCAATTAAAGTTTTGTTGTGGATATGTTCCATGGGATTGTATTATCATAGTAGCTACATTGTCAAGGTTACTATATTTTCATGGTAGCTACATTGTCATGGTGACGATATTGGCATGGTGGCCGTATTGCTATTTTCATTATAATGCCATTCTAACTACATTATCTTGGTCGCTATATCTACTTTCTGGCTATATTGCATTGGCGAATATTTGCCGATGAGGCTATATTTTTTTCGTTTACTACAATTTTGTTTCAATCATATGATCATGATAATATTTTCTTGGCGGCTTATTTGGTGATGTGAGTGCAAGTGTATGGATATGATATTATCATATCACTATGTTCTCGTTGTGTTTATACTGTGATGGTGTTTATATCAGCCTCCTGACGATATTTTCATGATTGATATATGATTATAGTAACTAAATTGTAATGGATATTATATTTCAATGTGGCAAATTTGCCATTTTGCCTACATTTTCATGGTAACTATATTGTTATAGCAGGTGCATTTTCAATGTTGTTTCACTGGCAAGATGACTATATCTTAATGAGAAATTTTGTCTTGGTCACTATTTTGTCGTGGACACTATATTGTCCTGGAGCCTATATGTTTGCTATTATCCGAAAGAGACTATTTTGTCACAGCATCAATATTGTCAGATGCTTATATTGCAATAATGAATATAATTTGAAGTCTTCCTTATTGTTACGTTTACTGTATCGTCCTATCACTTATATGATCATGGCTATATTGTTATAGTTAATATATTGCGGTCGTGACTATGTTATGATATTGGCTAAATTGTCATGGTAAGTATGTTGACATGGAAGCCTTATTTTCATGATATTTATACAGTCAGTACTAATTTATTATCAGGGTGACTCTAATGTCATCGCGACTGAATTATATTGTGACATTATTGTCATAGTGGCTGGAATATCATTGTGGCTATATAATCGTTTGTTGTACTTTCAATGTTACTCTTTTATGAAGATTACTTTATTGTCATTGTAGCCATATGTCATGGGGAATATATTTTCATAGTAGCAGTATTGTCATTATGAACATACCGTCGTTTTGGCTATCTTCTCATTCTGGTTACATTGCGAAGATTTACATATCGTCACCTTGGCTATATGGTAAGGCGATCTCTTTTTTAGTTGCTATATTGTCATTTTTTTTACTCATGCATATTTTTTCATAAGCGATACATTATCGTGATAACTATATTATTAAGGTGGCGGTATATTGTCATGGTGACTATATTGTAACTATGACTATAATCTCTTAGTGGCTATATTGCTAAGATAATTATATTGTCATGGTGACTATTTCATGATGATGGTTATATTGACATTGTGACTGCATTTTCATTGTAGCTTATTTAATGATGTTGATTTTGCCCTTGAAGATATATCATTATAAAAGCGAAAATTTCATTTTGATTAAATTATCAGGTGAATACATTGTCATGATATGCTTTATTGTTAGTTTCGTTGCTGTCATGGTGAATGTATATTATGTTGGCTATATTGCAATGGAAGCCATAGTGGCAGGGTGGCTATATTTTTATGGTTGGATCATTTTGTTATGACGATTTTATTGTATTTGTGAGTATATAGTCATGGTGACTGTGTTGCCATAATTTCTATATTGTCATTTGATTTATTGAATTGATGGCAATATTGTCATAGAGACTGTATTGTCATGTTGCCTGTATGGTCATCATGATTGTCTTGTCACCGTGGCTATACTGTCATTAAGATTATATTATCATGGTAACTATACTGCCATGGTGACTATATTGTTAGGTAACTATATTGCCACGATGGTGTTTTGTTAGAGTAGCTATATTGTTAAGGTAGCTATATCTTTTTGGTGGGTATTTTTTTCTTTTGGTATATTGCCATGATGGCTATACCGGAATTTTGGCGATATTAGCATGGTAGCTACATTTCCAAGGTTACTGTACTTCATGTAAGCTACATTGTAATGATGACAATATTGGCATGGTGGGTGCATCGTTATTTTCAATATAATGCCATTCTGGTTACATTATCTTGGTCGCTATATAACCTTGATGGTTATATTGCTACGGTCAATCTCATTATTGTGGATGTATTTTGTCCTTACCTACAATTTGGTTGTGATTATATGATCATGATAATATTTTCATGGCGACTTATTTGGTATTGTGAGGGTAACTGTCTTGATATCATATCATCACGTAACTTATATTGTCACGGTTTTTATACGGTGATGGTTATTATGTCAAAATGCTGATTATATTATCATCATTAATGTATGATTATGGTAACTATATAGCGATGAAGATATCTTTTGTGATTATTTTTGTATGTTGGCTTCATTTTGAAAGTAGTTATATTGGTGTGGCAGGTACATTTTCATATCTCTTACATTGTTTTATGGGCTATACTGTCAAGGTGGTTATATAGTAATGGTAAATCCTGTCTTAGAGGCTTTTGTCTCCTGGACACTATACATCCTGGAGGCTATATGTTTCCTATGATCCGAAAGCGACTATTTTGTCACGTTATCTATATTGTCAGGTGGCTATATTGACATTGTGAATATATTTTGAAGGTTTCTTTTAATGTTGCGTTGACTATATTGTCATATCAGTTATGTGCTCATGGTGGCTTTGTTTTTTAGTGAATATATTGTCGTTATGACTATACTATCATCACGGCTACATTGTCATGGGAAATATGTTGATATGGATGCTATATTCTCATGATACTTATGTAGTAATAGTAAATCTCTTTTCAAGGTTACTCTAATGTCACGGTGATTGATTTATATCGTAACATTATTGTTGTGGTGGCTGTGCTATCATTGTGGCTATTTTCTCGTTTGATGTGTTTTCAATATTACTATTTTGTGAATATGGCTTTATTGTCAGTGTAGCAATACTTGCATTGGGAACAAATTTTCATAGTGACGGTATAATCATTATGAAATAAAGTCATTTTTGCTATCTTCTAATCTGGGTTACAATGCTATGCTGTATATATAAATCTCTTTTCAAGGTTACTCTAATGTCAGGGTGATTGATTTATATCGTAACATTATTGCTCTGGTGGCTGTGCTATCATTGTGGCTATTTTCTCGTTTGATGTGTTTTCAATATTACTGTTTTGTGAATATGGCTTTATTGTCAGTGTAGCAATACTTTCATTGGGAACAAATTTTAATAGTGACGGTATTATCATTATGAAATAAAGTCATTTTGGCTATCTTCTAATCTGGGTTACATTGCTATGCTGTATATATAGTCACCTTTGCTATATTGGGAAGATGATCTTTTTTCTAGGTGGTATATTCTCATTTTTGATCGTGCATATTCTGTCATAAGCGATATATTATCATGATAACTATATCATTAAGGTGAAAATATTGTCATGGCGACTATATCGTCTTTATGACTGTAATCTTATAGTGACAATATAGCTACCCTGATATATAGGCAACATGAAAAGACAGTCACCTCCTTGTAATACAACAAGAATAACAAGCAGCCATCATGGCAATATATTCATCAAACAATATAGCCACCATGGCAATATAATTACAATATCAATATAATATTAATGGAAATATAAGCACCATGACCATATAGACACGATGACAATACAACCACCAAGACAATACAGGAAACATGACATTACATTATGACAATATTGCCATCAATTAAACAAATCAAATTACAGTATAGATATTATGGCAACAGTCACCATGACAATATACTCACAAATGCAATATAATCGACATAACAAAATGATTATATTATGAAAATATAGCCACTCTGCCACTGTGGCTTGCATTGCAATGTAGCCAACATAATAATACATATACCATGACATTCCTAAAACCATAATAATATAGCATATCACGACAACGTAGCCCCCTACTGATTTAATCAAAATAAAAATCTCGTTTTATAGTGATACATCCTCAAGGGCAAAATCAACACCATTATAAAAGCTACCATGAAAATGTAGTCACCATGAAATTATAACCATCATGATAAGAGTCACCATGACAATATAGTTATCTTGGCAAGATATCCAGCATGAGATTATATTCATGATAACAATATAGTCACAATGCCAATATATAGTCACCGGAATATTATAGCTATCATGATAATATATCTCTTATGACAATATATTCATGATTGAAAAAATAAAAATATAGCAAATATAAAAAATATCACATTTCTATTGTAGCCAAGGTGAAGATATATACATGATAGTAATGTAACCAAAAAAAGCAGATATCCAGAATGACAAAAAGTTCATATTGACAATACTGCCACTATGAATATATATTCTCCATGACATTATATCTACAGTGACAGTAAAGCTATCTTCAAAAAAGCGTAAAATTGAAAATACAGCAAACGGTAACATAGCCACCTTGACAATAATGTCACGATACAAATCAAGCGCCAGAACATTAGAATCACCTTGATAGTGATCTTAAAATAACTTTATAAATATCATGAAAATATATCCCCCATGTCAACATATTTGCTACGACAATTTAGCCATTAAGATAATGTAGTCACGACGATAATGTATTTTCTATGACAATAAAGCTACCATGATCATTTAACTGATATGACAATATAGTCAAAACAAAAATATAGAAACATTCAAACTATATTCACAACTTCAATGTAACCACCTGACAATATAGACACTGTGAATAAATTGTCGCTTTCGGATCATAACAAACATATAAACTCCAGGACAAAATAGTCCCTGTGAAAAAACAGTGACTTTGACAGGATTTATCATTATGATATAGCCATAACATTAAAGTTGTCATGCAATTGTAGTCAACATGAAAAAATTATCACGATGAAATAGAACGACATTAAAATATAGTTACCATAATCATACACCAATCCTGATTATGTAATCAGCAGGTTGACATAAAGAATATCACAATGTAAAAACCATGACAATATAAGTGACTTGATATGATATCCATTCACTTACACTTACCATACCAAATAAGCCGCCATGAAAATATTGTTATCATGGTCATATCATCACAACAATATTATAGCTAATAACAAAATATGTCCCGCACAACAAAATTAACCTTAGCAATTTAGCCATCAAGTTGATATAGCGACCAAGATAATGTAGCCATGATGGCATCATATTGAAAATAACAATACACACAACATGCCAATGTCTTCACCATGCCAATGTAGCTACCATGAAAATATAGTAACTTTGACTATGTAGCTACCATGATAAATGATTTAAATTGAAAACTATCCACAACAAGTGTTTAGCTGCTAAGACACTATATCACCATGCCAATATCGCCAAAATGTTATTATTGCCACCATCATAATATACCGCCAGAAAAGAAATATGTATACCCACTACTTGACAATATACCTATTCTGACAATATTGCCTACGTGAAAAGACAGTCGCCTCCCTGTCACATAATACAAATGACAAATAGCCATCATGGCAATATAGTGACCTAATAATACAGCCACCATGGCAATATAGCTATCATAACAATGCAATAATAATGACTATATAGCCAACATGACTATATAGTTACGATGACAATACAACCACCATGACAATACAAATAATATGACAGTACCGTCTCTAAGACAATATTGCCATCAATTAAACAAATTAAATGACAATATAGATATTATTGTAATATAGTCCTCATGACAATATACTCAGAAATGCTATTATAATCGCCATAATAAAATCATCCTACCATGAAAATATAGCCACCTTACCATTTTGGTTTCCGTTGGAATGTAGCCACAGTAATAAAAGATTTACCATGACAGTACTGAAACCAAATCAATATAGCATATCATGGCAATGTATTCACCTGATAATTTAATCAAAATGACAACTCCTCTTCTATAATGGTATGTCCTCAACGGTAATATGAACACCATTAAAAAAGCTTCTATGAAAATACAGTCACTATGATATAAATATCATGATTAAAAAGTCACCATGACACTATGGTTATCTTGGCAATATAGCCACTATGACATTATAGTCATTATGATGATATATGAGCTATGACAGTATTGTCACCATAAAAATATAATTATCATGATAATATATCGCTTATGACAAAGTATACATGAGTTTAGTAATGACAATATACCATCTATAAAAAGATCACCTTGTAAATATAGCTAAGGTGACGATATATACATCATAGCAATGTAACTAAAATGAAAGGATAGCCAAAATGACGGTATGTTCATAATGACAATACTGCCATTATGAAAATATGTTCCCCATGACACAATAGCTACACTGACAATAAAGCCATTTTCACAGAAGAGTAACATTGAAAATACAGCAAACGAGAATATAGCCACCATGATAGTACTGCCAGCATTACAATAATATCACGATATAAATCCTCACCATGACATTAGTCACCTTGATAATAAACTTACAATAACTTCATGAATATCATGATAATATAGCCTCTATGTCAACATATTTGCCATGACAATTTGGCCATTATGATAATACAGTCACGATGACAATTTATTCACTATAACAATATAGCCACAGTGATCATATAACTGATGTGAAAATACAGTCAAAGAAACAAAAAGAGAACATGACTATATAGTTACGATGACAATACAACCACCATGACAATACAAATAATATGACAGTACCGTCTCTAAGACAATATTGCCATCAATTAAACAAATTAAATGACAATATAGATATTATTGTAATATAGTCCTCATGACATATACTCAGAAATGCTATTATAATCGCCATAATAAAATCATCCTACCATGAAAATATAGCCACCTTACCATTTTGGTTTCCGTTGGAATGTAGCCACAGTAATAAAAGATTTACCATGACAGTACTGAAACCAAATCAATATAGCATATCATGGCAATGTATTCACCTGATAATTTAATCAAAATGACAACTCCTCTTCTATAATGGTATGTCCTCAACGGTAATATGAACACCATTAAAAAAGCTTCTATGAAAATACAGTCACTATGATATAAATATCATGATTAAAAAGTCACCATGACACTATGGTTATCTTGGCAATATAGCCACTATGACATTATAGTCATTATGATGATATATGAGCTATGACAGTATTGTCACCATAAAAATATAATTATCATGATAATATATCGCTTATGACAAAGTATACATGAGTTTAGTAATGACAATATACCACCTATAAAAAGATCACCTTGTAAATATAGCTAAGGTGACGATATATACATCATAGCAATGTAACTAAAATGAAAGGATAGCCAAAATGACGGTATGTTCATAATGACAATACTGCCATTATGAAAATATGTTCCCCATGACACAATAGCTACACTGACAATAAAGCCATTTTCACAGAAGAGTAACATTGAAAATACAGCAAACGAGAATATAGCCACCATGATAGTACTGCCAGCATTACAATAATATCACGATATAAATCCTCACCATGACATTAGTCACCTTGATAATAAACTTACAATAACTTCATGAATATCATGATAATATAGCCTCTATGTCAACATATTTGCCATGACAATTTGGCCATTATGATAATACAGTCACGATGACAATTTATTCACTATAACAATATAGCCACAGTGATCATATAACTGATGTGAAAATACAGTCAAAGAAACAAAAAAGAAGTATACAAGTCATATTCACTATGTCAATATAACCATATGACAATATGAATATTGTGACAAATAGTCTCTTTTGAATCATAGCAAACATATAGCCTGCAGGACAATATAGTCTCTATGACAAAATAGCAACCAAGACAGGATATATCATTATAATATAGACAACTTGACAATATGACTCATAAGACCAATATATTATCATAGTAGCTAGATTTTTCAAGGTTGATATATTTTCATGGTAGCTACATTGTCATGGTGACGAGATTGGCATGGTGGCTCGATTGTGCTATAATATTATCATGGCTGCATTATCTTGGTCGCTTGATTAACTTAATGGCTATATTGCTATGGTCAATTTTATCGTTGGGGCTATATTTTGTCATTAGCTACAATTTTTGGGGGTTATGTGATCTTGATAATATATTATCATGGTGGCTTATTTGGCATTTTGAGTGTAACTGTATGGATGTCACATCATCATACTACTTACATCGTCATGGTTTTTATACTGTTATGGTATTTATGTCAACATGGTCATAATATTAGGATTGATGTATGATTGTGGTAACTATATAGCAATGGCGATTATATCTTTTGTATTATTATATTGTGGTGACTACATTTTCCTGATAGTTATATTGTTATGGCATGTACATTTTCATGATTGTTACATTGTTTTAATGGTTATGCTGTCAAGGTGGCTATACTGTAATGATAAATCCTGTTTTGGACGCTATTTTGTCATGGACAATATATTGTCCTGGAGTCTACATGTTTCCTATGATCGGAGAGCAACTATTTTGTCACAATGTATATGGTCAGGTTGCAATATTTCCATAGTGAATATATTTTGAATGTTTCTTTATTATTGCATTAACCATATTGTCATATCAGTTATATGATCATGGAGGATTTATTGTTATAGTGAATATATTGTCTTTGTGACTATACTGTAATAATAGCTAAACTGTTCTTGGAAATACAGTGCAGCCACCATGACAATAATGTCACGATATAAATCAATCGCCAGGACATTAGAGTCACCTTGATAAGTATATAATGAGTACATAGATATCATGAAAATATAGCGTCCATATAAATATATTTGTCGTGAAAATATAGCCCCCATATAGATATCTTTGAAATGACAATCTAGCAATTATGATAATATAGTCAAGACAATAATATATTCACCATAACAATAAAGCCACCATGGTCACATGAATAATATGACAATATAGTCAACGTAACAATAAACGCATTTATAAATTATATTCACTATGGAAATACAGCCACATGACAATAGAGATACTGTTACAATATAGTCATTTTGGATCATAGCAAACATGTAGCGTCCATGAGAATATAGTCTCTATGAGAAAATAGCGAAGAACAAAGGATTTATCATCACAATACGGTTACCTTGACATTATAGCTAATAAAACAGTAGAACAACCATGAAAATCTACCTGCCATAACAATATAGCTACCATGAAAATATAGTTACTATGACAAATTCATTACAATGAAATATAAACGATATCACATTATAGTTTCGATAATCAAACACCAATCATGATCATATCATCAGCAGTTTGACATAAACACAATCATAGTATAAAAACCGACAAAATAGGTGACATGATGATATGATATCCATACACTTACACTTACAATCCCAAATTAGACGCCATGATAATATTATCAAGATCATATAATCACAATGAATATGTAGCTGAAAAAATATATCCCTAGCGACAAAATTAACTATAGCAATACAGCCAGGATAATGTAGCCATGATAGCATTATAGCACAATAAGGCCACCATGCCAATATCCTCACCATGACAATGTAGCTACCATGAAAATATATTAACCTTAAAAATGTAGCTACTAGTATAATCTATTCCCATGAAAAATATCCACAGCAACAGTTTTGCTGCTAAGACACTATATCACCATGCCAATACCACCAAAATGTTAGTGAAGCTATCATATCAAAATTCCTCCAAAAAATAAAAATCCCACCGTAACAATATAACTAACATGACAATATAGCTACCTTGATGATATACCCAATATGACAGTACAGCCACCAGGACAATAAAATGACGATATAAATCAATCACAATGACATCAGAGTCACCTTGATAATAAACTTTCAATGACTATATAAGTATCATGAAAATATTGCGTCAATATCAACATATTTACCATGACAATTTAACCATTATGATAGTATAGTCAAAACAAAAATATATTCCCCATAATAATAAAGCCACCATGATCATATAAGTTATATGAAAATATAGTTAATGCAACAATAGATAAATATTCAAATTATATTCACTATGCAATATAGCCACCTGACAATATAGACGCTGTGACAAAATAGTCGCTTTCGGATCATAACAAACATATATCCTCAAGCACATTATAGTGTCCTTGATAAAATAGCGACCAAAAAGGATTTATCATTAAAATATAGCCACCTTAACAGCATAGCCAATAAGACAATGTAACAACCATGAAAAGATACCTGCCATAACAATATAGCTAACATGAAAATGACGTTACCGTGACAAAATAATCACAGTGAAATATTATCGCCTTTGCTATATAGTTACCATTATCATACACCACTCATGATGAGATTATCAGGAGGTTGGCATAAAAGCCATCACAGTATAAAAAGGAAGACAATATAGTTAACATGATGATATGATATCCATACATTTACACTCACAATGCCAAATAAGTCGCCATGAAAATATTGTCATTATTATCATATAATCCGAAAAAAATTTAACTAAAAACAAAACATATCCCCAACGACAAAATTGACCATAGCAATATGGCCATCAACTTAATATTGCGACCAAGATAATAGTCCTAATGGCATTAAATTGAAAATAACAATACAGCCACCGTGCCAATATCGTCACCATGACAATGTAGCTACCCAGACAATGTATTAACCTTGACAATGTAGCTACCATGATAATGTTTTCCTATGAAAAAATATCCACAACAACAGTTTAGCTGCTAAGACACTATATCAACATGCCAATATCAACAAAATATTAGTATAGCCATCATGGCACTATACCGCTAGAAAAAAACAAAAGATATAGCTAACTTGACAATATAGCTACCCGGATAATATAGCCAACATGAAAAGACAGTCCTCTCCTTGTAATACGACAAAAATGACAAATAACCAACATGACAATATAGTTGCTTTATAATTTATCAACAGTAGCAATATATTTACCATAACAATATGATTTTAATTTTGGTATACCCACCATGACCATATAGTCACGATGAAAATGCAACCACCATGACAATACATACAACATAAAAATACAATCTGTATCATAATATTGCCATCAAATCAAAAAATTCAAAGACAACATAAATATCATGGCAACAGAGTGATCATGACAATATACTCACAAATGCAATATAATCGCCATAAGAAAATGATCCGACTTTGAAAATATTGCCAACCTGCCACTATGGCTTCCATTGCAATATCGCCACCATAATACTACATTCACCATGACAGTGCTGAAACCATAACGATATAGCATATCATGACAATTTAGTTAACAGGTAATTCATTAAATATGAAAATTTCCTTCTTTAATGATATGTCCTTAAGTGCAAAATCAACACCACTATAAAAGTTGCCTTGAAAATGAAGTCACAATGACACCATAACCTTCATGATAAAATAGTCACTATGACAATGAAGTTATCTTAATAATATAGCCACTATGAGATTATAGTCTTATTACCAATATAGTCATCCATGATAATATTCTAACCTTATCAATATAGGTATCATGATAGTGTATCGCTTTTGATGAAATATGTATGATTAGAAAACTGACAATATAGCAACTATAAAAAAGATCTCCTTGCAAATATAGCCAAGGTGACGATATATATATTATAGCAATGTGACCAAAATGAGAAGATAACCAGAATGACGGTATGTACATAACGACAATACTGCCAATAAGAAAATATGTTCCCAACGACACCTACAGCTACACTGACAATAAAGCCATCTTCACAAAAAGGGTAACATTGAAAGTACAGTGAATGACAATATAGCCACCAAGACACCACAGCCACAATGACAATAATGTCACGATATAAATCAATCACCAGGACAGAAGAGTCACCTTGATAATAAACCTATAATGACCATATGAATATCATGAAAATAAATCATCCATATGAATATATTTACCCTAAAAATATAGCCTCCATATGAATATCTTTGACCTGAGAATTTAGCCATTATGATGATATAGTCAAGATGGCAATACATTCACGTAACAATAAAGCCACCAAGACCATATTAATGATATTACAAGATAGTCAACGCATAAATAAAGACACAATGAAATTATATTCACCATAGGAACATAACCAAATGACAATATCGATACCGTGACAAAATAGTCGCTTTCGGATCATAGCAAACATATAGCGTCCAGAACAATATAGTTCCATGAGAAAATAACGAACAAGACAGGATTTATCATTTGAATATAGTCCCCTTGACAGTATAGACAGTAAAACAATGTAACAACCTCGAAAATGTACCTGCCAAAACAATATAGCTAACATGAAAATATAGTCACTACGACAAAATGATTACAATGAAATATAATCGCTATCACAATACAGTTTCAATAATCATGTAACGATCGTGATAATATAATCTGCAGGTTGACATAAACACCATTATACTGTGAAAACCATGATATTATAAATCATATGATGATATGATATCCATGCACTTACACTCACAATACCAAATAAGCCGCTACGATAATATTATCATAATCATATAATCACAATAGAAATGAAGCTAACAACAAAAGATATCCTCAACGACAATATTAACCATAGCTACATAGCCATCAAAATAATATAACGAGCAATATAATGTAGCCATGATGGCATTGTATTTAAAAAAACAGTACAGCCATCAGGATGAATACTGTCACCATGACAATGTAGCCACTATGAAAGTCTATCAACTATGACAATATAGCTAGCATAATAATATATTCCTATGAAAAAATGTCCAAGACAACAGTTTAGCTTCTAAGACACTATATTACCATGCCAATATCGCCAAGATATTAGTATAGCCATCATGGCAACATACCACCAGAATATCATAATACCCAATACAACGATATAGCTAATATGACGATATAGATACCCTGACAATGTATCTAACTTGAAAAGACATTCATCTCTTTGTAATATAGCAAAAATGACAAATAGCCTCCATGGCAATATAGTCGTCTAGCACTATAGCCACCATGGCAATATAGTCACTTAACACTATAGCCACCATGGCAATATAGTTACAATAACAATATAATCTTAATAGCAATGTAGCCACCATGACCATATAGTCACAATGGCAATACAACCACCAAGACAATATAGACAACATGCCAATTCAGTTTGTATGACAATATAGAAATTATGTCAACACAGTTACCATGACAATATTCTCAAAAAAGTAATATACTCTCCAAAACAAAATGATCCCACTATGAAAATATAGCAACTCTACCAGTATGGCTTCCATTTCAATGTAGCCACCATAATAAAACATTTACCATGACAGCACTGAAACCATATAGCATATCATGACAATGTAGTCACCTGATAAAGCATCAAATGAAAAATTCCTTTCTATAATGATATATACTAAAGGGCAAAATCAACACCATTAAGAAAACTACCATGAAAATGCAGGCACCATATTATAACCATCATGTTAAAATTGTCACCATGACAATATTGTCACCTTGATTGTATAGTCATAATGATAATATATCGCTTATGACAAAATATTCATGATTAACAAAATGATAATAGAGCAACTATAAAAAAGATCAGCTTCCCAATAATGCCAAGGTGACCATATATACATCATAGCAATGGAAACAAAATGAGAAGGTGGCCAACATGACGGTATGTTCATAATGACAATATTGTCACTATGATGATTCGTTCCTCATGACACCATAGCTACACTGACAATAAAGCCATCTTCACAATAAAGTTACATTGAAAATACAGCAAACGACAATGTAGCCACCAAGACAGTACTGCCTCCATGACGATAATGTTACGATATCAATGAATCACCATGACATTAGAGTAAAATTGATAATAAACTTACAATGACTATAGAAATATCATGAAAATACAGCCTCCATGTCAACAAATTAGCCATGACAATTTAGCCATAATAATAATAATATAATCACGACGCAATATATTCACTATAACAATAAAGCCACTATGATCATATAACTGATATGACGACATAGTTAACGCAACAATAAAGAAACATTCAAAACATATCTGATATGGCAATATAGCCATCTAACAAAATATGTACAAATGCAATATATTCGTCATAACAAAATGATCCCACCATGAAAATATAACTACCCTGCCACTAAGGCTTCTATAGTCATTATAACAATTAAGTTCACCAAAACAATAAAGCCACCAAGACCATATAACTGATGGGACATTATAGTCAACGCAACAATAGCCTCCATGAAATTATATTCACTATGGCAATATAGACACTTGACATTATATCCACTGTGACAAAGTAGTAGCTTTCGGATCATAGGAAACATATAGCCTCCATGACAATATACTGTCCATGACAAAATAGTGACCACAATGACAGTTTAGCCAAGAAAACAATATAACAACTATGAAAATAAACCTACCATAACAATATAGCTACCATGAAAATATATTCACCATGATAGAATAATCTTAATGAAATATAATCGACATTGCAATATATTTACCAACCATACACCAATCATGATCAAATAATAACGAGATTGACATAAACACCATCGCAGTATAAAAACCATGAAGCTATAATTGACATAATGATATGATATCTATGCAGTTATGCTCACAATACCAAATAGGCCGACATGAAAATGTTATCATGATTATAAAATCTCAATAAAGATGTAGCTAGAAACTAAATATAACCCCCACGACAAGATTGACCATAACAATATACCCATCAAGTAATTGCAGCGACCAGGATAATATAGCTATGATGGCATTATATTGTAAATAATGATACAGCTACCATGCTAATATAGTCAACGTGACAATGTAACAAACATGAAAATATAGTCATCTTGGCATTGTAGCTACCATGATAATATATTCCCCTGACAAAATGTTCACAATAACAATTTAGCCGCTTAGACAATATATCACCATACCAATATCGCCAATATGTTAGTACAGCCATCATGGCAATATACCACCAGAAAAGAATAGCCAATACTACGACATAACTACCATGACAATATAGCTAGGCTGACAATATAGACAATATGAAAAGAGGTTCACCTCCTTGTAATATAACAAAATGACAAATGGCTACCATGACGATATAGTCACTTAACAATATAGCAACCATGGTTATATAGTTACCATATATATATAATCTTAATGGCAATATAGCCACCATGACCATAGAGTCACGATGACAATACAGCCACCATGACAATACAGACAACATGACCATATGGTCTCTTTGACAATATTGACATCAATTTATCAAATTGAATGACAATATACAAAATATGGCAACACAGTCACCATGATAACATAGCAACAAATGCTATATAATCGCTATTACAAAATGATACCCACCATGAAATTATAGTCATCCTGCCACTATGGCCTCCATTGAAATGTTCCTAACATTATAATACATTCACCATGACAGCACTGAAACCATAACAATATAGTCATCATGAGAATATAATCACCTGATGATTTAATCTAAATGACAATCTCGCTTCTGTAATGATATATCCTCGATGGCAAAATCAACACCATTAAAAAAGCTACCATAAAAATGCAGTCACCATGACATTATAACCCTCATGAAAAAATAGTCACCATGACAGAATAGTTATCTTGGCAATATAGCCACTGTGACAATATTGTCACCATAATGATATAGGTATCATGATAATGTATCGCTTTTGACAAAATATGTATGATTAAAGCAATTACATTATAGCGCCAAACTAATATTGCCAAGGTGACAATATATACAACATAGCAATGTAACCAAACTGACAAGATAGCTAGCATGACGGTATGATCATAATTACAATACTGCCACTAAGAAAATATGTTCATCATTACACTATAGCTACACTGATAATTAAGCCATCTTCCCAAAGAGTAAACTTGAAAATACTGCAAACGACAATATAGCCATTATAACTGTACTCCCACAATGACAATAGAGTCACGTTCATGATATACTTACCATGAATATGTATGTATCATGAAATAGCCTCCACAAAAGCATATTTACCATGACTATTCATCTATTATGATAATCACTATATTATGATAATATAGTCACGATGACAATATATTCAACATAACAATAAAGCCACCATGATCATATAATATATATCACGATATAGTCAAAGCAACAATAAAAAAAAATGTAATTTATTCACTATAGCATTGCCACTATGACAAAATAATCGCTTTTGTATTTCAGAAAAACATATACCGTTCAGGACAAAATAGTCTCAATGACAAAAGAGCGTCTACGACAGGATTCATCGCTACAATATAGTCACCTTGACAGTATAGCCAAAATAACTATATATGAACCATATAAATGTATCTCCCATAACAATATAGTCACCAAGACAAAATTATTTCAATGAAATACAATCGCTGTTACAATAGAGTTACCATAACCATACACCCATCATAATAATATGATCTCCAAGTTGAGATAAACACAATTATATTATAAAGATCTTGACAATACAATTGACACGAGGATACGATATCTGTACAGTTATACTCACAATAACAAATAACCAACCATAAATGTATTGTTATCATGATCTTATAATGAAAATGAAAATATAGCTAACACAAAAAATATCCCCTACTACAAAACTCACTTTAGCAATATTGCCACCAAGTTGATATGGTAAACAGGATACTTTAGACATGATGGCATTATATTCAAAATAAGAAGATAGCTACCATGCCAATGTAGGCACCAAATCTGTACATACCAAGAAAATATAGTCACATTGACAGTGTACCTATCTTGATAATATATTCTCACGACAAAATATCCAAAATAGCAGTTTAGTAGCAAAGACAATATATCACCATGCAAGTATCCCAACATGTTAGTGTAGCTATCATGTTGATATACCAACAGGAAAAAAAATAACCACCACAACGATATAGCTACCATGACAATGTACCTACCTTGACAATATAGCCAACATGAAACGACAGTCAACTTCTTTTAAAATAACAAAAATGACAAATAGCCACCAAGACAATATAGTCACATAACAATATAGCCACCAGGTCAATATAGATGCCATAATGATATAATCTTAAGGGTAATAGAGCCACCAGGAAAATAAAATCAAGATGACAATACAACCACCAGGACAAGATAGACAACATGACCATTCATAGTCTATGAAAATATTGCAATCAATTCAACAAATTAAATGACAATATACACATCATGGTAGTAGAGTCACCATGAAAATATAGTGACAAATGCAATATAATCGTCATGACAAAATGATACCCACCATGAAAATGTAGTCACCTTCCTACTATGGGTTCCATTGCAATATAGCCACCATAATAATACATTCACCAAGACAGTACTGAATCCATAACGATATGTTCATCATGAAAATATAATAATCTTGTTAATATAACTACTATGAAATTATAGTCATAATGAAAATATAGCCAAAATGACAATATTGTTACCTTAATGATATAGTTATCATGATAATGTATAAATCATGACAAAATATGCATAATTAGACAAATGACATTATGTCAACTATAATAAAGATTACTGTGCCAATATGCCTGGGGATATTATATACATCATAGTAATGTAACCATAATGATATTATAGCCATCATGACGGTATGTTAATAATGACAATACTGCCACTATGAAAATATATTCAATATGAGACTAAAGCTATACAGACAATAAAGCAATCTTCAAAAAGAGTACCAGAATGATCCCACCATGAAAAAATAGCCACCCTGCCACTATGGCTTCCATTGCAATATAGCCACCCTGCTACTATGGCTTCCATTGCATTGTCGCCACCATAATGATACATTCACCATGACAGTAGTGACACCATAACACTATAGCATAACATGACAATGTAGTCACCTGATAATTTTTTCAAAAAGAAAATTTCGTTTCTATAATGATATATCCTTAAGGGCAAAATCAACACCATTAAAAAGGCTACCATGAAAATACAGTCACCATGACTTTATAACCATCATGATAAAATAGTCACCATGACAATATATTGTCATTATGACTATAGTGTCACGGGGAATATATTTTCATAGTAGCAGTATTGTCATTATGACTACAATCTCTTAGTGGCTATATTGCTAAGATAATTATATTGTAATGGTGACTGTATTGTCATTATGACTACAATCTCTTAGTGGCTATATTGCTAAGATAATTATATTGTAATGGTGACTGTATTGTCATTATGACTATAGTGTCACGGGGAATATATTTTCATAGTAGCAGTATTGTCATTATGACTACAATCTCTTAGTGGCTATATTGCTAAGATAATTATATTGTAATGGTGACTGTATTGTCATTATGACTACAATCTCTTAGTGGCTATATTGCTAAGATAATTATATTGTAATGGTGACTGTATTGTCATTATGACTACAATCTCTTAGTGGCTATATTGCTAAGATAATTATATTGTAATGGTGACTGTATTGTCATTATGACTACAATCTCTTAGTGGCTATATTGCTAAGATAATTATATTGTAATGGTGACTGTATTGTCATTATGACTATAGTGTCACGGGGAATATATTTTCATAGTAGCAGTATTGTCATTATGACTATAGTGTCACGGGGAATATATTTTCATAGTAGCAGTATTGTCATTATGACTATAGTGTCACGGGGAATATATTTTCATAGTAGCAGTATTGTCATTATGACTACAATCTCTTAGTGGCTATATTGCTAAGATAATTATATTGTAATGGTGACTGTATTGTCATTATGACTACAATCTCTTAGTGGCTATATTGCTAAGATAATTATATTGTAATGGTGACTGTATTGTCATTATGACTACAATCTCTTAGTGGCTATATTGCTAAGATAATTATATTGTAATGGTGACTGTATTGTCATTATGACTACAATCTCTTAGTGGCTATATTGCTAAGATAATTATATTGTAATGGTGACTGTATTGTCATTATGACTATAGTGTCACGGGGAATATATTTTCATAGTAGCAGTATTGTCATTATGACTATAGTGTCACGGGGAATATATTTTCATAGTAGCAGTATTGTCATTATGACTATAGTGTCACGGGGAATATATTTTCATAGTAGCAGTATTGTCATTATGAACATGCCGTCATTTTGGCTATCTACTCATTTTGATTACATTGCGACGATTTACATGTCGTCACATTGGCTTTATTTGCAAGGTGATCTGTTTTATATTTGCTATATTGTCATTATGAACATGCCGTCATTTTGGCTATCTACTCATTTTGATTACATTGCGACGATTTACATGTCGTCACATTGGCTTTATTTGCAAGGTGATCTGTTTTATATTTGCTATATTGTCATTTTTTTAATCATGCATATTTTTTCATGAGCGATACATTATCGTGATAACTATATTATTAAAGTGACAGTATATTGTCATGGTGACTATATTGTCATTATGAACATGCCGTCATTTTGGCTATCTACTCATTTTGATTACATTGCGACGATTTACATGTCGTCACATTGGCTTTATTTGCAAGGTGATCTGTTTTATATTTGCTATATTGTCATTATGACTACAATCTCTTAGTGGCTATATTGCTAAGATAATTATATTGTAATGGTGACTGTATTGTCATTATGACTACAATCTCTTAGTGGCTATATTGCTAAGATAATTATATTGTAATGGTGACTGTATTGTCATTATGAACATGCCGTCATTTTGGCTATCTACTCATTTTGATTACATTGCGACGATTTACATGTCGTCACATTGGCTTTATTTGCAAGGTGATCTGTTTTATATTTGCTATATTGTCATTATGACTATAGTGTCACGGGGAATATATTTTCATAGTAGCAGTATTGTCATTATGAACATGCCGTCATTTTGGCTATCTACTCATTTTGATTACATTGCGACGATTTACATGTCGTCACATTGGCTTTATTTGCAAGGTGATCTGTTTTATATTTGCTATATTGTCATTATGACTACAATCTCTTAGTGGCTATATTGCTAAGATAATTATATTGTAATGGTGACTGTATTGTCATTATGACTACAATCTCTTAGTGGCTATATTGCTAAGATAATTATATTGTAATGGTGACTGTATTGTCATTATGAACATGCCGTCATTTTGGCTATCTACTCATTTTGATTACATTGCGACGATTTACATGTCGTCACATTGGCTTTATTTGCAAGGTGATCTGTTTTATATTTGCTATATTGTCATTATGACTACAATCTCTTAGTGGCTATATTGCTAAGATAATTATATTGTAATGGTGACTGTATTGTCATTATGACTACAATCTCTTAGTGGCTATATTGCTAAGATAATTATATTGTAATGGTGACTGTATTGTCATTATGACTACAATCTCTTAGTGGCTATATTGCTAAGATAATTATATTGTAATGGTGACTGTATTGTCATTATGACTACAATCTCTTAGTGGCTATATTGCTAAGATAATTATATTGTAATGGTGACTGTATTGTCATTATGAACATGCCGTCATTTTGGCTATCTACTCATTTTGATTACATTGCGACGATTTACATGTCGTCACATTGGCTTTATTTGCAAGGTGATCTGTTTTATATTTGCTATATTGTCATTATGACTATAGTGTCACGGGGAATATATTTTCATAGTAGCAGTATTGTCATTATGACTACAATCTCTTAGTGGCTATATTGCTAAGATAATTATATTGTAATGGTGACTGTATTGTCATTATGAACATGCCGTCATTTTGGCTATCTACTCATTTTGATTACATTGCGACGATTTACATGTCGTCACATTGGCTTTATTTGCAAGGTGATCTGTTTTATATTTGCTATATTGTCATTATGACTATAGTGTCACGGGGAATATATTTTCATAGTAGCAGTATTGTCATTATGACTACAATCTCTTAGTGGCTATATTGCTAAGATAATTATATTGTAATGGTGACTGTATTGTCATTATGACTACAATCTCTTAGTGGCTATATTGCTAAGATAATTATATTGTAATGGTGACTGTATTGTCATTATGACTATAGTGTCACGGGGAATATATTTTCATAGTAGCAGTATTGTCATTATGACTATAGTGTCACGGGGAATATATTTTCATAGTAGCAGTATTGTCATTATGACTATAGTGTCACGGGGAATATATTTTCATAGTAGCAGTATTGTCATTATGACTACAATCTCTTAGTGGCTATATTGCTAAGATAATTATATTGTAATGGTGACTGTATTGTCATTATGACTACAATCTCTTAGTGGCTATATTGCTAAGATAATTATATTGTAATGGTGACTGTATTGTCATTATGACTACAATCTCTTAGTGGCTATATTGCTAAGATAATTATATTGTAATGGTGACTGTATTGTCATTATGACTACAATCTCTTAGTGGCTATATTGCTAAGATAATTATATTGTAATGGTGACTGTATTGTCATTATGACTACAATCTCTTAGTGGCTATATTGCTAAGATAATTATATTGTAATGGTGACTGTATTGTCATTATGAACATGCCGTCATTTTGGCTATCTACTCATTTTGATTACATTGCGACGATTTACATGTCGTCACATTGGCTTTATTTGCAAGGTGATCTGTTTTATATTTGCTATATTGTCATTATGAACATGCCGTCATTTTGGCTATCTACTCATTTTGATTACATTGCGACGATTTACATGTCGTCACATTGGCTTTATTTGCAAGGTGATCTGTTTTATATTTGCTATATTGTCATTATGACTATAGTGTCACGGGGAATATATTTTCATAGTAGCAGTATTGTCATTATGAACATGCCGTCATTTTGGCTATCTACTCATTTTGATTACATTGCGACGATTTACATGTCGTCACATTGGCTTTATTTGCAAGGTGATCTGTTTTATATTTGCTATATTGTCATTATGAACATGCCGTCATTTTGGCTATCTACTCATTTTGATTACATTGCGACGATTTACATGTCGTCACATTGGCTTTATTTGCAAGGTGATCTGTTTTATATTTGCTATATTGTCATTATGAACATGCCGTCATTTTGGCTATCTACTCATTTTGATTACATTGCGACGATTTACATGTCGTCACATTGGCTTTATTTGCAAGGTGATCTGTTTTATATTTGCTATATTGTCATTATGAACATGCCGTCATTTTGGCTATCTACTCATTTTGATTACATTGCGACGATTTACATGTCGTCACATTGGCTTTATTTGCAAGGTGATCTGTTTTATATTTGCTATATTGTCATTATGAACATGCCGTCATTTTGGCTATCTACTCATTTTGATTACATTGCGACGATTTACATGTCGTCACATTGGCTTTATTTGCAAGGTGATCTGTTTTATATTTGCTATATTGTCATTATGACTACAATCTCTTAGTGGCTATATTGCTAAGATAATTATATTGTAATGGTGACTGTATTGTCATTATGAACATGCCGTCATTTTGGCTATCTACTCATTTTGATTACATTGCGACGATTTACATGTCGTCACATTGGCTTTATTTGCAAGGTGATCTGTTTTATATTTGCTATATTGTCATTATGACTACAATCTCTTAGTGGCTATATTGCTAAGATAATTATATTGTAATGGTGACTGTATTGTCATTATGAACATGCCGTCATTTTGGCTATCTACTCATTTTGATTACATTGCGACGATTTACATGTCGTCACATTGGCTTTATTTGCAAGGTGATCTGTTTTATATTTGCTATATTGTCATTATGACTACAATCTCTTAGTGGCTATATTGCTAAGATAATTATATTGTAATGGTGACTGTATTGTCATTATGACTATAGTGTCACGGGGAATATATTTTCATAGTAGCAGTATTGTCATTATGACTATAGTGTCACGGGGAATATATTTTCATAGTAGCAGTATTGTCATTATGACTACAATCTCTTAGTGGCTATATTGCTAAGATAATTATATTGTAATGGTGACTGTATTGTCATTATGACTATAGTGTCACGGGGAATATATTTTCATAGTAGCAGTATTGTCATTATGACTACAATCTCTTAGTGGCTATATTGCTAAGATAATTATATTGTAATGGTGACTGTATTGTCATTATGACTATAGTGTCACGGGGAATATATTTTCATAGTAGCAGTATTGTCATTATGACTACAATCTCTTAGTGGCTATATTGCTAAGATAATTATATTGTAATGGTGACTGTATTGTCATTATGACTATAGTGTCACGGGGAATATATTTTCATAGTAGCAGTATTGTCATTATGACTATAGTGTCACGGGGAATATATTTTCATAGTAGCAGTATTGTCATTATGACTACAATCTCTTAGTGGCTATATTGCTAAGATAATTATATTGTAATGGTGACTGTATTGTCATTATGACTACAATCTCTTAGTGGCTATATTGCTAAGATAATTATATTGTAATGGTGACTGTATTGTCATTATGACTACAATCTCTTAGTGGCTATATTGCTAAGATAATTATATTGTAATGGTGACTGTATTGTCATTATGACTACAATCTCTTAGTGGCTATATTGCTAAGATAATTATATTGTAATGGTGACTGTATTGTCATTATGACTACAATCTCTTAGTGGCTATATTGCTAAGATAATTATATTGTAATGGTGACTGTATTGTCATTATGACTACAATCTCTTAGTGGCTATATTGCTAAGATAATTATATTGTAATGGTGACTGTATTGTCATTATGACTACAATCTCTTAGTGGCTATATTGCTAAGATAATTATATTGTAATGGTGACTGTATTGTCATTATGACTACAATCTCTTAGTGGCTATATTGCTAAGATAATTATATTGTAATGGTGACTGTATTGTCATTATGACTACAATCTCTTAGTGGCTATATTGCTAAGATAATTATATTGTAATGGTGACTGTATTGTCATTATGAACATGCCGTCATTTTGGCTATCTACTCATTTTGATTACATTGCGACGATTTACATGTCGTCACATTGGCTTTATTTGCAAGGTGATCTGTTTTATATTTGCTATATTGTCATTATGACTACAATCTCTTAGTGGCTATATTGCTAAGATAATTATATTGTAATGGTGACTGTATTGTCATTATGACTACAATCTCTTAGTGGCTATATTGCTAAGATAATTATATTGTAATGGTGACTGTATTGTCATTATGACTACAATCTCTTAGTGGCTATATTGCTAAGATAATTATATTGTAATGGTGACTGTATTGTCATTATGACTATAGTGTCACGGGGAATATATTTTCATAGTAGCAGTATTGTCATTATGACTACAATCTCTTAGTGGCTATATTGCTAAGATAATTATATTGTAATGGTGACTGTATTGTCATTATGACTACAATCTCTTAGTGGCTATATTGCTAAGATAATTATATTGTAATGGTGACTGTATTGTCATTATGACTACAATCTCTTAGTGGCTATATTGCTAAGATAATTATATTGTAATGGTGACTGTATTGTCATTATGACTACAATCTCTTAGTGGCTATATTGCTAAGATAACTACATTGTAATGGTGAGTATTTCATGATGATGGTTATAATGGCATTGTGACTACATTTTCATTGTAGCTTATTTAATGGTGTTGATTTTGCCCTTGAAGATATATCATCATAAAAACGAGAATTTCATTTTGATTGCATTATCAGGTGAATGCATTGTCATGATATGCTATATTGTTATAGCAGGTACTTTTTCATTGCTGTTTCATTGTTTTATCGGCTATACTGTCAAGGTGAGTATATCTTAATGAGAAATCTTGTCTTGGTCGCTATTTTGTCATGGACACTGTATTGTCATGGAACCTATATGTTTGCTATGATCTGAAAGAGACTAGTTTGTCGCAGGATCAATTTTGTCTGGTGCTCTTATTGCCATAATGAATATGATTTGAAGGCTTACTTATTGTTGCGTTGACTGTATCGTCCTATCACTCATATGATCATGGCTACATTGTTATAGTTAATATATTGCCCTAGTGACTATATTATCATATGGGCTAAATTGTCATGGTATCTTGACATTGAAGCCTTATTTTCATGATATTTATATAGTCAGCACTATTCTATTATCAGGGTGACTCTAATGTCACCGCGACTGAATTATATCGTGACATTATTGTCATAGTGGCTATACTGCCATGGTGGCTATATAGTCGTTTGCTGTATCTTCAGTGTTACACTTTTGTGAAGATTGCTTTATTGTCATTATGACTATAGTGTCACGGGGAATATATTTTCATAGTAGCAGTATTGTCATTATGAACATGCCGTCATTTTGGCTATCTACTCATTTTGATTACATTGCGACGATTTACATGTCGTCACATTGGCTTTATTTGCAAGGTGATCTGTTTTATATTTGCTATATTGTCATTTTTTTAATCATGCATATTTTTTCATGAGCGATACATTATCGTGATAACTATATTATTAAAGTGACAGTATATTGTCATGGTGACTATATTGTCATTATGACTACAACCTCTTGGTGGCTATATTGCTAAGATAATTATATTGTAATGGTGACTGTATTGTCATTATGACTACAATCTCTTAGTGGCTATATTGCTAAGATAACTACATTGTAATGGTGAGTATTTCATGATGATGGTTATAATGGCATTGTGACTACATTTTCATTGTAGCTTATTTAATGGTGTTGATTTTGCCCTTGAAGATATATCATCATAAAAACGAGAATTTCATTTTGATTGCATTATCAGGTGAATGCATTGTCATGATATGCTATATTGTTATAGTTTCAGTACTGTCATGGTGAATGTATATTATGTTGGCTACATTACAATCGAAGCCATAGTGGCAGCGTAACTATATTTTCATGGTTGGATCATTTTGTTATGAAGATTCTATCGTATTTGTGAGTATATTGTGATGGTGTCTGTATTGCCATAATTTCTATATTGTCATTTGATTTACTGAATTGATGGCAATATTGTCATAGAGACGGTATTGTTATGTTGCCTGTATGGTGATCATGGTCATGGTGGCTATACTGTCATGTAGATTACATTTTTATGGTAACTATATTGCCATGGTGACTATATTGTTAGGTAACTATATTGCCATGATAGCTTTCTTTCAGAGTAGCTATATTGTTAAGTTAGCTATATCATTGTGATGGGTACTTTTTCCTTTTGGTATATTGCCATGATGGCTATACTAGAATTTTGGCGGTACTAGTATGGTGATATAGTGTCTTCGCTGCTTACTGTTGTTGTGGACATTTTTTCACCGGAATATATTAGCAGGGTAGCTACATTATCAAGGTTACTATATTTCATGTAAGCTACATTGTAATGATGACGTTACTGACATGGTAGGTGTATTGTTATTTTCAATATAATGCCATTCTGGCTACATTATCTAGGTCGCAATATCAACTTGATGGCTATATTGCTACAGTCAATTTTATCATTGGGGATGTATTTTGTCTTTACCTACAATTTGGTTGTGATTATATGATCATGATAATATTCTTATGGCGGCTTATTTGTTATCTTGAGTGTAACTGTCTGTTTATCATATCATCATGTAACTTAGATTGTCATACTTCTTATACGGTGATGGTGATTACGTCAAAATGCTGATTATATTATCATCATTAATGTATGATCATGGTAACTATGTAGCAATAGCTATATCTTCTGTGATTATTCTGGTACATTGACTTCATTTTATTGGGAGTTATATTGGTATGACAGGTACATTTTCATGGTTCTTAAATTATTTCATGGGCTATACTGTCAAGGTGGCTATATAGTAATGATAAATCCTGTCTTGGACGCTATTGTCTCCTGGACACTATATATCCTGAAGGCTATATGTTTCCTATGATCCGAAAGCGACTATTTTGTCACGGTATCTATACCGTCAGGGGGCCATATTGACATAGTGAATATATTTTGAATGTTTCTTTAATGTTGCGTTAACTGTATTGTCATATCAGTTATATGGTCATGGTGGCTTTGTTGTTATAGTGAATATGTTGCCGTTGTGACTATATTATCATAATGGCTAAATTGTCGTGGGAAATATGCTGATATGGATGCTATATTCTCATGATACTTATATAGTAATTGTAAATCTATTTTCAAGGTGACTCTAATGTCACGGTGATTGATTTATATCGTAACATTATTGTTATGGTGGCTGTACTATCATGGTGGTTATTATGTCGTTTGATGTTTTTTTAATGTTACTATTTCGTGAATATGGCTTTATTGTCAGTGCAGCTATACTTTTATTGGGAACAAATTTTCAAAGTGACGGTATTGTCATTAAGAAATAAAGTAATTTTGGCTACCTTCTAATATGATTTATATTGCTATGATGTATATATTTTCACCTTGGCTATATTGGGAAGGTGATCTTATTTTTAGGTGGTATATTGTCATTTTTTAATCGTGCATTTTCTGTCATAAGCGATATATTATCGTGAAAACTATATCATTAACGTGAAAATATTGTCATAACGACTATATTGACTTTGTGACTGCAATCTTATAGTGACAATATAGCTACGCTGATATATAGGCAACATGAAAAGACAACCACCTGCTTGTAATGAAGCAAAAATAACAAATAACCATCATGGTAATATATTCGTCAAACAATATAGCCACCATGACAATATAGTTACAATATCAATATAATCTCAGTGGAAATATAACCATCATGACCATATAAATGATAATACAACCACCAAGACAAAAAAGGAAACATGACATTACATTATGAAAATATTGCCATCAATTCAACAAATCAAATGACTATATATTATGGCAACAGTCACCATGACAATATACTCACAAATGAAATATAATCGACAGAATTGATTGTATTATGAAAATATAGCCACTCTGCCACTATGGCTTCAATTGCAATGTAGCTAACATAATAATACATGTACCATGACATTCCTGAATCCATAACAATATAGCATATCATGACAATGTTGTCCCCTAAAGATTTAAGCAAAATAGAAATCTCGTTTTATAATGATACTTCCTCAAGGGCAAAAGCAACACCATTATAAAAGATTCCATGAAAATTCAATCTCCATGACATTGTAATCATCATGATAAAATAGTCGCCATGACAATATAGTTATCTTAGCAAGGTATCCAACATGAGATTATAGTCATGATAATAATACAGTCACAATGCCAATATATAGTCACCGCAATATTATAGTTATCCTGATAATGTATCACTTATGACAAAATATGCATCATTAAAAAAATGACAGTATAGAAACTATAAAAAAGATCACATTGCTAATATAGTCAAGTTGACGATATATACATGATGGTAATGTAACTAAAATAAGAAGACAGCCAAAATGACAATATGTTCATAATGACAATACAACCACTATGAATATATATTCTCAATGACACTATAGCTACATGGACATTAAAGCTATCTTATCAAAAATGTAAAATTGAAATTACAGCAAACGACGATATAGCCATCATGAGAAGACAGCCATCTTGACAATAATATCACGATATAGATCAATCGCCAGGACATTAGAGTGACCTTGATAGCAATCTTACAATGACTTTATAAATATCATGAAAATATAGCCCCCACGTCAACATATTTGCTATGACAATTTAGCCATTATGATAATATAGTCACGACGACAATGTATTCACTGTGACAATAAAGCTATCATGATCATATAACTGATATGACAATACGGTCAAAGGAAAAATATAGAAATATTCAACTTATTTTCACAATAGCAATATAACCACCTGACAATAAAGATAATAGTCGCTTTCGGATCACAGCAAACATGTAGACTCCAGGACAATATAGTCTCTGTGAAAAAACAGTGACTCAGACAGGATCTATCATTATGATATATTCATAAAATTATAACTGTCATGCAATTGTGGTCAACATGACAAGATTATCACAATGAAATAAAACGGCATTACAATATAGTTACCATAATCATACACCAATGATGATTATATAAGCTGCAGGTCGACATAAACAATATCACAGTGTAAAAACCATGACAATATAAGTGACATGATGATATGATATCCATTCACTTACACTTACAATACCAGATAAGCTGCCATGAAAATATTATTATCATGATCATATAATGGCAACAATATTATAGCTAATAGCAAAATATATCCCGAACGACAAAATTAACCATAGCAATATAGCCATCAAGTTGATATAGGGACCAAGATGATGTAGATAGAACGGTTTTATTTTGAAAATAACAATACAGCCACCATACCAATGTCTTACCATGACAATGTGACTACCATGAAGATATAGTTACCTTGATTATGTTGCTACCATGATAAAATATTTAAATTGAAAAATATCCACGACAAGAGTTTAGCTGCTGACACTATATCAACATGCCAATATCGCCGAAATGTTATTATTGCCATCATGAATATATACTGCCGTAAAAGAAATATATATACCCACTACTCGACAGTATAGCAATTCTGACAATATTGCCAACACGAAAAGACAGTCACCTCCTTGTTATATAACAAAAATGACAAATAGCCATCATAGCAATATGGTGACCAAACAATACACCCACCATGGCAATATAGTTACCATAACAATGTAATCTTAATGACAATATAGCCAACATGACTATATAGTCAAGATGACGATACAACTACCGTGACAATACACATAACATGACATTACCGTCTCTAAGACAATATTGCCATCAATTCAACAAATTATATGACAATATAGATATTATGGCAACACAGTCACTATGACAATATACTCAGAAATGCAATATATTCGCCATGATAAAACCATCCTACCATGAAAATATAGCCACCTTACCATTTTGCAATGTAGCTACAGTAATAAAAGATCTACCATGACAGTACTGAAACCATAACAATATAGCATAACCTGGCAATGTAGTCACCCGATAATTAAATCAAAATGACAATTTCGCTTCTATAATGGTATATCCTGAAGGGCAATCTCAACACCATTAAAGAACTATGAAAATAGTCAATATGACATTATAAATATCATGATAAAAAAGTCACCATATCAATATTGTTATCTTGGTAATATAGCCACTATGACATTATATAAATAATGACAATACAGTCGCTATGACAATATTTTCACCATAATAATATAATTATCATGATGATATATCGCTTATGACAAAGAATGCAAGAGTTAGATAATGACAATATATCACCTATAAAAAAGATCACCTTGCCAATATAGCTAAGGTGACGATATATACATCATAGCAACGTAACTAAAATGAAAAGATAACCAAAATGACGGTATGTTCATAATGACATACTGCCACTATGAAAATATGTTCTCCATGACACTATAGCTACACTAATAATAAAGCCATATTCACAAAAGTGTAACATTGAAAATCCAGCAAACGCGAATATAGCCATCATGATAGGACAGCCACCATGACAATAATGTCACGATGTAAATCATCACCATGACGTTAGTCACCTTGATAATCAACTTACAATGTTTATATAAATATCATGAAAATATAGCCTCCATGTCAACATGTTTGCCATGATAATCTGGCCATTATGATAATATTGTCACGACATTTATTCACTATAACAATATAGCCACAGTGATCATACAACTATTGTGACAATATAGTCAAAGAAACAAGAAAGAAATATACAAATCACATTCACTATGGCAGTATAACTATATGACAATATAGATACTGTGACAAATAGTCGCTTTTGAATCATAGAAAACATATAGCCGGCAGGACAATATAGTCTCTAAGAAAATAGCGACAAAGACAAAATATTTTTTTTTTCTTTTTTTTTTCATACTATTCGCCATTTCCCGCATTAGCGAGGTAGCGTTAAGAACAGAGGACTGGGCCTTTGAGGGAATATCCTCATATGGCCCCCTTCTCTGTTCCTTCTTTTGGAAAATTTAAAAAAAAATGAGAGGGGAGGATTTCCAGCCCCCCGCTCCCATATATATATATATATATATATATATATATATATATATATATATATATATGTATATATATATATATATATATATATATATATATATATATATATATATATATATATATACACACAATTTCCCACATTCCCAAAGACAAAATATATATTATTATAATATAGACACCGTAACAATTCAGCCCATAAAACGATGTAACAATCATGAAACTGTACCTGCCAAAACATTATAGATGTCATGAAATTTTAGTCAACATGACAAAATTATCACAATGAAATATCATCGTCATTACAATATAGTTACCATAATCATACGCCAGTCATGATCATATAATCAGCATTTTGACATAAACATCACAGTATAAAAGCCATGACAGTATAAGTGACATGATGACATGATATCCATACACTTACACTTACAATAGCAAAGAAGCCGCCATGAAAATATTGTTATCATGATCATATAACCACAACAATATTGTAGGCAGCGACAAAATATATCCCCACCGACAGAATTAATCATAGCAATATAGCCATCAAGTTGTTATAGCGACCAAGATGATGTAGCGAGCATTGTATTGAGAATTACAATACAGCCACCGTGCCAATGTCTTCACCATGACAATATAGCTACCGTGAAAGTATAGTAACGCTGACAATGTAGCTACCATGGCAAGATATTCTAAATAAAAAATATCCAAAAAATATCCACAACAAGAGTTTAGCTGCTCAGACGATATATCACCATGCCAATATCTCTAAAATGTTAGTATAGCCATCATGGTAATATACCAACAGAAAAGAGCATCACAACGATATAACTAACTTGAGAATATACTAATCTGACAATATAGGTAACATTAAAAGACAGTCACCTCCTTGAAATATAACAAAAATGACATATAGCCATCATGGCAATATGATAACCAAACAATATAGCCATCATGGCAATATAATCACCATAACAATGTAGTATTAATGGCAATATAGCTACCATGTCCATATAGTCACGATGATAATACAACCACCATGACAATACAGAAAACATGAAAATACAGTCTCTATGACAATATTGCCATCAATTCAACAAGATTAATGACAACATAGATATTATGGCAACACAATCACGATGACAATATGCTCAGTAATGTTGTATATTTGTCATAATGAGATGATCCTACCATGAAAATATAGTCACCCTGATATTATGGCTTCCATTACAATATAGCCACAATAACAAAACATTCACCATGACAGTGCTGAAACCATAACAATATACCATGTGATGACAATTTAGTCACCTGATATTTTAATGAAAAACTAAAATTTCGCTTATATTATGGTATATCCTCAGGGACAAAATTTGAACACCATTAAAAAGCTACCATGAAAATACAGTCACTATGACATTATAAATACCATGATAAAATAGTAGCTATGACAATATAGTTATTTTGGTAATATAGCCACTATGAGATTATAGTCATAATGACAATATAGTCGTTATGAAAATATTGTCAGCTTATTAATATAGTTATCAAAATAGTATATCGCTTGTGACAAAATATGCATGATTAAAAAAATGACAATATAGCGCCTATAAAAAAGATCACCTTGCCACTATAGTCAAGGTGACGATATATACATCATAGTAACGTAACTAAAATGAGAAGATAGTCAAAATGGCAATATGCTCATAATGGCAAAACTACCACCATGAAAATATGTCCCCTATGACGCTATAGCTACCCTGACAATAAATCCTTATTCACAAAAGAGTAACACTGAAAGTACAGCAAACGACAATATAGCCACCATGACAGTACAGCCAACATGACAATAATATCACGATATAAATCAATCACCGCGACATTACAGTCACCTTGATAATAAGATTACAATTATTACATACATATCATGAAAATACGACTTCCATATCAACATATTTCCCAGAACAGTTTAGCTATTATTACAGTATAGTCACAATGACAATATATTCATTATAACAATAAAGCTACCATGATTGTATAACTGATATGATAATATATTCAACGCAAGAATAAAGAAACGTTCAAAATATATTCACTATGACAAAAAAAATGTAACCATGAAAATGTACCTGCTATAACAATATAATTACTATGAAAATGTAGTCACCACAAGAAAATAATCACAAAAATAGATAATTGCCATTGCTATATAGTTACCCTACTTATATATCAATCATGATAATATAATCAGCATGTTGAGATAAACACCATCATAATATGGAAACCATGACAATATTTGTGACATGATATACATAAAGTTACGCTCACGATACCAAATAAGCCACCATGAAAATATTGTTATCATGATCATATAATCAAAACAAAATTTTAGGCAAGGACAAAATATATTGCCAACGACAAAATTGACCGTAGCAATATAGCCATCAAGTTGATATAGCGACGAAGACAATAAAGCCAGATGGCATTATATTGAAAATAAAGATACACCCACCATGAGAATATAGTCCCCATGGCAATGTAGCTACCGTGAAAATATATTAACCTTGACAATGTAGCTGCGATCATGATATATTCCTATGAAAAAATTTCCACAACAACAGGTTAGCTGCTAAGACATTATATCACCATACCACTATCACCAAAATGCTAGTATAGCCAGCTTGGCAATATACCACCAGGAAAAAAATACCCATCACAACAATATAGCAAACTTGACAATATAGCTAATCTGGCATTATAGCCAACATGAAAAGATAGTCACCTCCTTGTCATCAAACAAATATGACATGTAGCCACCATGACAATATAGTCACCTAAAAGTATAGCCACCATGGTAATATAGTTACCATAACAATATAATCTTAATGGCAATATAGCCACCATAACCATATAATCACAATGATAATACAACCAAGATTACTATACAGGCAACATTAAAATACAGTCTGTATGGCAATTTTGCCATCAATTCAACAAATTAAATGACAATATTGAAATTATGGCAACACAGCTACCATGAGAGTTTACTAACATATGCAATATAATCGCCATAACAAAATGATCCCACCATAAAAATATAACCCCCTTGACACTATAGCATCCAATGCAATGTGGCCAAAATTCATCATGACAGTAGTGAAACCATGACAATATAGCATATCATGGCAATGTAGTCACCTGATAATCTAATCAAAATGAGAATTTCGTTTCTATACTGATATATTCTCAAGGGCAAAATTAACACCATTAAAAAACTACCATGTCACCATGTCAATGTAGTTATCTTGGTAAGATAGTGAGAATGAGATTATAGTCATAATGGCAACATAGTGACCATGACAATATATTGTCACCTTAATGATATTGTTACCATGATAATGTATCGCTTATGACAAAATATGCGTGATTAAAAAAATGACAATATAGCAACTACAAAAAAATCACCTTGCCAATATAGCCAAGGTGACGATATATATATAACTTAGCAATGTAACCAAATGAGTAGATGGCCAAAATGACGGTATGTTCATAATGACAACACTGCCACTATGAAAACATATTTCCCATGACACTATACCTACACTGACAATAATGCCATTTTCACTAAAGTGTATTACTGAAAGCACAGCAAACGACGATATATCCACCATGACAGTACAGCCACCATGACAATAATGTCACGATATGAATCAATCTTAGTGACATTAGAGTCACCTTGAAAATAAAGTTACAATGACCATACAAATATCATGAAAATATAGCCTCCATATCAACATATTTACCATGACAATTTAGCCATAGTGATGAAATAGTCTCGACGACTATAACGATAAAGCCACTATGATCATATAACTGATGTGACAATATGGTCAACGGAACAATAAAGAAACTTTCAAATTATAATGTAACCACCTGACAATATAGATACTGTGACAAAATAGCCTCTTTAGGATCATAGCAAACATCTAGGATAATGTAGTCTCCATGACAAAATAGCAACCAAGACTTATGATTGCAATATCGTCACATTGAGTGTATAGCCTAAAAACTATGTAACAACCATGAAACTGTACCTGCCATAACAATATAGCTACCATGAAAATATAGCCAACATGACAAAATAATCACAATGATATATAATCGTTATTACAATGTAGTTACCGTAATCATACACCAATCATGATGATATAATCAGCAGGTTAACATAAATACCATCACAGTATAAATACCAAGACAATGTAAGTGAAAGGATGAAATGGTATCCATACAGTTAGATTCACAATACCAAATAAGCCGCCATGAAATTATTTTTATCATGATCATATTATCACAACAAAATTTTAGCTGATGACAAAATATATCCCCAAAGACAGAATATATCCCCAGCGACAAAATTAAAGATGGTAACCTAGCCATCAAGTTGATATAGCAACCAAGATAATGTAACGAGGATGGCATTATATTGAAAATAATAATACAGCCATTATGCCAATGTCGTCACCATGACAATGTAGTTACCATGAAAAAATAGTTACCTTGTCAATGTACCTACCATCATAACATATTCACAAGATAAAATATAAACAACAACAGTTTAGCTTCTAAGACACTATATTACCATGCCAATATGGCCAAAATGTTATTCTAGGCATCATGGTAATATACTACTAAAAAAAGAAAAATACCCGCCACAATGATATAAATAACTTGACAATATAGCCGCTCTGACAATATAGCTAACATGAAAAGACAGTCACATCTTTTTAATATAACAAAAATGACAAATAGCCACCATGAATATATAGACACCTAAAAATATAGCAACGACGGCAACACAGTTAACATAACAATATAATCTTAATGATAATATAGCTACCATAACCTATTACACATATTTATCATCATTGTCAATCTTCCCTCACTCATTCTCTCTATGTGACCAAGCCATTTCAATACACCTTCTTGTGCTCTCTCAACCACGCTATTTTTACCACCACACATTTATCTTTTCATTACTTACCCGATCAAACCACCTCACACCACATATTCTCCCTCAAACATCTCATTTTCAACAGATCCACCCTCCTCCTCACAAATCTATCTATATCTCACGCCATGCAACCATATAACATTATATTATATATATATATATATATATATATATATATATATATATATATATATATATAGATGAAAAGCCGGAAGATGAAAGCCGGCAAGGCAGCAGGTTTGGATGGTATTGCAGTGGAATTTATTAGAAAAGGGGGTGACTGTATTGTTGACTGGTTGGTAAGGTTATTTAATGTATGTATGACTGTAGGTTTGTGGCAGGGGTGTGTGATGTCTCCATGGTTGTTTAATTTGTTTATGGATGGGGTTGTTAGGGAGGTAAATGCAAGAGTTTTAGAAAGAGGGGCAAGTATGAAGTCTGTTGGGGATGAGAGAGCTTGGGAAGTGAGTCAGTTGTTGTTCGCTGATGATACAGCGCTGGTGGCGAATTCATGTGAGAAACTGCAGAAGCTATGGTGACTGAGTTTGGTAAAGTGTGTGGAAGAAGAAAGTTAAGAGTAAATGTGAATAAGAGCAAGGTTATTAGGTACAGTAGGGTTGAGGGTCAAGTCAATTGGGAGGTGAGTTTGAATGGAGAAAAACTGGAGGAAGTGAAGTGTTCTAGATATCTGGGAGTGGATCTGGCAGCGGATGGAACCATGGAAGCGGAAGTGGATCATAGTGTGGGGGAGGGGGCGAAAATTCTGGGGGCCTTGAAGAATGTGTGGAAGTCGAGAACATTATCTCGGAAAGCAAAAATGGGTATGTTTGAAGAAATAGTGGTTCCAACAATGTTGTATGGTTGCGAGGCGTGGGCTATGAATAGAGTTGTGCGCAGGAGGATGGATGTGCTGGAAATGAGATGTTTGAGGACAATGTGTGGTGTGAGGTGGTTTGATCGAGTGAGTAACGTAAGGGTAAGAGAGATGTGTGGAAATAAAAAGAGCGTGGTTGAGAGAGCAGAAGAGGGTGTTTTGAAGTGGTTTGGGCACATGGAGAGGATGAGTGAGGAGAGATTGACCAAGAGGATATATGTGTCGGAGGTGGAGGGAACGAGGAGAAGAGGGAGACCAAATTGGAGGTGGAAAGATGGAGTGAAAAAGATTTTGTGTGATCGGGGCCTGAACATGCAGGAGGGTGAAAGGAGGGCAAGGAATAGAGTGAATTGGAGCGATGTGGTATACCGGGGTTGACGTGCTGTCAGTGGATTGAATCAAGGCATGTGAAGCGTCTGGGGTAAACCATGGAAAGCTGTGTAGGTATGTATATTTGCGTGTGTGGACGTATGTATATACATGTGTATGGGGGGGGTTGGGCCATTTCTTTCGTCTGTTTCCTTGCGCTACCTCGCAAACGCGGGAGACAGCGACAAAGTATAATAAAATAAAAATAATAATGACTCATGGTGAGGTGCCTGAGGATTGGCGAAATGCGTGCATAGTGCCATTGTACAAAGGCAAAGGGGATAAGAGTGAGTGCTCAAATTACAGAGGTATAAGTTTGTTGAGTATTCCTGGTAAATTATATGGGAGGGTATTGATTGAGAGGGTGAAGGCATGTACAGAGCATCAGATTGGGGAAGAGCAGTGTGGTTTCAGAAGTGGTAGAGGATGTGTGGATCAGGTGTTTGCTTTGAAGAATGTATGTGAGAAATACTTAGAAAAGCAAATGGATTTGTATGTAGCATTTATGGATCTGGAGAAGGCATATGATAGAGTTGATAGAGATGCTCTGTGGAAGATATTAAGAATATATGGTGTGGGAGGAAAGTTGTTAGAAGCATTGAAAAGTTTTTATCGAGGATGTAAGGCATGTGTACGTGTAGGAAGAGAGGAAAGTGATTGGTTCTCAGTGAATGTAGGTTTGCGGCAGGGGTGTGTGATGTCTCCATGGTTGTTTAATTTGTTTATGGAGGGGTTGTTAGGGAGGTAAATGCAAGAGTTTTGGAAAGAGGGGCAAGTATGAAGTCTGTTGGGGATGAGAGAGCTTGGGAAGTGAGTCAGTTGTTGTTCGCTGATGATACAGCGCTGGTGGCTGATTCATATGAGAAACTGCAGAAGCTGGTGACTGAGTTTGGAAAAGTGTGTGGAAGAAGAAAGTTAAGAGTAAATGTGAATAAGAGCAAGGTTATTAGGTACAGTAGGGTTGAGGGTCAAGTCAATTGGGAGGTGAGTTTGAATGGAGAAAAACTGGAGGAAGTGAAGTGTTTTAGATATCTGGGAGTGGATCTGGCAGCGGATGGAACCATGGAAGCGGAAGTGGATCATAGGGTGGGAGAGGGGGCGAAAATCCTGGGGGCCTTGAAGAATGTGTGGAAGTCGAGAACATTATCTCGGAAAGCAAAAATGGGTATGTTTGAAGGAATAGTGGTTCCAACAATGTTGTATGGTTGCGAGGCGTGGGCTATGGATAGAGTTGTGCGCAGGAGGATGGATGTGCTGGAAATGAGATGTTTGAGGACAATGTGTGGTGTGAGGTGGTTTGATCGAGTGAGTAACGTAAGGGTAAGAGAGATGTGTGGAAATAAAAAGAGCGTGGTTGAGAGAGCAGAAGAGGGTGTTTTGAAGTGGTTTGGGCACATGGAGAGGATGAGTGAGGAAAGATTGACCAAGAGGATATATGTGTCGGAGGTGGAGGGAACAAGGAGAAGAGGGAGACCAAATTGGAGGTGGAAAGATGGAGTGAAAAAGATTTTGTTTGATCGGGGCCTGAACATGCAGGAGGGTGAAAGGAGGGCAAGGAATAGAGTGAATTGGAGCGATGTGGTATACCGGGGTTGACGTGCTGTCAGTGGATTGAAGCAGGGCATGTGAAGCGTCTGGGGTAAACCATGGAAAACTGTGTAGGTATGTATATTTGCGTGTGTGGACATATGTATATACATGTGTATGGGGGGGGGGGGTTGGGCCATTTCTTTCGTCTGTTTCCTTGCGCTACCTCGCAAACGCAGGAGACAGCGACAAAGTATAATAATAATATATATATATATATATATATATATATATATATATATATATATATATATATATATATATATTTTTTTTTTTTTTTTTTTCATACTATTCACTATTTCCCGCGATAGCGAGGTAGCGTTAAGAACAGAGGACTGGGCCTTTGAGGGAATATCCTCACCTGGACCTCTTCTCTGTTCCTTCTTTTGGAAAAAAAAAAAAAAAAAAAAAAAATGAGAGGGGAGGATTTCCAGCCCCCCGCTCCTTTCCCTTTTAGTCGCCTTCTACGACACGCAGGGAATACGTGGGAAGTATTCTTTCTCCCCTATCCCCAGGGATATATATATATATATATATATATATATATATATATATATATATATATAGGGGACAGGGGATATATAGAGGATATATAGTGGATAGGAGAAAGAATACTTCCTCACGTGTCGTAGAATACGACGAAAGGGGACGGGAGCGGTGGGCAGGAAACTCTCCCCTTCTTGTATTTTAACTTTCTAAAAGGGGAAACAGAAGGAGTCACGTGGGGAGTGCTCATCCTCCTCGAAGGCTAAGACTGGGGTGTCTAAATGTGTGTGGATGTAACCAAGATGAGAAAAAAAGAGAGATAGGTAGTATGTTTGAGGAAAGGAACCTGGATGTTTTGGCTCTGAGTGAAACGAAGCTCAAGGGTAAATGGTAAAAGTGCTTTGGGAATGTCTTGGGAGTAAAGTCACGGATTAGTGAGAGGACAAGAGCAAGGGAAGGAGTAGCACTACTCCTGAAACAGGAGTGGTGGAAGTATGTAATAGAGTGTAAGAAAATAAACTCTAGATTGATATGGGTCAAACTGAAAGTGTATGGAGAGAGATGGGTGATTATTGGTGCATATGCACCTGGGCATGAGAAGAAAGATCATGAGAGGCAGGTGTTTTAGGAGCAGCTGAATGAGTAATCAAATAACGAGATCGGGTGATAGTGATGAGTGATTTGAATGCAACGGTGAGTAATGTGGCAGTTGAGGGAATAATTGGTGTGCATGGGGTGCTCAGTGTTGAAAATGGAAGTGGTGAAGAGCTTGTAGATTTATGTGCTGAAAAAGGACTGTTGATTGGGAATACCTGGTTTCAAAAGAGAGATATACATAAGTACACGTATGTAAGTAGGAGAGATGGCCAGAGAACGTTATTGGATTACGTGTTAATTGATAGGCGCGCGAAAGAGAGACTTTTGGATGTTAATATGCTGAGAGGTGCATCTGGAGGGATGTCTGATTATTATCTTGTGGAGGCGGAGGTGAAGATTTATAGAGGTTTCCAGAAAAGATGAATGTTGGGTTGAAAAGAGTTGTGAGAGTAAGTGAGCTTGCGAAGGAGACTTGTCGAGGAGGTACAAGGAGAGACTGAGTAGAGAATGGAAAAAGGTGAGAACAAAGGACGTAAGGAGAGTGGGGGAGGAATGGGATATATTTTGGGAAGCAGTGATGGCTTGCGCAAAACATGCTTGTGGCATGAGAAGCTTGGGAGGTGTGCAGATTAGAAAGGGTAGTAAGTGGTGGGATGAAGAAGTAAGAGTATTAGTGAAAGAGAAGAGACAGGCATTTGGACGATTTTTGCAGGAAAATAATGCAAATGAGTAGGAGATGTATAAAAGAAAGAGGCAGGAGGTCAAGAGAAAGGTGCAAGAGGTGAAAAAGAGGGCAAATGAGAGTTGGGTGAGAGAGTATCATTCAAAGTTTAGGGAGAATAAAAAGATGTTTTAGAAGAAAGCAAATAAAGTGCGTAAGACAAGTGAACAAATGGGAACTTCAGTGAAGGGGGCGAATGCGGAGGCGATAACAAGTAGTGGTGATGTGAGAAGGAGATGGAGTGAGTATTTTGAAGGTTTGTTGAATGTGTTTGATGATAGAGTGGCAGATACCGGGTGTTTTGGTCGAGGTGGTGTGCAACGTGAGAGGGTTAGGGAAAATGATTTGGTAAACAGAGAAGAGGTAGTGAAAGCCGGCAAGGCAGCGGGTTTGGATGACATTGCAATGGAATTTATTAAAAAAAGGTGGTGACTGTATTGTTGACTGGTTGGTAAGGTTATTAAATTTAGTTATGACTCATGGTGTGGTGCCTGAGGATTGTAGGAATGCTTAAATAGTGCCATTGTACAAAGGCAAAGGGGATAAAAGAGGGTGCTCAAATTTCAGAGGTATACGTTTGTTGAATATTCCTGGGATCTTATTAGGGAGGGCATTGATTGAAAGGGTAAAGGCATGTACAGAGCATCAGATTGGGGTAGAGCAGTGGTGTTTCAGAAGTGGTAGAGGATGTGTGGATCAATATTTGCTTTGAAGAATGTATGTGAGAAGTACTTAGAAAAACAAATGGATGTATATGTAGCATTTATGGATCTGGAGAAGGCATATGATAGAGTTGATAGAGATGCTCTGTGGAAGGTATTAAGGACATATGGTGTGGGAGGCAAGTTGTTAGAAGCAGTGAAAAGTTTTTATCGAGGATATAAGGCAAGTGTACGTGTAGGAAGAGAGAAAAGTGATTAGTTCTCAGTGAATTATGGTTTGCGGCAGGGGTGTGTGATGTCTCCATGGTTGTTTAATTTGTTTATGGATCGGGTTATCAAGGAGGTGCATGCAAGAGTTTTGGAAAGGGGGGCAAGTATGCAGTCTGTTGTGGATGAGAGAGCTTGGGAAGTGAGTCAGTTGTTGTTCGCTGATGATACAGAGCTGGTGGCTGATTCTTGAGAGAAACTGCAGAAGGTGGTGACTGAGTTTGGTAAAGTGTGTGAAAGAAGAAACCTGAGAGTAAATGTGAATAAGAGCAAGGTTATTATTTACAGTAGGGTTGAAGGTCAAGTCAAGTGGGACGTAAGTATGAATGGAGAAAAACTGGAGGAAGTGAAATTTTTTTAGATATCTGGGAGTGGATTTGGCAGCGGATGAAACCATGGAAGCGGAAGTGAATCATAGGGTAGGGGAGGGGGCGAAAGTTCTGGGAGCGTTCAAGAATGTATGGAATGTTTGGAAAGCAAAAATGGGTATGTTTGAGGGAATGGTGGTTCCAACAATGTTATATGGCTGCGAGGCTTGGGCTATGGATAGAGTTGTGCGGAGGAGGGTTGATGTGCTGGAAATGAGATGTTTGAGGACAATATGTGGTGTGAGGTGGTTTGATCGAGTAAGTAATAATAGAGTAAGAGAGATGTGTGGTAATACAAAGAGTGAATGAGAGAGCAGAAGAGGGTATTTTGAAATGGGTTGGGGACATGGAGAGAATAAATGAGTAAAGACTGATCAAGAGGATATATGTATCAGAGGTGGAGGGAACGAGGAGAAGTAGGAGACCAAATTAGAGGTGGAAAGATGGAGTGAACAAGATTTTGAGTGATCGGTTCCTGAACATGCAGGAGGGTGAAAGGCGTGCAAGGAATAGAGTGAAATAGAACGATGTCGTATACCGGGGTCGACGTGCTGTCAATGGATTGATCCAGGGCATGTGAAGTGTCTGGGGTAAACCATGGAAAGTTTTGTGGGGCCTGGATGTGGAAAGGGAGCTGTGGTTTCAGTGCATTATTACATGACAGCTAGAGAGTGAGTTTGAACGAATGTGGCCTTTGTTGTCGTTTCCTAGCGCTATCGCGCGCACATGCAGGGGAGGGGGTTCGTATTTCATGTGTGGCGGGGTGCCGATGAGAATGAATAAGGGGAGACAATATGAATTATGTACATGTGTATATATGTATATGTCTGTGTGTATAATAATATGTATACGTTGAGATGTATAGGTATGTATATTTGCGTGTGTGGACGTGTATGTATATGCATGTGTATATGGGTGGGTTAGGCCATTCTTTCGTCTCTTTCCTTGCTTTACCTCACTAACGCGGAAGACAGGGACAAAGCAAAATAATTTTAAAATATAATATATGTATATTTTGTTTTTTTAGTGGATTTTTTTCTTCACTACACGACAACCTGAGATTTCATTTCATATATATATATATATATATATATATATATATATATATATATATATATATATATATATATATATATATACATATTTTTTTTTTAATTTGTCGCTGTCTCCCGCGTTTGCGAGGTAGCGCAAGGAAACAGACGAAAGAAATGGCCAAACCCACCCCCATACACATGTATATACATACGTCCACACACGCAAATATACATACCTACACCGCTTTCCATGGTTTACCCCAGACGCTTCACATGCCTTGATTCAATCCACTGACAGCACGTCAACCCCGGTATACCACATCGTTCCAATTCACTCTATTCCTTGCCCTCCTTTCACCCTCCTGCATGTTCAGGCCCCGATCACACAAAATCTTTTTCAATCCATCTTTCCACCTCCAATTTGGTCTCCCTCTTCTCCTCGTTCCCTCCACCTCCGACACATATATCCTCTTGGTCAATCTTTCCTCACTCATTCTCTCCATGTGCCCAAACCATTTCAAAACACCCTCTTCTGCTCTCTCAACCAAGCTCTTTTTATTTCCACACATCTCTATTACCCTTACGTTACTTACTCGATCAAACCACCTCACACCACACATTGTCCTCAAACATCTCATTTCCAGCACATCCATCCTCCTGCGCACAACTCTATCCATAGCCCACGCCTCGCAACCATACAACATTGTTGGAACCACTATTTCTTCAAACATACCCATTTTTGCTTTCCGAGATAATGTTCTCGACTTCCACACATTCTTCAAGGCTCCAAGAATTTTCGCCCCCTCCCCCACCCTATGATCCACTTCCGCTTCCATGGTTCTATCCTCTGCCAGATCCACTCCCAGATATCTAGAACACTTCACTTCCTCCAGTTTTTCTCCATTCAAACTCACCTCCCAGTTGACTTGACCCTCAACCCTACTGTACCTAATAACCTTGCTCTTATTCACATTTACTCTTAACTTTCTTCTTTCACACACACACATACATATATATATATATATATATATATATATATATATATATATATATATATATATATATATATATATATATATATATATATAGGGTTGAGGGTCAAGTCAATTGGGAGGTGAGTTTGAATGGAGAAAAACTGGAGGAAGTGAATTGTTTTAGATATCTGGGAGTGGATCTGGCAGCGGATGGAACCATGGAAGCGGAAGTGGATCATAGGGTGGGGGAGGGAGCGAAAATTCTGGGGGCCTTGAAGAATGTGTGGAAGTCGAGAACATTATCTCGGAAAGCAAAAATGGGTATGTTTGAAGGAATAGTGGTTCCAACAATGTTGTATGGTTGCGAGGCGTAGGCTATGGATAGGGTTGTGCGCAGGAGGATGGATGTGCTGGAAATGAGATGTTTGAGGACAATGTGTGGTGTGAGGTGGTTTGATCGAGTGAGTAACGTAAGGGTAAGAGAGATGTGTGGAAATAAAAAGAGAGTGGTTGAGAGAGCAGAAGAGGGTGTTTTGAAGTGGTTTGGGCACATGGAGAGGATGAGTGAGGAAAGATTGACCAAGAGGATATATGTGTCGGATGTGGAGGGAACAAGGAGAAGAGGGAGACCAAATTGGAGGTGGAAAGATGGAGTGAAAAAGATTTTGTGTGATCGGGGCCTGAACATGCAGGAGGGTGAAAGGAGGGCAAGGAATAGAGTGAATTGGAGCGATGTGGTATACCGTGGTTAACGTGCTGTCAGTGGATTGAATCAAGGCATGTGAAGCGTCTGGGGTAAGCCATGGAAAGCTGTGTAGGTATGTATATTTGCGTGTGTGGACGTATGTATATACATGTGTATGGGGGGGTTGGGCCATTTCTTTCGTCTGTTTCCTTGCGCTACCTCGCAAACGCGGTAGACAGCGACAAAGTATAATAAATAAAATAAATATATATATATATATATATATATATATATATATATATATATATATATATATATATATATATATATATATATATATATATGTATATTTATATTTATATATATATATATATATATATATATATATATATATATATATATATATATATATATATATATATATATATATATATATATATATATATATATATATATATATATATATATATTGTTACGAACTCAACATTTATTCAGGCAAGGTCGCCAGTAACATATGTTACAGATACTATACTGGTCCTCATCTTGCAAGGACGTTAGATTTGTCAAGTAGCACAACTCAGGATAACACAATAATAAAGTTATGGGATTGAATTAAAGACCAGCATTACATTAAGGCTACTTATAATGAAATAATTCAAGTGGTCAAAGATAGGCACATAAGTTAAGCATGAAACATTACGTTAACATTGAAAGTGAGTTTAACAGTGAACATGAGATAACATTCCAGATAAGATTTCAAGCCAGGGGTTCTCTTTCCTCTAAGGCAGTTTTTCGATAACATTACACTGATAATTATAACGGGCTTACAGCACAACACTTGGGTAACGGGCTTATAGCACAGCAGTGCTTACAGGCTTACAACACAGCAGGACTTACAGCAGGGGTGGACCACTTACCTCGCTGGGCTAGAAAGAGAGAGACTCAGCGGATGTCATGGGTATCTATTACAGTAAAGACAAGCGTTCCCTGCTAGCTATAGAACCTTACATTTTGATTGGCTATAGGACTCAGAAATATTCTTATTGGTTGGAGAATGCGTAGCTCAAAACTGCGTAGATCACCCTCCCTCTTGTAAGCCTACAGGGATGACATGTCCAGTACGGTGGTGAAATTAATCCCCCCGTCTCGGAGAAGGGTCGGGGTGCTCAAGGACAAATGACCATCTGGTTTCAAAACTAAATTAAAATTAAATTATCACGCCTAATGCTTGGTGTGAACTGAAGCTCAGAGGACGTCTCAGAGGGAGGCCTTAATCATCGTCCTGATAAGAAATAACATACACAAGGACACACACACGTTATATACACGAACATGTGAGCACAAACACACGTGTTCCGTAACAATATATATATATATATATATATATATATATATATATATATATATATATATATATATATATATATATATATATATATATATATATATATATATTTTTTTTTTTTTTTTTTTTTTTTGCTTTGTAGCTGTCTCCCGCGTTTGCTAGGTAGCGCAAGGAAACAGACGAAAGAAGTGGCCCAACCCACCACCATACACATGTATATACATACACGTACACACACGCAAATATACATACCTACACAGCTTTCCATGGTTTACCCCTGACGCTTCACATGCCCTGATTCAATTCACTGAGAGCACGTCAACCCCGGTATACCACATCGATCCAATTCACTCTATTCCTTGCCCTCCTTTCACCCTCCTGCATGTTTAGGCCTCAATCACACAAAATCTTTTTCACTCCATCTTTCCACCTCCAATTTGGTCTCCCACTTCTCCTCGTTCCCTCCACCTCCGACACATATATCCTCTTGGTCAATCTTTCCTCACTCATTCTCTCCATGTGCCCAAACCATTTCAAAACACCCTCTTCTGCTCTCTCAACCACGCTCTTTTTATTTCCACACATCTCTCTTACCCTTACGTTACTTACTCGATCAAACCACCTCACACCACACATTGTCCTCAAACATCTCATTTCCAGCACATCCACCCTCCTTCGCAAAACTCTATCCATAGCCCACGCCTCGCAACCATACAACATTGTTGGAACCACTATTCCTCCAAACATAGCCATTTTTGCTTTCCGAGATAATGTTCTCGACTTCCACACATTCTTCAAGGCTCCCAGGAGTTTCGTCCCCTTCCCCACCCTATGATCCACTTCCGCTTCCATGGTTCCATCCGCTGCCAGATCCACTCCCAGATATCTAAAACACTTTACTTCCTCCAGTTTTTCTCCATTCAAACTTACCTCCCAATTGACTTGACCCTCAACCCTACTGTACCTAATAACATTGCTCTTATTAACATTTACTCTTAACTTTCTTCTTTCACACACTTTACCAAACTCAGTCACCAGCTTTTGCAGTTTCTCACATGAATCAGCCACCAGCGCTGTATCATCAGCGAACAACAACTGACTCACTTCCCAAGCTCTCTCATCCACAACAGACTTCATACTTGCCTCTCTTTCCAAAACTCTTGCATTCACCTCCCTAACAACCCCATCCATAAACAAATTAAACAACCATGGAGACATCAGACACCCCTGCCGCAAACCTACATTCTCGTCCCCATCACATCATTCAGAGCGATACCAGTTTGCATCAGCCTTCACTCCTGCCTGAAGTAGCATGCTTTCCGACATGTTTCATGAGCTCCTCTTCGCCAACGGAACTACCTTGGCCCACCAGTGATGCTACTACGTTTGTAAATCAAGAACCATTGCAACACAAACCTCGCCAGGTGGTAGAGTGTCCCTCAGTGTATCGAGACACACTTCCACAGAACTTTTTTAAAGGGGAAGTAAATGTTTATAGTTGTGTTACTGGAGTGATAGTTTTCATACATGGTGCTTTGACAAGAAAATGGTGAAATTGGAAAAAATGTAGCTTAGACATTGAAGCTTATTGATACAGTGGTTAAATTGATGAGAGCTACTATTGACGTTTGTGTAAATAAATCATACATTTCCTTTTTCCATAGCCAGAGGTTGAACCATTATGTGACATTCATATATATATATATATATATATATATATATATATATATATATATATATATATATATATATATATATATATATATTTATTTTTTTTTATTATAATTTGTCGCTGTCTCCCGCGTTTGCGAGGTAGCGCAAGGAAACAGACGAAAGAAATGGCCCAACCCCCCCCCCATACACATGTATATACATACGTCCACACACGCAAATATACATACCTACACAGCTTTCTATGGTTTACCCCAGACGCCTCACATGCCCTGATTCAATCCACTGACAGCACGTCAACCCCGGTATACCACATCGCTCCAGTTCACTCTTATTCCTTGCCCTCCTTTCACCCTCCTGCATGTTCAGGCCCCGATCAAACAAAATCTTTTTCACTCCATCTTTCCACCTCCAATTTGGTCTCCCTCTTCTCCTTGTTCCCTCCACCTCCGACACATATATCCTCTTGGTCAATCTTTCCTCACTCATCCTCTCCATGTGCCCAAACCACTTCAAAACACCCTCTTCTGCTCTCTCAACCACGCTCTTTTTATTTCCACACATCTCTCTTACCCTTACGTTACTCACTCGATCAAACCACCTCACACCACACATTGTCCTCAAACATCTCACTTCCAGCACATCCATCCTCCTGCGCACAACTCTATCCATAGCCCACGCCTCGCAACCATACAACATTGTTGGAACCACTATTTCTTCAAACATACCCATTTTTGCTTTCCGAGATAATGTTCTCGACTTCCACACATTCTTCAAGGCCCCCAGGATTTTCGCCCCCTCCCCCACCCTATGATCCACTTCCGCTTCCATGGTTCCATCCGCTGCCAGATCCACTCCAAGATATCTAAAACACTTCACTTATTCCAGTTTTTCTCCATTCCAACTTACCTCCCAATTGACTTGACCCTCAATCCTACTGTACCTAATAACCTTGCTCTTATTCACATTCACTCTTAACTTTCTTCTTTCACACACTTTACCAAACTCAGTCACCAGCTTCTGCAGTTTCTTACATGAATCAGCCACCAGCGCTGTATCATCAGCGATCAACAACTGACTCACTTGCCTAGCTCTCTCATCCACAACAGACTGCATATATATATATATATATATATATATATATATATATATATATATATATATATATATAATATATATATATATATATATATATATATATATATATATATATATATATATATATATATGTAAATATATATATACATGGTACACACATTTACCAAATGACGTCCTAGCTTCGTCTCTTCGATGTATAACAACTGACTGTTATATTTCTCTCTTGTGTCTCCCCAGGTGATGTGATTAATGCACGATAGGGCACTTGGGAACTTTTCGTGTTTCATTTTCCCCGTGGACTCATAGGAATATCTTGATCACGCGCAAAATTGTGATCTTTTCCAATATATATATAAATAAATATTGGTTCTCAGTGAATGTAGGTTTGCAGCAGGGGTGTGTGATGTTTCCATGGTTGTTTAATTTGTTTATGGATGGGGTTGTTAGGGAGGTAAATGCAAGAGTCCTGGAAAGAGGGGCAAGTATGAAGTCTGTTGGGGATGAGAGAGCTTGGGAAGTGAGTCAGTTGTTGTTCGCTGATGATACAGCACTGGTGGCTGATTCATGTGTGAAACTGCAGAAGCTGGTGACTGAGTTTGGTAAAGTGTGTGGAAGAAGAAAGTTAAGAGTAAATGTGAATAAGAGCAAGGTTATTAGGTACAGTAGGGGTGAGGGTCAAGTCAATTGGGAGGTGAGTTTGAATGGAGAAAAACTGGAGGAAGTGAAGTGTTTTAGATATCTGGGAGTGGATCTGTCAGCGGATGGAACCATGGAAGCGGAGGTGGATCATAGGGTGGGGGAGGGGGCGAAAATTTTGGGAGCCTTGAAAAATGTGTGGAAGTCGAGAACATTATCTCGGAAAGCAAAAATGGGTATGTTTGAAGGAATAGTGGTTCCAACAATGTTGTATGGTTGCGAGGCGTGGGCTATGGATAGAGTTGTGCGCAGGAGGATGGACGTGCTGGAAATGAGATGTTTGAGGAAAATGTGTGGTGTGAGGTGGTTTGATCGAGTAAGTAACGTAAGGGTAAGAGAGATGTGTGGAAATAAAAAGAGCGTGGTTGAGAGAGCAGAAGAGGGTGTTTTGAAATGGTTTGGGCACATGGAGAGAATGAGTGAGGAAAGATTGACCAAGAGGATATATGTGTCGGAGGTGGAGGGAACGAGGAGAAGAGGGAGACCAAATTGGAGGTGGAAAGATGGAGTGAAAAAGATTTTGTGTGATCGGGGCCTGAACATGCAGGAGGGTGAAAGGAGGGCAAGGAATAGAGTGAATTGGAGCGATGTGGTATACAGGGGTTGACGTGCTGTCAGTGGATTGAGTCGGGGCATGTGAAGCGTCTGGGGTAAACCATGGAAAGCTGTGTAGGTATGTATATTTGCGTGTGTGGACGCGTGTATGTACATGTGTATGGGGGGGGGGGGTTGGGCCATTTCTTTCGTCTGTTTCCTTGCGCTACCTCGCAGACGCGGGAGACAGCGACAAAGTATAAAAAAAAAAAAAAAAATATATATATATATATATATATATATATATATATATATATATATATATATATATATATATATATATATATATATATATATATATATATATATTATATTTCTTATTTTGCTTTGTCGCTGTCTCCCGCGTTCGCGAGGTAGCGCAAGGAAACAGGCGGAAGAATGGCCCAACACACCCACATACACATGTATATACATATATGTCCACCCATGCACAATATACATACCTATACATCTTAATGTACACATATATATACACACAGAGACATATACATATATACACATGTACATAATTCATACTGTCTGCCTTTATTTGTTCCCATCGCCACCTCGCCACACACGGAATAACAGCCCCCTCCCCCTCATGTGTGCGAGGTAACGCTAGGAAAAACACCAAAGGCCCCATCCGTTCACACTCAGTCTCTAGCTGTCATGTAATAATGCACCGAAACCACACCTACCTTTCCACATCCAGGCCCCACACACTTTCCATGGTTTACCCCAGACGCTACAAATGCCCTAGTTCAATCCATTAACAGCACGTCGACCCCGATATACCACATTGTTCCAATTCACTCTATTCCTTGCACGCCGTTCACCCTTCTGCATGTTCAGCCCCCGATCACTCAAAATTGGAAAATTGGAAAAAAAATGTAGCTTAGACATTGAAGCTTATTGATACAGTGGTTAAATTGATGAGAACTACTACTGACGTTTGTGTAAATAAATTAAACATTTCCTTTTTCCATAGCCAGAGGTGGAACCATTATGTGACAATTATTTTTTCATTTCATTTCAAGCTAGAAGTTTCAGTTTTCTAAATTGTTTCTTACATTTTTCATATGTATATATATGTATATGTGTGTGTGTGTGTATATGTGCGTGTGTGTGTGTATGTGTGTGTATGTGTATATATATATGTATATTATCCCTGGGGATAGGGGTGAAAGAATACTTCCCACGCATTCCTCGCGTGTCGTAGAAAGCGAATAGAGGGGACGGGAGCGGGGGGCCAGAAATCCTCCACTCCTTATATTTTTTTTTTAACTTTCTAAAATGGGAAACAGAAGGAGTCACGCGGGGAGTGCTCATCCTCCTCGAAGGCTCAGATTGGGGTGCCTAAATGTGTGTGGATGTAACCAAGATGTGAAAAAAAGGAGAGATAGGTAGTATGTTTGAGGAAAGGAACCTGGATGTTTTGGCTCTGAGTGAAACGAAGCTCAAGGGTAAAGGGGAAGAGTGGTTTGGGAATGTCTTGGGAGTAAAGTCAGGGGTTAGTGAGAGGACAAGAGCAAGGGAAGGAGTAGCAGTACTCCTGAAACAGGAGTTGTGGGAGTATGTGATAGAATGTAAGAAAGTAATTTCTCGATTGATATGGGTAAAACTGAAAGTTGATGGAGAGAGATGGGTGATTATTGGTGCATATGCACCTGGGCATGAGAAGAAAGATCATGAGAGGCAAGTGTTTTGGGAGCAGCTGAATGAGTGTGTTAGTGGTTTTGATGCACGAGACCGGGTTACAGTGATGTGTGATTTGAATGCAAAGGTGAGTAATGTGGCAGTCGAGGGAATAATTGGTATACATGGGGTGTTCAGTGTTGTAAATGGAAATGGTGAAGAGCTTGTAGATTTATGTGCTGAAAAAGGACTGATGATTGGGAATAACTGGTTTAAAAAGCGAGATATACATAAGTATACTTATGTAAGAAGGAGAGATGGCCAGAGAGCGTTATTGGATTACGTGTTAATTGACAGGCGTGCGAGAGAGAGACTTTTGGATGTTAATGTGCTGAGAGGTGCAACTGGATGGATGTCTGATCATTATCTTGTGGAGGCTAAGGTGAAGATTTGTATTGGTTTTCAGAAAAGGAGAGTGAATGTTGGGGTGAAGAGGGTGGTGAGAGTAAGTGAGCTTGGGAAGGAGACTTGTGTGAGGAAGTACCAGGAGAGACTGGGTACAGAATGGAAAAAGGTGAGAACAATGGAAGTAAGGGGAGTGGGGGAGGAATGGGATGTATTTAGGGAATCAGTGATGGATTGCGCAAAAGATGCTTGTGGCATGAGAAGAGTGGGAGGTGGGTTGATCAGAAAGGGTAGTGAGTGGTGGGATGATGAGGTAAGAGTATTAGTGAAAGAGAAGAGAGAGGCATTTGGACGATTTTTGCAGGGAAAAAATGCAATTGAGTGGGAGACGTATAAAAGAAAGAGACAGGAGGTCAAGAGAAACGTGCAAGAGGTGAAAAAAAGGGCAAATGAGAGTTGGGGTGAGAGAGTATCATTAAATTTTAGGGAGAATAAAAAGATGTTCTGGAAGGAGGTAAATAAAGTGCGTAAGACAAGGGAGCAAATGGGAACTTCAGTGAAGGGCGCAAATGGGGAGGTGATAACAAGTAGCGGTGATGTGAGAAGGAGATAGAATGAGTATTTTGAAGGTTTGTTGAATGTGTTTGATGATAGAGTGGCAAATATAGGGTGTTTTGGTCGAGGTGGTGTGCAAAGTGAGAGGGTTAGGGAAAATGATTTGGTAAACAGAGAAGAGGTAAAAGCTTTGCGGAAGATGAAAGCCGGCAAGGCAGCAGGTTTGGATGGTATTGCAGTGGAATTTATTAAAAAAGGGGGTGACTGTATTGTTGACTGGTTGGTAAGGTTATTTAATGTATGTATGACTCATGGTGAGGTGCCTGAGGATTGGCGGAATGCGTGCATAGTGCCATTGTACAAAGGCAAAGGGGATAAGAGTGAGTGCTCAAATTACAGAGATATAAGTTTGTTGATTATTCCTGGTATTTTATATGGGAGGGTATTGATTGAGAGGGTGAAGGCATGTACAGAGCATCAGATTGGGGAAGAGCAGTGTGCTTTCAGAAGTGGTAGAGGATGTGTGGATCAGGTGTTTGCTTTGAAGAATGTATGTGAGAAATACTTAGAAAAGGAAATGGATTTGTATGTAGCATTTATGGATCTGGAGAAGGCATATAATAGAGTTGATAGAGATGCTCTGTGGAAGGTATTAAGAATATATGGTGTGGGAGGCAAGTTGTTAGAAGCAGTGAAAAGTTTTTATCGAGGATGTAAGGCATGTGTACGTGTAGGAAGAGAGGAAAGTGATTGGTTCTCAGTGAATGTAGGTTTGCGGCAGGGGTGTGTGATGTCTCCATGGTTGTTTGATTTGTTTATGGATGGGGCTGTTAGAGAGGTGAATGCAAGAGTTTTGGAAAGAGGGGCAAGTATGAAGTCTGTTGGGGATGAGAGAGCTTGGGAAGTAAGTCAGTTGTTGTTCGCTGATGATATAGCGCTGGTGGCTGATTCATGTGAGAAACTGCAGAAGCTGGTGACTGAGCTTGGTAAAGTGTGTGAAAGAAGAAATTTAAGAGTAAATGTGAAGAAGAGCAAGGTTATTAGGTACAGTAGGGTTGAGGGTCAAGTCAATTGGGAGGTGAGTTTGAATGGAGAAAAACTGGAGGAAGTGAAGTGTTTTAGATATCTGGGAGTGGATCTGGCAGCGGATGGAACCATGGAAGCGGAAGTGGATCATTGGGTGGGGGAGGGAGCGAAAATTTCTGGGAGCCTTGAAGAATGTGTGGAAGTCGAGAACATTATCTCGGAAAGCAAAAATGGGTATGTTTGAAGGAATAGTGGTTCCAACAATGTTGTATGGTTGTGAGGCGTGAGCTATGGATAGAGTTGTGCGCAGGAGGATGGATGTGCTGGAAATGAGATGTTTGAGGACAATGTGTGGTGTGAGGTGGTTTGATCGAGTAAGTAACGTAAGGGTAAGAGAGATGTGTGGAAATAAAAAGAGCGTGGTTGAGAGAGCAGAAGAGGGTGTTTTGAAATGGTTTGGGCACATGGAGAGAATGAGTGAGGAAAGATTGACCAAGAGGATATATGTGTCGGAGGTGAAGGGAACGATGAGAAGAGGGAGACCAAATTGGAGGTGGAAAGATGGAGTGAAAAAGATTTTGTGTGATCGGGGCCTGAACATGCAGGAGGGTGAAAGGAGGGCAAGGAATAGAGTGAATTGGAGCGATGTGGTATACCGGGGTTGAAGTGCTGTCAGTGGATTGAATCAAGGCATGTGAAGCGTCTGTGGTAAACCATGGAAAGCTGTGTAGGTATGTATCTTTGCGTGTGTGGAAGTATGTATATACATGTGTATGGGGTGGGTTTGGCCATTTCTTTCGTCTGTTTCCTTGCGCTACCTGGCAAACGCGGGAGACAGCAACAAAGCAAAAAAAAAAATAAAAAAAAAAGAAAATATATATATATATATATATATATATATATATATATATATATATATATATATATATATATATATATATATATATATATATATATATATATATATATATATATATATATATATATATATATATATATATATATATATATATATATATATGTTTTATTTATATATTCATTTATTTTCCTTAGTCGCTGTCTCCCGGGTTTGCGAGGTAGCGCAAGGAAACACACGAAAGAAATGGCCCAACCCACCCCCATACACATGTATATACATACACGTCCACACATACAAATATACATACCTATACATCTCAATGTACACATATATATACACACACAGACTTATACATATATACATATGTACATAATTCATACTGTCTGCCTTTATTTGTTCCTATCGCCACCTCGCCACACATGGAATAACATCCCCCTCCCCCTTATGTGTGCGAGGTAGCGCTAGGAAAGGCAACAAGGGCCTCATTCGTTCACACTCAGTCTCTAGCTGTCATGTAATAATGCCCAAATCCACAGATCCCTTTCCACATCCAGGCCCCACACAACTTTCCATGGTTTACCCCAGACGTTTCACATGCCCTGATTCAATCCATTGAAAGCACGTCGACCCCGGTATACCATATCGATCCAATTCCCTCTATTCCTTGCCCGCCTCTCACCCTCCTGCATGTTCAGGCCCCGATCACTCAAAATCTTTTTCACTCTATCTTTCCACCTCCAATTTGGTTTTCCACTTCTCCTCGTTCCTTCCACTTCCGGCACATATATCCTCTTCGTCTATCTTTCCTCACTAATTCTCTCCATGTGCCCAACCCATTTCAAAACACCCTCTCGTGCTCTCTCAACCATGGTCTTTTTATTTCCACACATCTCTCTTACCCTTACATTACTTAATCGATCAAACCACCTAACACCACATATTGTCCTCAAAACTTCTCATTTCTAGCACATCAATCCTATTGAGCACAACTCTATCCATAGCCCACGCCTCAAAACCATACAACATTGTTGGAACCACTATTCCTTCAAACATACCCATTTTTGCTTTCCGAGATAATGTTCTCGACTTCCAAACATTCTTCAAGGGTCACAGAATTTTCGCCCTCTCTCTAACCCTATGATCTTCAACTTCCATGGTTCCATCCGCTGCCAGATCCACTCCCAGATATCTAAAACACTTTACTTCCTCCAGTTTTTCTCCATTCAAACTTACCTCCCAGTTGACTTGACCCTCAACGCTACTGTACCTAATAACCTTTCTCTTATTCACATTTACTCTTAACTTTCTTCTTTCACACACTTTACCAGACTCAGTCACCAGGTTCTGCAGTTTCTCACATGAATCAGCCACCAGCGCTGTATCATCAGCGAGCAACAACTGACTCACTTCCCAAGCTCTATCATCCACAACAGACTGCATACTTGCACCTCTTTCCAAAACTCTTGCATTCACCTTCCTAACAACTCCATCCCTAAACAAATTAAACATCCATGGAGACATCACACATTCCTACCGCAAACCTACATTCACTGAGAAACAATAACACTCCTCTCTTCCTACACGTACACATGCCTTACGTCCTCGATAAAAAACTTCTCACTACTAACAACTTGCCTCCCACACCATATAATCTTAATACCATCCACAGAGCATCTCTATCAACTCTATCATATGCCTTCTCCAGCTCCATAAATGCTACATAAAAATCCATTTGCTTTTCTAAGTATTTCTCACATACATTTTTCAAAGCAAACACCTGATCCCCACATCCTCTACCACTTCTGAAACCACACTGCTCTTCCCCAATCTGATGCTCTGTATGCTTCACCCTCTCGATCAATACCCTGCCATAAAATTTACCAGGAATACTCAACAAACATATAACTTTGTAATTTGAGCACTCACTTTTATCCCCTTTGCCTTTGTACAATGGCACTATGCAAGCATTCCGCCAATCCTCAAGCACCTCACCATGAATCATACATATATCAAATAACCTTACCAACCAGTCAACAATACAGTCACCCCCTTTTTTGATAAATTCCATTGCAATACCATCCAAACGTGCTGCCTTGCCGGCTTTCATCTTCCGTAAAGCTTTTACTACTTCTTCTCTATTTACCAAATCATTTTCTCTAACTTTCTCAATTTGCACACCACCACGACCCAAACACCCGATATCTGCCACTCTATCATCAAACACATTCAACAACCCTTCAAAATACTCACTCCATCTCCTCACATCACCACTGCTTGTTATCACCTCCCCATCAGCCCCCTTCACTGAAGTTCCCATTTGCTCCCTTGTCTTACTCACTTTATTTACCTCTTTCCAAAACATCTTTTCATTCTCCCCAAAATTTAATGATACTCTCTCACCCCAACTCTCATTTGCCCTCTTTTTCACCTCTTGCACCTCTCTCTTGACCTCCTGCCTCTTTCTTTTATACATCTCTCACTCATTTGCACTTTTTCCCTGCAAGAATCGTCCAAATTCCCCGATCTTCTCTTTCACTAATAATCTTACTTCTTCATCCCACCACTCACTACCCTGTCTAATCAACCCACCTCCCACGCTTTTCATGCCGCAAGCATCTTTTGCGCAAGCCGTCACTGCTTCCCTAAATACATCCCATTCCTCCCCCACTCCCCTTACCTCCTTAGTTCTCACCTTTATTCCATTCTGTATTCAGTCTCTCCTGGTACTTCCTCACACAAGTCTCACCCGGTCTTGTGCATTATATATATATATATATATATATATATATATATATATATATATATATATATATATATATATATATATATATATATATATATATATATCGAGGATGTAAGGCATGTGTACGTGTAGGAAGAGAGGAAAGTGATTGGTTCTCAGTGAATGTAGGTTTGCGGCAGGGGTGTGTGATGTCTCCATGGTTGTTTAATTTGTTTATGGATGGGGTTGTAAGGGAGGTAAATGCAAGAGTCCTGGAAAGAGGGGCAAGTATGAAGTCTGTTGGGGATGAGAGAGCTTGGGAAGTGAGTCAGTTGTTGTTCGCTGATGATACAGCGCTGGTGGCTGATTCATGTGAGAAACTGCAGAAGCTGGTGACTGAGTTTGGTAAAGTGTGTGGAAAAAGAAAGTTGAGAGTAAATGTGAATAAGAGCAAGGTTATTAGGTACAGTAGGGGTGAGGGTCAAGTCAATTGGGAGGTGAGTTTGAATGGAGAAAAACTGGAGGAAGTGAAGTGTTTTAGATATCTGGGAGTGGATCTGTCAGCGGATGGAACCATGGAAGCGGAAGTGGATCATAGGGTGGGGGAGGGGGCGAAAATTTTGGGAGCCTTGAAGAATGTGTGGAAGTCGAGAACATTATCTCGGAAAGCAAAAATGGGTATGTTTGAGGGAATAGTCGTTCCAACAATGTTGTATGGTTGCGAGGCGTGGGCTATGGATAGAGATGTGCGCAGGAGGATGGATGTGCTGGAAATGAGATGTTTGAGGACAATGTGTGGTGTGAGGTGGTTTGATCGAGTAAGTAACGTAAGGGTAAGAGAGATGTGTGGAAATAAAAAGAGCGTGGTTGAGAGAGCAGAAGAGGGTGTTTTGAAATGGTTTGGGCACATGGAGAGAATGAGTGAGGAGAGATTGACCAAGAGGATATATGTGTCGGAGGTGGAGGGAACGAGGAGAAGAGGGAGACCAAATTGGAGGTGGAAAGATGGAGTGAAAAAGATTTTGTGTGATCGGGGCCTGAACATGCAGGAGGGTGAAAGGAGGGCAAGAAATAGAGTGAATTGGAGTCATGTGGTATACAGGGGTTGACGTGCTGTCAGTGGATTGAAGCAAGGCATGTGAAGCGTCTGGGGTAAACCATGGAAAGCTGTGTAGGTATGTATATTTGCGTGTGTGGACGTGTGTATGTACATGTGTATGGGGGGGGGGGTTGGGCCATTTCTTTCGTCTGTTTCCTTGCGCTACCTCGCAAACGCGGGAGACAGCGACAAAAATAAACAAAAAAAAAAAATATATTTCTTTCAAACTATTCGCCATTTCCCGCATTAGCGAGGTAGCGTTAAGAACAGAGGACTGGGCCTTTGAGGGAATACCCTCACCTGACCCAATTCTCTGTTCCTTCCTTTGGAAAATTAAAAAGAAAAAAAAAAACGAGAGGGGAGGATTTCCAGCCCCCCCGCTCCCTCCCCTTTTAGTCGCCTTCTACGACACGCAGGGAATACGTGGGAAGTATTCTTTCTCCCCCATCCCCAGGGATATATATATGTATATATATATATATATATATATATATATATATATATATATATATATATATATATATATATATATATATATATATATATATATATATATATATAAATATATATATATATATATATATATATATATATATATATATATATATATATATATATATATATATATATATATATATATATATATAAAATAAATAAATAAATAAGTATATATATCTTTATTATTATTTTGCTTTGTCGCTGGCTTTCGCGTTAGCGAGGTAGCGCAAGGAAACAGACGAAAGAATGGCCCAACCCACCCACATACACATGTATATACATACACGTCCACACACGCAAATATACATACCTATACATCTCAAAGTATACATGTAGATACACACAGAGACATATACATATATACACATGTACATAATTCATACTGTGTGCCTTTATTCATTCCTATCGCCACCTCGCCACATATGAAATAACAACCCCCTCCCCCCTCATATGTGCGAGGTAGCTCTAGGAAATGACAACAAAGGCCACATTCGTTCACACTCAGTTTATAGCTGTCATGTAGTAATGCACCGAAACCACTTCTCCCTTTCCACATCCAGACACCACAGAACTTTCCATGGTTTAACCCAGACGCTTCACAAGCCCTGGTTCAATCCAATGACAGCACGTCGAACCCGGTATACCACATCGTTCCAATTCACTCTATTCCTTGCAAGCCTTTCACCCTCCTTCATATTTAGGCCCCGATCACTCAAATTTTTTTTCAATCCCTCTTTCCATCTCCAATTTGGTCTCCCACTTCTCCTCGTTCCCATCACCTCCGACATATATATCCTCTTTGTCAATCTTTCCTCACTCATTCTCTCCATGTGACCAAACCATTTCAAAACACTCTCTTCTCCTTTCTCAACCACACTCTTTTTATTACTACACATCTCTCTTACAACATTATTACTTACTCGATCAAACCACTTCACACCACATATTGTCCTCAAACATCTTATTTCCAGAACATCCACCCTCCTCAGCACAACTCTATCTATAGCCCACGCCTCGCAACCATACAACATTGTTGGAACCACTATTCCTTCAAACATACCCATTTTTGCTTTCCGAGATAATGTTCTCGACTTCCAAACATTCTTCAGCGCTCCCAGAGTTTTCACCCCCTCCCCCACCCTATGATTCACTTCCGCTTCCATAGTTGCATTCACTGCCAGATCCACTCCCAGATATCTAAAACACTTCACGTCTTCCAGGTTTTCTCCATTCAAACTTACCTCTCAATTGACTTGACCCTCAACCCTACTGTACCTAATAACCTTGTTCTTATTCATATTTACTAGCAGCTTTCTTCTTTCACACACTTTACCAAACTCAGTCTCCATCTTCTGCAGTTTCTCAAATGAATCAGTCACCAGCGCTGTATCATCAGCAAACAATAACTGACCCACTTTCTAAGCTCTCTCATCCACAACAGACTGCATACTTACCCCTCTTTCCAAAACTCTTGCATTCACCTCCCTACCAACACCATCCATATAGAAATTAAACAACCATGTAGACATCACACACCGCTGCCGCAAACCTACATTCACTGAGAACCAATCACTTTTCTCTCTTCCTACACGTACACATGCCTTACATCCTCGATAAAAACTCTTCACTGCTTCTAACAACTTACCTCCCACACCATATATTCTTGATAACTTCCACAAAGCATCTCTATCAACTCTATCATATGCCTTCTCCAGATCCATAAATGCTACATACAAATCCATTTGCTTTTCTAAGTACTTCTCTCATACATTCTTTAAAGCAAACACCTGATCCACACATCCTCTACAACTTCTGAAACCACACGGCTCCTCGCCAATCTGATGCTCTGTACATGCCTTCACCCTCTTAATCAATACCCTCCCATATGATTTACCAGGAATACTCAACAAACATATACCTCTGGAATTTGAGCTATCACTTTTATCATTTTGCCTTTGTACAATGGCACTATGCAAGCATTCTGCCAATCCTCAGGCACCTCACCATGAATCATACATACATTTAATAACCTTACCAACCAGTCAACAATGCAGTCACTCCCTTTTTCAATAAATTCCATTGCAATACCATGCAAACCCGCTGCATTGCCCGCTTTCATCTTCCGCAAAGCTTTTACTACCTCTTCTCTCTTCACCAAATCGTTTCCCTAACCCTCTAACTTTGCACACCAAATCGACCAAAACACCCTATATCTGCCACTCTGTCATCAAACACATTCAACAGACATTCAAGATACTCACTCCATCTCCTTCTCACATTACCACTACTTGTTATCACGCCCCCACCCCCCATTAGCACCCTTCACTGAAGTTCCCATTTGTTCCATTGTCTTACGCACTTTATTTACCTCCTTCGAAAACGTCTTTTTATTCTCCCTAAAATCTAATGATACTCTCACCCCAACTCTCATTTGCCCTCTTTTTCATCTCTTGCACCTTTCTCTCGACCTCCTGCCTCTTTCTTTTATACATCTCCCACTCATTTGCAATATTTCCCTGCCAAAATCGTACAAATGCCTCTCTCTTCTCTCTCACTAATACTCTTACTTCTTCATCCCACCACTCACTACCCTTTCTAATCTTCCCACCTCCCACTCTTCTCATGCCACAAGCATCTTTTGCGCAAGCCATCACTGCTTCCCTAAATACATCCCATTCCTCCGCCACATCCCTTACCTTCTTTGTTCTCAACTTTTTCTATTCTGAACTCAGTGTATCCTGGTCCTTCCTAACACAAATCTCCTTCCCAAGCTCACCTACTCTCACCACTCTCTTCACTCTAACATTCTCTCTTCTTTTCTGAAAACCTCTACAAATCTTCACCTTCGCCTCCACAAGATAATGATCAGACATACCTCCAGTTGCACCTCTCAACACATTTACATCCAAAAGTCTCTCTTTTACGCACCTATCAATAAACACGTAATCCAATAACGCTCTCTGGCCATCTCTACTACTTACATACGTATACTTTTATATATCTCTCTTTTTACTCCAGGTATTCCCAATCACCAGTCCTTTTTCAGCACATAAATCTACAAGCTCTCACCATTTCCATATACAACACTGAACACCCCATGTATACCAATTATTCCCTCAACTCCCATATTACTCACCTTTGCATTCAAATTACCCATCACTATAATCTGGGCTCGTGCATCAAAACCACTAACACACTCATTAAGGTGTTCCCAAAACACTTTTCTCTCATAATCTTTCTTCTCATGCCCAAGTGCATTTGCACCAATAATCACCCATCTCTCTCCATCAAATTTCAGTTTTACCGATATCAATCTAGAGTTTACTTTCCTACACTCTATCACATACTCCCACCACTCCTGTTTCAGGAGTAGTGCTACTCCTTCCCTTGCTCTTGTCCTCTCACTAACACCTGACTTTACTTCCAAGACATTCCCAAATCACTCTTCCCCTTTACCCTTGAGCTTCGTTTCACTCGGAGCCAAAATAACCAGGTGCCTTTCGTCTCTCCTTTTTTCTCATCTTGGTTGCATCCACTCACATTTAGACAACTCAATATGAGCCTTCGAGGAGGATGAACACTCCCCGCTTCACTCTTTCTTCTGTTTCCCCTTTTAGAAAGTTGAAACACAATGAGGGGAGGATTTCCAGCCCCCCGCTCCCTTTCCCCTTTGGTGGCCTTCTACGACACGTGAGAAATGCGTGGGAAGTATTCTTTTTCCCCTATCCCCAGGGATAATATATATATTTGGTCTCCCACATCTCCTCGTTCCCTCCACCTCTGACACATATATATTCTTTGTCAATCTTTCCTCACTCATTCTCTCCATGTGCCCCACCCATTTCAAAACAACCTCTTCTGCTCTCTCAACCACACTCTTTATATTTCCACACATCTTTCTTACCCTTACATTACTTACTCGATCAAACCACCTCACACCACATATTGTCCTCAAACATCTCATATCCAGCACATCCACCCTCCTGCGCACAACTCTATCCATAGCCCACGCCTTGCAACCATTGTTGGAACAACTATTCCTTCAAAAATACTCATTTTGCTTTCCGAGATAATGTTCTCGACTTCCACACATTATTCAAGGCTCCAAGGATTTTCGCCCCCTCCCCCACCCTATGATCCACTTCCGCTTCCATGGTTCCATCCGCTGCCAGATCCACTCCCAGATATCTAAAACACTTTACTTCCTCCAATTTTTCTCCATTCAAACTTACCTCCCAATTAACTTGACCCTCAACGCTACTGCACCTAATAACCTTTCTCTTATTCACATTTACTCTCAACTTTCTTCTTTCACACAATTTACCAAACTCAGTCACCAGCTTCTGCAGTTTCTCACATGAATCAGCCACCAGCGCTGTATCATCAGCGAACAACAACTGACTCACTACCCAAGCTTTCTCATCCCCAACAGACTGCATACTTGCCCCTCTTTCCAAAACTCTTGCATTCACCTTCCTAACAACCCCATCCATAAACAAATTAAACAACCTTGGAGACATCACACACCCCTGCCGCAAACCTACATTCACTGAGAACCAATCACTTTCCTCTCTTCCTACACGTACACATGCCTTACATCCTCGATTAAAACTTTTCACTGCTTCCAACAACTTGTCTTCCACACCATGTATTCCTAGTACCTTCCACAGAGCATCTCTATCAGCTCCATCATATGCCTTCTACAGATCCATAGATGCTACATACAAATCCATTTGCTTTTCTAAGTATTTATCACATACATTTTTCAAAGCAAACACCTGATCCACGAATCCCCTACCACTTCTGAAACCACACTGCTCTTCCCCAATCTGATGCTCTGTACATGCCTTCACCCTCTCAATCAATACCCTCCCATATTATTTACCAGGAATACTCAACAAACTTATACCTCTGTAGTTTGAGCACTCACTCTTATCCCCTTTGCTTTTGTACAATGGCACTATGCAAGCATTCCGCCAATCCTCAGGCACCTCACTATGAATCATACATACATTAAATAACCTTACCAACCAGTCAACAATACAGTCACCCACTTTTCTAATAAATTCCACTGCAATACCATCCAAACGTGCTGCCTTGCCGACTTTCATGTTCCGCAAAGCTTTTACTACCTCTTCTCTCTTTACCAAATCATTTTCCCTAACCCTCTCACTTTGCACACCACCTCGACCAAAACACCCTATATCTGCCACTCTATCATCAAACACATTCATCAAACCTTCAAAATTCTCACTCCATCTCCTTCTCACATCACCACTACTTGTTATCACCTCCCCATTAGCCCCCTGCACTGAAGTTCCCATTTGCTCCCCTGTCTTACGCACTTTATTTACCTCCTTCCAGAACATCTTTATATTCTTCCTAAAATTTAATGGTACTGTCTAACCACACCTCTCAATTGCCCTCTTTTTCACCTCTTGCTCCATTCTCTTGACCTCCTGTCTCTTTCTTTTATATATCTCCCACTCATTTGCATTTTTTCCCTGCAAAAATCGGACAAATGCCTCTCTCTTCTCTTTCACTAATACTCTTACTTCTACATCCCACCACTCACTACCCTTCTCACCACTCTAATGAACCCATCTCCCACGATTCTCATGCCAGAAGCATCTTCTGCCCAAGCCATCACTGCTTCCCTAAATACATCCCATTCCTCCCCCACTCCCCTTACCTAATTTGTTCTCACCTTTTTCCATTATGTACACAGTCTCTCCTGGTGCTTCCTCACACAAGTCTCCTTCCCAAGCTCACTTACTCTCACCACTCTCTTCACCCCAACATTCTCTCTTCTTTTCTGAAAACCCGTACAAATCTTCACCTTCGCCTTCACAAGATAATGATCACACATCCCTCCAGTTGCACCTCTCAGTACATTAACATCCAAAAGTCTCTCTTTCGTGCGCCTGTCAATTAACACGTAATCCAATATCGCTCTCTGGCCATCTCTCCTACTTACATACGTATACTTATGTATATCTCGCTTTTTAAACCAGGAATTCCCAATCACCAGTCCTTTTTCAGCACATAAATCTACAAGATCTTCACCATTTCCCTTTACAACACTGAACACCACATGTATACCAATCATTCCCTCAACAGACACATTATTCACCTTTGCATTCAAATCACCCATCACTATAACCCGGTCTTGTGCATCAAAACCACTAACACACTCATTCTGCTGCTCTCAAAACACTTGCCTCTCATGATCTTTCTTCTCATGCCCAGGTGCATATGCACCCAACTCTCTCCATCAACTTTCAGTTTTACCCATATCAATCTAGAATTTACACTCTTACATTCTATCACATACTCCCACAACTCCTGTTTCAGGAGTAGTGCTACTCCTTCCCTTGTTCTTGTCCCCTCACTAACCCCTGACTTTTCTCCTAAGATATTCCCAAACCACTGTTCCCCTTTACCCTTTAGCTTCGTTTCACTCAGAGCCAAAACATCCAGGTTCCTATCCTCAAACATACTATCTATCTCTCCTTTTCTCTCATCTTGGTTACATTCACACACATGTAGACATCCCAATCTGACCCTACGAGGAGGGTGAGCACTCCCCGCGTGACTTCTTCTGTTTCCCATTTTAGGAAGTTAAAATACAAGAAGGGGAGGATTTCTGGCCTCCCTCTCCCGTCCTCTCTAGTCGCCTTCTACGACACGTGAGGAATGCGTGGGAAGTATTCTTTCCCCCCCATCCCCAGGAATGTGATGTGGTGTGTGATGTCTCCATGGTTGTTTAATTTGTTTATGGATGGGGTTGTTAGGGAGGTGAATGCAAGAGTTTTAGAAAGAGGGGCAAGTATGAAGTCTGTTGGGGATGAGAGAGCTTGGGAAGTGAGTCAGTTGTTGTTCGCTGATGATACAGCGCTGGTGGCTGATTCATGTGAGAAACTGCAGAAGCTGGTGACTGAGTTTGGTAAAGTGTGCGAAAGAAGAAAGTTAAGAGTAAATGTGAATAAGAGCAAGGTTATTAGGTACAGGCTGGTCAAGTCAATTGGGAGGTGAGTTTCAATGGAGAAAAACTGGAGGAAGTGAAGTGTTTTAGATATCTGGGAGTGGATCTGGCAGCGGATGGAACCATAGAAGCGGAAGTGGATCATAGGGTGGGGGAGGGGGCGAAAATTCTGGGAGCCTTGAAGAATGTGTGGAAGTCGAGAACATTATCTCGGAAAGCAAAAATGGGTATGTTTGAAGGAATAGTGGTTCCAACAATGTTGTATGGTTGCGAGGCGTGGGCTATGGATAGAGTTGTGCGCAGGAGGATGGATGTGCTGGAAATGAGATGTTTGAGGACAATGTGTGGTGTGAGGTGGTTTGATCGAGTAAGTAACGTAAGGGTAAGAGAGATGTGTGGAAATAAAAAGAGCGTGGTTGAGAGAGCAGAAGAGGGTGTTTTGAAATGGTTTGGGCACATGGAGAGAATGAGTGAGGAAAGATTGACCAAGAGGATATATGTGTCGGAGGTGGAGGGAACGAGGAGAAGAGGGAGACCAAATTGGAGGTGGAAAGATGGAGTGAAAAAGATTTTGTGTGATCGGGGCCTGAACATGCAGGAGGGTGAAAGGAGGGCAAGGAATAGAGTGAATTGGAGCGATGTGATATACCGGGGTTGACGTGCTGTCAGTGGATTGAATCGGGGCATGTGAAGCGTCTGAGGTAAACCATGGAAAGCTGAGTAGGTATGTATATTTGCGTGTGTGGACGTATCTATATACATGTGTATGGGGGTGGGTTGAGCCATTTCTTTCGTCTGTTTCCTTGCGCTACCTCGCAAACACGGGAGACAGCGACAAAGCAAAAATAAAAAAAAAGATAAAAAAATATATATATATATATATATATATATATATATATATATATATATATATATATATATATATATATATATATATATATATACATATTTACGGAAGATGAAAGCCGGCTAGGCAGCAGGTTTGGATGGTATTGCAGTGGAATTTATTAAAAAAGGGGGTGACTGTATTGTTGACTGGTTGGTAAGGTTATTTAATGTATGTATGACTCATGGTGAGGTGCCTGAGGATTGGCGGAATGCGTGCATAGTGCCATTGTATAAAGGCAAAGGGGATAAGAGTGAGTGCTCAAATTACAGAGGTATAAGTTTGTTGAGTGTTCCTGGTAAATTATATGGGAGGGTATTGATTGAGAGGGTGAAGGCATGTACAGAGCATCAGATTGGGGAAGAGCAGTGTGGTTTCAGAAGTGGTAGAGGATGTGTGGATCAGGTGTTTGCTTTGAAGAATGTATGTGAGAAATACTTAGAAAAGCAAATGGATTTGTATGTAGCATTTATGGATCTGGAGAAGGCATATGATAGAGTTGATAGAGATGCTCTGTGGAAGGTATTAAGAATATATGGTGTGGGAGGAAAGTTGTTAGAAGCAGTGAAAAGTTTTTATCGAGGATGTAAGGCATGTGTACGTGTAGGAAGAGAGGAAAGTGATTGGTTCTCAGTGTGTGTAGGTTTGCGGCAGGGGTGTGTGATGTCTCCATAGTTGTTTAATTTGTTTATGGATGGGGTTGTTAGGGAGGTAAATGAAAGAGTTTTGGAAAGAGGGGCAAGTATGAAGTCTGTTGGGGATGAGAGAGCTTGGGAAGTGAGTCAGTTGTTGTTCGCTGATGATACAGCGCTGGTGGCTGATTCATGTGAGAAACTGCAGAAGCTGGTGACTGAGTTTGGAAAAGTTTGTGGAAGAAGAAAGTTAAGAGTAAATGTGAATAAGAGCAAGGTTATTAGGTACAGTAGGGTTGAGGGTCAAGTCAATTGGGAGGTGAGTTTGAATGGAGAAAAACTGGAGGAAGTGAAGTGTTTTAGATATCTGGGAGTGGATCTGGCAGCGGATGGAACCATGGAAGCGGAAGTGGATCATAGGGTGGGGGAGGGGGCGAAAATCCTGGGGGCCTTGAAGAATGTGTGGAAGTCGAGAACATTATCTCGGAAAGCAAAAATGGGTATGTTTGAAGGAATAGTGGTTCCAACAATGTTGTATGGTTGCGAGGCGTGGGCTATGGATAGAGTTGTGCGCAGGAGGATGGATGTGCTGGAAATGAGATGTTTGAGGACAATGGATGGTGTGAGGTGGTTTGATCGAGTGAGTAACGTAAGGGTAAGAGAGATGTGTGGAAATAAAAAGAGCGTGGTTGAGAGAGCAGAAGAGGGTGTTTTGAAGTGGTTTGGGCACATGGAGAGGATGAGTGAGGAAAGATTGACCAAGAGGATATATGTGTCGGAGGTGGAGGGAACAAGGAGAAGAGGGAGACCAAATTGGAGGTGGAAAGATGGAGTGAAAAAAATTTTGTGTGATCGGGGCCTGAACATGCAGGAGGGTGAAAGGAGGGCAAGGAATAGAGTGAATTTGAGCGATGTGGTATACCGGGGTTGACGTGCTGTCAGTGGATTGAAGCAGGGCATGTGAAGCGTCTGGGGTAAACCATGGAAAGCTGTGTAGGTATGTATATTTGCGTGTGTGGACGTATGTATATACATGTGTATGGGGGGGGGTTGGGCCATTTCTTTCGTCTGTTTCCTTGCGCTACCTCGCAAACGCGGGAGACAGCGACAAAGTAAAATAAATATAGATAAATAAATATATATATATATATATATATATATATATATATATATATATATATATATATATATATATATATATATATATATATATATATGAAAAATGTAAGAAATAATTTAGAAAACTGAAACTTCTAGCTGCAAATGAAATGAAAAATGAATGCCACATAATGGTTCAACCTCTGGCTATGGAATCGGGATATGTGTGATTTATTTGCACAAACGTCAATAGTAGTTTTCATCAATTAACCACTTTATCATACTGGCTGGCTCACTCCTTATCTTATCATGACACTGGAATATTGGCTTATGATGTTTCTCAATTGTCTTCACTACACAAAGTACAACCATATCTTGGATACATGTGGGTAGGTAGTTGGTCATCCGCCATAATAAAGTCTTGACAGACCAAAAGTTTATCTGGACCTCAAGTTTTCCAGTACATTCATGAAAAACTCCTTTTTTTCCATCTCTATCACTTTGAAAAATGCTCCATTTGCTCACATTTCAATGAAAGAGAAGAGGTAAACAGAGAAGAGGTAGTAAAAGCTTTCCGGAAGATGAAAGCCGGCAAGGCAGCAGGTTTGGATGGTATTGCAGTGGAATTTATTAAAAAAGGGGGTGATTGTATTATTGACTGGTTGGTAAGGTTATTTAATGAATGTATGACTCATGATGAGGTGCCTGAGGATTGGCGGAATGCGTGCATAGTGCCATTGTACAAAGGCAAAGGGGATAAGAGTGAGTGCTCAAATTACAGAGGTATAAGTTTGTTGAGTATTCCTGGTAAATTATATGGGAGGGTATTGATTGAGAGGGTGAAGGCATATACAGAGCATCAGATTGGGGAGGAGAAGTGTGCTTTCAGAAGTGGTAGGGGATGTGTGGATCAGGTGTTTGCTTTGAAGAATGTATGTGAGAAATACTTAGAAAAGCAAATGGATTTGTATGTAGCATTTATGGATCTGGAGAAGGCATATGATAGAGTTGATAGAGATGCTCTGTGGAAGGTATTAAGAATATATGGTGTGGGAGGCAAGTTGTTAGAAGCAGTGAAAAGTTTTTATGGAGGATGTAAGGCATGTGTACGTGTAGGAAGAGAGGAAAGTGATTGGTGTATGTATTGGTGTATGTATTGGTGAATGTAGGTTTCCGGCAGGGGTGTGTGATGTCTCCATGGTTGTTTAATTTGCTTATGGATGGAGTTGTTAGGGAGGTGAATATAAGAGTTTTGGAAAGAAGGGCAAGTATGAAGTCTTTTGGGGATGAGAGAGCTTGGGAAGTGAGTCAGTTGTTGTTCGCTGATGATACAACGCTGGTGGCTGATTGATGTGAGAAACTGCAGAAGCTGGTGACTGAGTTTGGTAAAGTGTGTGAAAGAAGAAAGTTAAGAGTAAATGTGAATAAGAGAAAGGTTATTAGGTACAGTAGAGTTGAGGGTCAAGTCAACTGGGAGGTAAGTTTGAATGTAGAAAAACTGGAGGAAGTAAAGTGTTTTAGATATCTGGGAGTGGATTTGGCAGTGGATGGAACCATGGAAGCGGAAGTGGATCATAGGGTGGGGGAGGGGGCGAAAATTCTGGGAGCCTTGAAGAATGTGTGGAAGTCGAGAACATTATCTCGGAAAGCAAAAATGGCTATGTTTGAAGGAATAGTGGTTCCAACAATGTTGTATGGTTGTGAGGCGTGGGCTATGGATAGAGTTGTGCGCAGGAGGATGGATGTGCTGGAAATGAGATGTTTGAGGACAATGTGTGGTGTGAGGTGGTTTGATCGAGTAAGTAACGTAAGGGTAAGAGAGATGTGTGGAAATAAAAAGAGCGTGGTTGAGAGAGCAGAAGAGGGTGTTTTGAAATGGTTTGGGCACATGGAGAGAATGAGTGAGGAAAGGTTGACCAAGAGGATATATGTGTCGGAGGTGGAGGGAACGAGAAGTGGGAGACCAAATTGGAGGTGGAAAGATGGAGTGAAAAAGATTTTGTGTGATCGGGGCCTGAACATGCAGGACGGTGAAAGGAGGGCAAGGAATAGAGTGAATTGGATCGATGTGGTATACCGGGGTGACGTGCTGTCAACTGGATTGAATCATGGCATGTGAAGCGTCTGGGGTAAACCATGAAAAGCTGTGTAGGTATGTATATTTGTGTGTGTGGACGTATGTATATACATGTGTATGGGGGTGGGTTGGGCCATTTCTTTCGTCTGTTTCCTTGCGCTACCTCGCAAATGCGGGAGACAGCGAAAAAGCAAAATATATATATATATATATATATATATATATATATATATATATATATATATATATATATATATATACATTCATTCATTCTTTTTTTCAAACTATTCCCCATTTCCCGCGTTAGAGAGGTAGCGTTAGGAACAGAGGATAGGAGCTTTGAGTGAATATCCTCATCTGACCCCATTGTCTGTTCCTTCTTTTGGAAATTCAAAAAAAAAAAAAAGAAAAAACTAGAGAAGAGGATTTTCAGCCTTCAGCTCCCTCCCTTTTTAGTCGCCTTTTACGACAAGCAGGGAATACATGGGAATGCCATAATGATATATTCACCATGACAGTACTGAAACCATAACGATATAACATATCATGGCAATTTATTCAATGGATAATTCATTGAATATGAAAATTTGCTTCTATAATGATATGTCCTCAAGGGCAAAATATACACCATTATAAAAGCTGCCATAAAAATACAGTCACAATGACATTATAACCTTCATGATACAACAGTCACTGTGACAATAAAATTTTCTTAACAATGTAGCTACTATGAGAGTATAGTCATAATAACAATATAGTCATCCATGAAAATATTATAACCTTATTAATATAGTTATCATGATAATGTATCGCTTTTGATAAAATATGCATTATCAAAAAACTGACAATATAGCAACTATAAAAACGATCACCTTGCCTATATGGTCAAGGTGACGATATATATATATATATATATATATATATATATATATATATATATATATATATATATATATATATATATATATATATATATGCATATATATATATATATATATATATATATATATATATATATATATATATATATATATATATATATATATATATATATATATATTTAGAAAGGGTAGTTTAGAAAGGGTAGTGAGTGGTGGGATGAAGAAGTAAGAGTATTAGTGAAAGAGAAGAGAGAGGCATTTGGACGATTTTTGCAGGGAAAAAATGCAATTGAGTGGGAGAAGTATAAAAGAAAGAGACAGGAGGTCAAGAGAAAGGTGCAAGAGGTGAAAAAAAGGGCAAATGAGAGTTGGGGTGAGAGACTATCAGTAAATTTTAGGGAGAATAAAAAGATGTTCTGGAAGGAGGTAAATAGGGTGCGTAAGACAAGGGAGCAAATGGGAACTTCAGTGAAGGGCGTAAATGGGGAGGTGATAACAAGTAGTGGTGATGTGAGAAGGAGATGGAATGAGTATTTTGAAGGTTTGTTGAATGTGTCTGATGACAGAGTGGCAGATATAGGATGTTTGGGTCGAGGTGGTGTGCAAAGTGAGAGGGTTAGGGAAAATGATTTGGTAAACAGAGAAGAGGTAGTAAAGGCTTTGCGGAAGATGAAAGCCGGCAAGGCAGCAGGTTTGGATGGTATTGCAGTGGAATTTATTAAAAAAGGGGGTGACTGTATTGTTGACTGGTTGGTAAGGTTATTTAATGTATGTATGACTCATGGTGAGGTGCCTGAGGATTGGCGGAATGCGTGCATAGTGCCATTGTACAAAGGCAAAGGGGATAAGAGTGAGTGCTCAAATTACAGTGGTATAAGTTTGTTGAGTATTCCTGGTAAATTATATGGGAGAGTATTGATTGAGAGGGTGAAGGCATGTACAGAGCATCAGATTGGGGAAGAGCAGTGTGGTTTCAGAAGTGGTAGAGGATGTGTGGATCAGGTGTTTGCTTTGAAGAATGTATGTGAGAAATACTTAGAAAAGCAAATGGATTTGTATGTAGCATTTATGGATCTGGAGAAGGCATATGATAGAGTTGATAGAGATGCTCTGTGGAAGGTATTAAGAATATATGGTGTGGGAGGCAAGTTGTTAGAAGCAGTGAAAAGTTTTTATCGAGGATGTAAGGCATGTGTACGTGTAGGAAGAGAGGAAAGTGATTGGTTCTCAGTGAATGTTGGTTTGCGGCAGGGGTGTGTGATGTCTCCATGGTTGTTTAATTTGTTTATGGATGGGGTTGTTAGGGAGGTAAATGCAAGAGTCTTGGAAAGAGGGGCAAGTATGAAGTCTGTTGGGGATGAGAGAGCTTGGGAAGTGAGTCAGTTGTTGTTCGCTGATGATACAGCGCTGGTGGCGGATTCATGTGAGAAACTGCAGAAGCTGGTGACGGAGTTTGGTAAAGTGTGTGGAAGAAGAAAGTTAAGAGTAAATGTGAATAAGAGCAAGGTTATTAGGTACAGTAGGGTTGAGGGTCAAGTCAATTGGGAGGTGAGTTTGAATGGAGAAAAACTGGAGGAAGTGAAGTGTTTTAGATATCTGGGAGTGGATCTGTCAGCGGATGGAACCATGGAAGCGGAAGTGGATCATAGGGTGGGGGAGGGGGCGAAAATTTTGGGAGCCTTGAAAAATGTGTGGAAGTCGAGAACATTATCCCGGAAAGCAAAAATGGGTATGTTTGAAGGAATAGTAGTTCCAACAATGTTGTATGGTTGCGAGGCGTGGGCTATGGATAGAGTTGTGCGCAGGAGGATGGATGTGCTGGAAATGAGATGTTTGAGGACAATGTGTGGTGTGAGGTGGTTTGATCGAGTAAGTAACGTAAGGGTAAGAGAGATGTGTGGAAATAAAAAGAGCGTGGTTGAGAGAGCAGAAGAGGGTGTTTTGAAATGGTTTGGGCACATGGAGAGAATGAGTGAGGAAAGATTGACCAAGAGGATATATGTGTCGGAGGTGGAGGGAACGAGGAGAAGAGGGAGACCAAATTGGAGGTGGAAAGATGGAGTGAAAAGGATTTTGTGTGATCGGGGCCTGAACATGCAGGAGGGTGAAAGGAGGGCAAGGAATAGAGTGAATTGGAGCGATGTGGTATACAGGGGTTGACGTGCTGTCAGTGGATTGAATCAAGGCATGTGAAGCGTCCGGGGTAAACCATGGAAAGCTGTGTAGGTATGTATATTTGCGTGTGTGGACGTGTGTATATACATGTGTATGGGGGTGGGTTGGGCCATTTCTTTCGTCTGTTTCCTTGCGCTACCTCGCAAACGCGGGAGACAGCGACAAAGTATAAAAAAAAAAAAAAAAAAAAAAATAAAAAAAAAATATATATATATATATATATTCATATATATATACATATATATATATATATATATATATATATATATATATATATATATATATATATATATATATATATATATATATATATATATATCATAGCAATGAAGCCAAAATGAGAAGATAACCAGATTGACGGTGTGCTCATAACGACAATACTGCCAATAAGATAATATGTTCCTCACGACACCTACAGCTACATTGACAATAAAGCCTCTTCACAAACAGGATAACATTGAAAATACAGTAAATGACAATATAGCCACTAAGACAACACAGCCACCACGACAATGATGTCGCGATATAAATCAGTCACCAGGACACTAGAGTCACCTTGATAATAAACCTACAATGACCATATGAATATCGTGAAAATAAAGCATCCATATGAATATATTTGCCCAGAAAATATAGCCTCTATATGAATATCTTTGCCCTGAGAATTATAGACATTAAGATAATATAGTCAAGATGGGAATATACTCAACGTAACAATAAAGCCACCAAGACCACATAAATGATACTACGAAATAGTCAACGCAACAATAAAGACGCATTCAAATTGTCTTCACCATAACAATATAGCCAAATGACAATATAGATACTGTGACAAAGTAGTCGCTTTCAGATCATAGAAACATATAGCGTCAAGGACAATATAGTCCCATGAAAAGATAGCGAACAAGACAGGATTTATCATTAAAATATAGTCACCTTCACAGGATACACAGTAAAACAATGTAACAACCTCGAAAATGTACCTTATAACAATATAGCTACCATGAAAATATAGTCACTACGACAAAATAATTACAATGAAATATAATCGCTATCACAATACAGTTTCCATAATCATGCAACGATCGTGATGATATAATCTGCAGGTTGACATAAACACCATCATACTGTAAAAACCATGACATTATAAGGGTCACGATGATATGATATCCGTACACTTACTCTCACAATATCAAATAAACCTACGTGAAAATATTATCATAATTAAATAATCTCAATAGAAATGTAGCTAACAACAAAATATATCCCCAACGACAAAATCTACTGCAGATTTATAGCCATCAAGTTAATATAACGACCAAGATAATGTAGCCACGATGGCATTATATTGAAAATAACAGTACAGCCATCAGGATGAATACTGTCACCATGACAATGTAGCCACTATGAAAGTATATCCACCATGAAAATGTAGCTACCATAATAGTATATTCCCATGAAAAAATGTCCATAACAACAGCTTAGCTTCTAAGACAATATATTACCATGCAAATATCTCCAAAACATTACTATAGGAATCATGGCAATATATCACTAGAATAATATAATACCCACCACAATGATATAGCTAACATAACGATATAGGTACCCTGACAATATACCTAACTTGAAAAGACATTCATCTTTTTGTAATACAACAAAAATGACAAAAAGCCTCCATGGCAATATATCCACATAACACTATAGCCACAATGGCAATATATTCACCTAACACTATAGCCACCATGGCAATATAGTTACAATAACAATATAATCCAAATATTTATCCCTAGGGATAGGGGAGAAAGAATACTTCCCACGCATTCCTCACGTGTCGTAGAAAGCGACTAAAGGGGACGGAAGCGGGAGGCTGGAAACCCTCCCCTCCTTGTATTTTAACTTTCTAAAAGGAGAAACAGAAGAAGGAGTCACGCGGCGAGTGCTCATCCTCCTCGAAGGCTCAGATTGGGTTGTCTAAATGTGTGTGGATGTAACCAAGATGAGAAAAAAGTAGAGATAGGTAGTATGTTTCATGAAAGGAACCTGGATGTTTTAGCTCTGAGTGAAACAAAGCTCAAGGGTAAAGGGGGAGAGTGGTTTGGGAATGTCTTGGGAGTAAAGTCAAGGGTTAGTGAGAGGACAAAAATCAAGGAAAGGAGTAGCACTACTCCTGAAACAGGAGTGGTGGAAGTATATGATAGAGTGTAGGAAAGTAAACTCTAGATTGATATGGGTAAAAGTGATAGTGGATGGAAAGAGATGGGTTATAATTGTTGCATATGCACCTGGGTATGAGAAGAAAGATCATGAGAGGAGAGTGTTTCGGGAGCACCTGAGTGAGTGTGTTAGTAGTTTTGATGCACGAGATCGGGTTATAGTGATGGGTGATTTGAATGCAAAGGTGAGTAATGTGGCAGTTGAAGGAATGATTGGTGTACATGGGGTGTTCAGTGTTATAAATGGAAATCGTGAAGAGCATGTAGATTTATGTGCTGAAAAAGGAGTGGTTATTGGGAATACCTGGTTTAAAAAGAGAGATATACATAAGTATACGTATGTAAGTAGGAGAGATGGCTAGAGAGCGTTATTGGATTATGTGTTAATTGATAGGCGCAAAAAAAAAAAAGACTTTTGGATGTTACTGTGCTGAGTAGTGCAAACGGAAGGATGTCTGATCATTATCTTGTAGAGGCGAAGGTGAAGATTTGTAGAGGTTTTCAGAAAAGAAGAGGGAATATTGGGGTGAAAAGAGTAGTGAGAGTAAGTGAGCTTGGGAAGGAGACTTGTGTGAGGAAGGACCAGGAGGGACTGGGTATAGAATGGAAAAAGGTAAGAACAAAGGAGGTAAGGGGAGTGGGGAGTAATGGAATGTATTTAGGGAAGCAGTGATTGCTTGTGCAAAAGATGCTTGTGGCATGAGAAGCGTGGGAGGTGGGCAGATTAGAAACGGTAGTGAGTGGTGTGATGAAGAAGGAAGATTATTAGTGAAAGAGAAGAGAGAGGCATTTGGACGATTTTTGCAGGGAAATAATGGAAATGACTGGGAGATGTATAAAAGAACAGGCAGGAGGTCAAAAGAAAGGTGCAAGAGGTGAAAAAGAGGGCAATTCAGAGTTGGGGTGGGAGAGTATCATTGAATTTTAGGGAGAATAAAGAGATGTTTTGGAAGGGGGTAAATAAAGTACGTAAGACAAGGGAAGAAATGGGAACTTCAGTGAAGGGGGCAAATGGGGAGGTGATAAAAAGTAGTGGTGATGTGAGAAGGAGATGGAGTGAGTATTTTAAAGGTTTGTTGGATGTGTTTGATGATCGAGTGACAGAATTAGGGTGTTTTGGTCGAGGTGATGTGCAAAGGGACAGGGTTAGGGAGAATGATTTGGTAAACAGAGAAGAGGTAGTAAAAGTTTTGCGGAAGATGAAAGCCGGTAAGGCAGTGGGTTCGGATGGTATTGCGGTGGAATTTATCAAAAAAGGTGTGACTGTATTGTTGACGGGTTGGTAAGGTTATTAAATGTAGTTATGACTCATGATGAGGTGCCTGAGGATTGGCGGAATGCTTCCATAGTGAAAATGTACAATAGCAAAGGGGATAAAAGTGAGTGCTCAGATTATAGAGGTATAAGTTTCTTGGGTATTCCTGGGAAATTATATGGGAGGGTATTGATTGAGAGGGTGAAGGCATATACAGAGCATCAGATTGGGGAAGAGCAGTGTGGTTTCAGAAATGGTAGAGGATGTGTGGATCAGGTGTTTACTTTGAAGAATGTATGTGAGAAATACTTAGAAAAGCAAATGGATATGTATGTAGCATTTATGTATCTGGAGAAGGCATATGATAGAGTTGATAGAGATGCTCTGTGGAAGGTATTAAGAGTATATAGTGTGGGAGGCAAGTTGTTAGAAGCAGTGAAAAGTTTTTATCGAGGATGTAAGGCATGTGTACGTGTAGGAAGAGAAGAAAGTGATTGGTTCTCAGTGAATGTAGGTTTGCAGCAAGGATGTGTGATGTCTCCATGGTTGTTTAATTTGTTTGTGAATGAGGTTGTCAGGGAGGTGATTGCAAGAGTTTTGGAAAGAAGGGCGAGTATGCAGTCTCTTGTGGATGAGAGAGCTTGGGAAGTGAGTCAGTTGTTGTTCGCTTATGATACAGCGCTGGTGGCTGATTCGTGTGAGAAACTGCAGAAGCTGGTGACTGAGTTTGGTAAAGTGTGTGAAAGAAGAAAGCTGAGAGAAAGTGTGAATAACAGCAAGGTTATAAGGTACAGTAGGGTTGAGGGACAAGTCAACTGGGAGGTAAGTTTGAATGGAGAAAAACTGGAGGAAGTGAAGTGTTTTAGATATCTGGGAGTAGATTTGGCAGCGGATGGAACCATGGAAGCGGAAGTGAATCATAGGGTGGGGGAATAGTGGTTCCAACAATGTTATATGGATACGAGGCGTGGGCTATAGATAGAGTTGTGCTCAGGAGGGTGGATGTGCTGGAAATGAAATGTTTGAGGACAAATTGTGGTGTGAGTTGGTTTGATCGAGTAAGTAATGAAAGGGTAAGAGAAATGTATGGTAATAAAAAGAGTGTGATTGATAGAGCAGAAAAGGGTGTTTTGAAATGGTTTGGTCACATAGAGAGAATGAGTGAGGAAAAATTGACAAAGAGGATATATGTGTCAGAGGTGAAGGGAACAAGGAGAACTAGAAGACCAAATTGGAGGTGGAAAGATAGAATGAAAATGATTTTGAGTGATTGGGGCCTGAACATTCAAGAGGGTGAAAGGCGTGCAAGGAATAGAGTGAATTGGAACGATGTTGTATACTGGGGTCGACTTGCTGTCAATGGATTGAACAAGGGCATGTGAAGCGTCTGGGATAAACCTTGGAAAGTTCTGTGGCTCTTGGATATGGAAAGGGAGCTAGGGTTTCGGTGCATTGTTACATGACAGCTACAGAGTGAGTGTGAACGAATGTGGCCTTTCTTATCTTTTCCTAGCGCTACCTCGCACACATGAGGGGGGAGGGGAGTGTTATTTCATGTGTGGCGGGGTAGCAATGGGAATGAATAAAGGCGCACAGTATGAATTATGCACATGTGTATATATGTATATGTCTGTATGTGTATATATGTGTATACGTTGAGATGTATAGATATGTATATTTGCGTGTGTGGACGTGTATGTATATACATGTGGATGTGGAGGGGATTGGGCGATTCTTTCGTCTGTTTCCTTTTGCTACCTCGCTAACGCGGGAGACAGCGACAAAGCAAAATAAATACATAAATGAATGAATAAATAACAATATAATCTTTATAGCAATATAGCCATTATGACCATATAGTCACAATGACAATACAACCACCATGACAATACAGAGAACATTCCAATTCAGTATCTATGACAATATTTCCATCAATCAAACAAATTATATGACAATATAGAAATTATGACAACACAGTTACCATCACAATATTCTCACAAAAGCAATATAATCTCCAAAACAAAATGATCCCTCTATGCAAATATAGCAACCCTGCCGCTATAGCTTCCATTTCAATGTAGCCACCATGATAAAACATTTACCATGACAGCACTGAAACCATATAGCATATCATGACAATGTAGCCACCTGATAAAGCATCAAAATAAATATTTCCTTTCTATAATGATATATCCTAAAGGGCAAAATCAACACCATTAAGAAAGCTACCATGAAAATGCAGACACCATGACAATATAACCATCATGTTAAAATTGTCACCATGACAATAAAGTTATCTTGCCAATATATTCACTGAGCATATACTTATAATGACAATATAGTCACCATGACAATATTGTCACCTTGATAATATAGTTATCATGATAATATATCGCTTATGACAAAATATGCATGATTAACAAAATGATAATAGAGCAACCATAAAAAAGATCAGCTTGCGAATATAGCCAAGGTGACGATATATACATCATAGCAATGGAAACAAAATGAGAAGGTAGTCAGTATGACAGTATGTTCATAATGACAATATTGTCACTATGAAAATTCGTTCCTCGTGACAGCATAGCTACACTGACAATAAAGCCATCTTCACAATAAAGTTACATTGAAAATATAGCAAACGACAATGTAGCCACCAAGACAGTACTGCCTCCATGACAATAATGTCACGATATAAATCAAAGTGATATTAGAGTAAAATTGATAATAAACTTATAATGACTATAGAAATATTATGAAAATACAGCCTCCATATCAACATATTTGCCATAACAATAAAGACACTATGATCATATAACTTATATGACAGTATAGTTAACGCAACGGTAAAGAAATATTCAAATTATATTCTTTATGGCAATATAGCCATATGACAACATATATACAAATGCAATATATTCGCCATAAAATGATCCCACAATGAAAATATAACATCCCTGCCACTATGACCTCCATAGTCAAGATAACAATATATTCACCAAAACAATAAAGCCAAAAAGACCATATAACTGATATAACATTATAGTCAACGCAACAATAAAGACTCTATGAAATTATATTCACTATGGCAATATAGCCACCTGACATTATGTCCACTGTGAAAAAATAGTAGCTTTCGGATCATAGGAAACATATAGCCTCCATTGAAATATACTGTCCATGGCAAAATAGCGACCAGGACAGGATTTATTATTACAATATAGCCACAATGACAGTATAGCTAGGAAAACAATATAACATCCATGAAAATAAACCTACCATTACAATATAGTTACCATGAAAATATATTCACCATGATAGAATAATCTCAATGAAATGTAATCGACATTACAATATATTTACCAACCATACACCAATCATAATAAAATAATCACCTGATTGACATAAACACCATCGTAGTATAAAAACCATGAAAGTATAATTGACATAATGATATGATATCCATACAAAAAAGCTCACAATACCAAATAGGCCGCCATGAGAATATTGTTATCATGATCTTATGATCACAATAAAAATGTAGCTAAAAACAAAATATAACCCCACGAAAAGATTGACCATAACAATGTACCCATCAAGTTATTACAGCGACCGGGATAATACAACCATGATGGCATTATATTGTAAATAATAATACAGCTACCATGCCAATATAGTCAACATGACAATGAAACAAACATGAAAATATAGTCATCTTGACACTGTAGCTACCCTGACAAAATATTCAGAATAACAGTTTAGCCGCCAAGACAATATATCACCATACCAATATTGCCAATATGTTAGTACAGCCATCATGGCAATATATCACCAGACGGCATAACTACCATGACAATGTAGCTAGGCTGACAATGTAGACAATATGAAAAGAAGGTCACCTCCTTGTAATATAACAAAATGACAAATAGCTACTATGACGATATAGTCACTTAAAAACAAAGCAACCATGGTTCTACAGTTACCATAAATATATAATCTTAATGGCAATATAGCCACCATGACCATTGAGTCACGATGACAATACAGCCACCATGGCAATACAGACAACAGGACCATATAGTCTGATGATATTGTCATCAATTTAAGAAAATAAATGACAATATACAAATTATGGCAACAGAGTCACCATGATAATAGCAACAAATGCAATATAATCGCTATGACAAAATGATACCCACCATGAAATTATAGTCATCCTGCCACTATGGCTTCCATTGAAATGTTCCTACTATTATAATACATTCACCATTACAGCACTGAAACTGTAACAATATAGTGATCATGAGAATATAGTCACCTGATAATTTAATCTGGATGACAATCTCGCTTCTGTAATGATATATCCTCGATGGCAAAATCAACACCATTAAAAAAGTTACCCTCATGAAAAAATAGTCACCATGACAGTATAGTTATCTTGGCAATATAGTCACTATGAAACTATAGTCATAATGACAATATAGACACTATGACAATATTATCACCATAATGATATAGGTATCATGATAAAGTATCGCTTTTGAAAAAATATGTATGTTTAAAAAAATGACATTATAGCAACAATAGAAAAAGATCACCAAACTAATATTGCCAAGGTGACAATATATACACCATAGCAATGTAACCAAAATGACAAGATAGCTAACATGAAGGTAAGCTCATAATCAAAATACTGCCACTATGAAAAAATGTTCATCATGACATTATAACTTCGCTGATAATTAAACCATCTTCACAAAGAGTAACCTTGAAAATACTGCAAACAACAATATAGCCATCATAACAGTACTCCCATGATAACAATACTGTCACAATATAAATCAATCACCATGACAATAGAGTCACGTTCATAATATACTTACCATTACTATGTATACATCATGAAAATATAGCCTCCATAAAAACATATTTACCATGACAATTAATCAATTGTGAAAATATTGTCACGATGACAATATATTCAAAATGACAATAAAGCCACCATGATTATATAATATATATGATGATTTAGTCAAAGCAACAATAAAGACACCACGAAATTTTATTCACTATGGCAATATAGCCAATGTGACAAAATAATCGCTTTTGGATTTTGCAAAACATAACGTTCAGGACAAAATAGTCTCAATGACAAAAGAGCGACCAGGACAGTGTTTATCACTACAATATAGTCACTCCGACATTATAGCCAAAATAACTATACACGAACCATATAAATGTGTGTCCCATAACAATATAGCTCCCATGAATATGTACTCACCAAGACAAAATTATTACAATGAAATACAATCGCTATTACAATATAGTTACTATAACCATACACCCATCATGATGATATGATCTTCAAGTTGAGATAAACGCCATTACATTATAAAGACTTGACAATATAATTGACAGGAGCATACGATATCTATACAGTTACACTCACAATACCAAATAACCTGCCATTAATATATTTCTATTATGATCTTATAATGACAATAAAAATGTAGCTAACAACAAAAAATATCCCCTACGACGAAATTCAATATAACAATATTGCCACCAATTTGATTTAGCAAATACGATACTTTAGATATGATGGCATTACATTTAGAATAAGAAGATAGCTACCATGACAATATAGTCACTAAAACTGTAGCTACCAAGAAAATATAGTCACTTTGACAATGTAGCTATCTTGAAAATATATTCTCACAACAAAATATCCACAACAGCAGTTAGCAACAAAGACAATATATCACCATGGAAGTATCCCAACATGTTAGTGTAGCTATCTTGGCAATATACCCTTAGAAAGAAAAAAACCACCACAATGATATAGCTACCATGACAATATGCCTACCTTGGCAATATAGCCAATATGGGAAGACAGTCACCTTTTGATATAACAAAAATGACAAATAGCCACCAAGACAATATAGTCACATAACAATATAGCCACCAGGTCAATATACTTGCCATAATGATATAATCTTAACGGCAATATAGCCATCAGGACCATACAATCAAGATGACAATACAACCATCAGGAAAAGAATTGACATGACCATACATAGTCTATGAAAATATTGCAATCAATTCAACAAATTAAATGACAATATGCACATCAAGGCAACAGAATTACCATGAAAATATAGTGACAAATGCAATATAATCGTCATGAGGAAATGACACACACCATGAAAATGTAGTCACCTTCCCACCATGGGTTCCATTGCAATATAGCTACCATAATAATACATTCACCATGACAGTACTGAATCCAAAACAATATATTCATCATGAAAATAGAATAATCTTGGCAATATAACTACTATGAAATTATAGTCATAATGACAATATAGCCAAAACTACAATTTTGTTACCTTAATAAAGCTATCATGATAATGTATCGCTTATGACAAAATATGCATGATTAAATAAATGACAATATATCAACTATAAAAAGATTACTGTACCAATATTGCCTGGTGATATCATATACATCATAATACTGTAACCAAAATGATATGATTACCATCATGACGGTATTTTCATAATGACAATATTGTCACTATGAAAATATATTCAACATGACACTATAACTACAATGACAATAAAGCAATCTTCACAAATGAGAAACAGAATGATCCCACCACGAAAATAGAGCCACCTTGCCACTATGGCTTCCATTGCAATGTAGCCAAAATAATGATACATTCACCATTACAGTAATGAAAACATAACACTATAGCATAACATGAAAATGTAGTCGCCTGATAATTTATTCAAAATGAAAATTTCGTTTTATAATGATATATCCTTAAGGGAAAATCAACACCATTAAGAAGGGTACCATGAAAATACAGTCACCATGACATTATAAACATCATGATAAAATAGTTACAATGACAAAACAGTCACCATGATAATATGATGTCAGCTTAATTAGTATAGTTATCATGATAATGTATCGCTTATGACAAAATATGCATGATTGAAAAAATGACAACATAGCAACTATAAAAAGATCACCTTGCCAATATAGCCAAGGTGACGATGTATATATTCATAGCAATGTAACCAAAATGAGAAGATAATGACGTTATATTCATAATGACAATACTACCGCCATGAAAATATGCTCCTCATGACACTATAGCTACACAGACAATTAAGCCATCTTCAAAAAAGAGTAACATTCAAAATTCAGCGAACGATAATACAGCCACCGTTATAGTACATCCACCATGACTATAATGTTACGATATAAATCAATCACCATAACATTAGATTCACCTTGATAATACGCTATCAATGCCTATGTAAATATAATGAAAAGATAGCCTCCATATCAACAAATTTGCCATGACAATTTAGCCATTATGATAATGATCATATAACTGATATGAGAATATAGTCAACGCAATAATAAAGAGACATTTGAATTATACTCACTTTGGCAGTATAGCCTCCAGGACAATATAGTCTCCATGACAAAATAGCGATCAAGACAGGATTTATCATTACAATAGAGTCAACTTGACAGTATAGCCAATAGAACAAAGAAACAACCATGAAAATGTAGCTGCCATAACAATATGGCTACCTTAAAAATGCAGTTACAATATAGTTACCATAAATATAGTTACAATAAAATCGCCGTTACAATATAGTTACCATAATACCACACCAATCATGATAATATAATCAGCAGGATGACATAGTGTCTTAGCAACTAAACTGTTGTGGATATGTTCCATGGGCTTGTATTATCATAGTAGCTACATTGTCAAGGTTACTATATTTTCATGGTATCTACATTGTAATGGTGACGATATTGGCATGGTGGCTGTATTGTTATTTTCAATATAATGCGATCCTAAATACATTATGTTGATCGCTATATTTACTTGCTGGCTATATTGCTATGGCTAATTTTGTCGTTGGGGATATATTTTGTCATTAACTGCAATTTTGTTTTAATCAAAAGATCATGATAACAATATTTTCATAGAGGCTTATTTGGTAATGTGAGTGCAAGTGTATGGTTATCATATTATCATGTCACTCATGATTGATATATGATTATGGTAACTGAATTGTAATGGCGATTATATTTCATTGTGACAATTTTGTCATGTTGCCTACATATTCATGGTAGCTATATTGTTATGGCAGGTACATTTTCATTGTTGTTTAATTGTTTTATCGGCTATACTGTCAAGGTGACTATATCTTAGTGAGAAATCTTGTCATGGTCGTTATTTTGTCATGGACACTATATTGTCCTGGAGCGTACATGTTTCCTATGAACCGAAAGAAACTATTTTGTTACAGCATCAATATTGTCAGGTCCTTATATCGCCATAATGAATATAATTTGAAGGCTTCCTTATCGTTGTGTTGACTGTATCGTCATATCACTTATATATTCATAGCTATATTGTTATAGTGAATATATTGCCGTCGTGACTAAATTATCATGTTGGCTAAATTGTCATGGTAAATATGTTGACATGGAAACCATATTATCATGATGCTTATATAATCATTACTATTCTATTATCTGGGTGACTCTAATGTCACCGCGACTGAATCATATCATGACATTATTGTCATAGTGGCTGTACTGTCTTGCTGGTTATATAGTCGTTTGCTGTATTTTCAATATTAATCTTTTTTGAAGATTGTTTTATTGTCATTGTAACTATAGTGTCATGGGGAATATATTTTCATAGAAGCAGTATTGTCATTATGAACATACCATCATTTTGGCTATTTTCTCATTTTGGTTACATTGCGAAGGTTTACATATCGTCACCTTTGCTACTTTGGCAACGTGGTCTCTTTTATAGTTGCTATATTGTCATTTCTTAATCATGCATATTTTTTCATAAGCGATACAATATCTCGATAACTATATTATTAAGGCGACAGTGTCATGGTGACTATATTATCATTATGACTATACTCTTTTAGTGGCTATATTGCTAAGATAACTATATTGTAATGGTGACTACTTCATGATGATAGTTATAATGACATTGTGACTGCATTTTCATTATAGCTTATTTAATGGAGTTGATTTTCCCTTGATGATGTATCATTATAAAACCGAAAGTTTCATTTTGATTAAATTATCAGGTGAATATATTGTCATGATATGCTGTATTGTTATAGATTCAGTACTGTCATGGTGAATGTATATGATGTTGGCTACAATACAATGGAAGCCATAGTGGCTATATTTTCATGGTTGGATCATTTTGTTATTACGATTTTATTGTATTTGTGAGAATATTGTCATGGGGACTGTGTTGCCATAATTTCTATATTGTCATTTGATTTATTAAATTGATGGCAATATTGCCTGTATGGTCATCATGGTTTGTCTTGTGATCGTGACTATATGGTCATGGTGGCTATACTGCCACTGAGATTAAATTGTTATGGTAACTATATTGCCATGGTGGCTATATTGACATAGTGAATATATTTTGAATGTTTCTTTAGTTTTGCGTTGACTATATTGTCATATCAGTTATAAAATCATGGTGGCTTTGTTGATATAGTGAATATATTGCCGTTGTGACTATGCTATCATAGTGGCTAAATTTTTCATGGGAAATATGTTGATACGGATGCTGTATTCTCATGATATCTATATAGTAATTGTAAATCTATTTTCAAGGTGATTCTAATGTCAAGGTGATTGATTTATATCGTAACATTATTGTTATAGTGGCTGTACTATCTTTTCTTTTTCTTTTAAACTATCCGCCATTTCCCGCATTAGCGAGGTAGCGTTAAGAACAGAGGACTGGGCCTTTGTGGAATATCCTCACCTGGCCCCCCTCTGTTCCTTCTTTTGGAAAATTAAAAAAAAAAAAAAAAAAAAAAACGAGAGGGGAGGATTTCCAGCCTCCTGCTCCCTCCCCTTTTAGTCGCCTTCTACGACACGCAGAGAATACGTGGGAAGTATTCATCATCCCCTATCCCCAGGGCTGTACTATCATGGTGGCTATTTTGTCGTTTGATGTGTTTTCAATGTTACAATTTTTTGAGTATGGCTTTATTGTCAGTGTAGCTATACTTTCATTGGGAAAAAAATTTCATAGTGACGGTATTGTCATTATGATATAGTCATTTTGGCTATCTTCTAATTTGGGTTTCATTACTATGATGTATATACTATCACCTTGGCTATATTGGGAAGGTGATCTTTTTTATAGGTGATATATTGTTATTTTTTAATCGTGAATATTCTTTCATAAGCGATGTATTATCATGATAACTATATCATTAAGGTGAAAATATTGTCAATGCGACTATATTGTCTTTATGACTATAATCTTATTGTGACAATATAGCTACCCTGATATACAGGCAACATGAAAAGACGAGCAACTCCTTGTAATATAACAAAATTTACAAATACCCATCATGGTAATATATTCATCTAACATATATAACCACCATGGGAATATAGTTACCATATCAATATAATCTAAAAGGAAATATAACTACCATGACCATATACACACAATGAGAATACAAACACCAAGACAATACAGGAAACATGACATTACATTATGCCAACATTGCCATCAATTCAACAAATCAAATGACAGTATAGATATTATGGCAACAGTCAGAATGACAATATACTCACAAAAGCAATATAATCGACATAGCAAAATGATTATATTATATTTTGATTATATTATATCTATATTATATTACTTTATATTATATTGTACTATATTATATTATATCTTGAAAATATAGCCACTCTGCCACTATGGCTTTCATTGCAATGTAGCTAACATAATAATACATATACCATGAAATTCCTGAAACCCTAACAATATAGTATATCACGACAATATAGCCCCCTAATGATAAAATCAAAATGAAAACCTCGTTTTATAATGATACATCCTCAAGTGCAAAACAAGCACCATTATAAAAGCTACCGTGAAAATACAGTCACCATGTCATTATAACCATCATGATAAAATGCAGTCACCATGACATTAAAACCATGATAAAATAGTCACCATGACAATATAGTTATCTTGGCAAGATCTCAAACAAGATATTATAGTCATGATGGAATAGTTACAATGCCAATATATAATCACCGGAATATTATAGTTATGATAATGTATCACTTATGACAAAATATGCATGATTAAAAAATGACAATATAGCAACTATATAAATATCAAATTGCTGATATAGCCAAGGTGACAATATATACATGATAGTAAGGTAACCAAAATAAGAAGATAATCAAAATGACAAAATGTTCTGAGTGAAAATACTGCAGCTATGAATATATATTCTCCATGACACTATAGCTACACTGACAGTAAAGCTATCTTCATAAAAGAGTAAAATTGAAAATAAAGCAAACGACAATATAGTCACCATGACAATACAGCTATCTTGATAATAATGTCACGATATAAATCAATAGCCAAGCCATTATAATCACCTTGATAGTGATCTTAGAATGACTTTATGAATATCATGAAAATATAGCCCACATGTCAACATATTTGCTATGACAATTTAGCCATTATGATAATATAGTCACGACGACAATGTATTCATTATGACAATAAAGCTACCATGATCATATAACTGATATGACAATATAGTCAAAGGAAAAATATAGAAACATCCAACTTGTATTCACAATGGCAATATAACAACCTGACAATATAGATACTGTAAATAAATAGTCGTTTTTGGATCATAGCAAACATAGAGACTCTAAGACAATATAGTCTCTGTGAAAAAACAGTGTCTCAGACAGGATTTATCTTTATAATATAGTCATAACATTATAGCTGACATGTAATTGCAGTCAACATGTCAAAATTATCACAATGAAATAAAACGGCATTACAATATAGTTACCATAATCATACACCAATCATGATTATATAATCAGCAGGTTGACATAAACAATATCAGAGAGTAAAAACCATGACAATTTAAGTGACATGAAGATATAATATCCATTCACTTACACTTACAATACCAAATAAACCGCCATGAAAGTATCATGATCATATAATCACAGCAATATTGTAGCTAATAACAAATCATATCCCGAACGACAATATTTACCATAGCAATATAGCCATCAAGCTGATATAGCGACTAAGATAATGTAGCCAGGACGGCAATATATTGAAAATAATAATAAAGCCGACATGCAAATGTCTTCACCATGGCAATGTAGCTACCATGAAAATATACTAACCTTGACTATGTAGGTATCATGATAAAATATTTAAATTGAAAAATATCCACAACAAGAATTCAGCTACTAAGACAGTATATCGCCAAAATGTTATTATTGCCATCATGACAATATACCACCATAAAAAATATATATATACCCACTACTCGACAATATAGCTATTCTGACAATATTGCCAACATGAAAAGACAGTCACCTCCTTGTTATATAACAAAAATGACAAATAGCCAACATGGCAATATAGTGACCTAACAATACAGCCACCATGGCAATATAGTTACCATAACAATGTAATCTTGATGACAATATAGCCAACATTACTATATAGTCACAATGGCAATACAACCACCGTGACAATAGAGATAACATGACAGTGCCGACTCTAAGACAATATTGCCATCAATTCAACAAATTAAATGACAATATAGATATTATGGCAACACAGTCACAATGAAAAAATACTCAGAAATTCAATATAATAGCCATAATACAATCAGCCTACCATGAAAATATAACCACCTTACCATTTTTGTTTCAACTACAATGTAGCCACTTTGATAAAAGATTTACCAAGACAGTACTAAAACCAAAAAGATATAGCATATCGTGGCAATGTAGTCATCTGATAATTTAATCAAAATGACAATTCATCTTCTATAATGGTTTATCCTCAAGGGCAATATCAACACCATTAAAAAAGCTTTTATGAAAATACAGTCACTATGACATTATAAGTATCATGATGAAAAAGTCACCATGACAATATAGTTATCATGGCAATATAGCCACTATGACATTATAGTCATAATGACAATATAGTCGCTATGACAATATTGTCACCATAGTAATATGATTATCATGATAATATATCGCTTATGACAAAGTATGCATGAGTTAAATTATGACAATATATCACCTATAAAATAAAGATCACCTTGCCAATACAGCTAAGGTGACGATATATACATCATAGCAATGTAACTTAAATGAAAAGATAGCGAAAATGACGGTATGTTCATAATGACAATACTGCCACTATGAAAATATGTTCCCCATGACAATATAGCTACACTGTCAATAAAGCCATATTCACAAAAGAGCAACATTGAAAATACAGCAAACGAGAATATAGCCACCATGATAGTGTAACCACCATGACAATAATGTCACGCTATAAATCATCACCATGACATTAGTCACCTTGATGATAAACTTACAATGACTTCATGAATATCATGAAAAAATAGCCTCCGTGTCAACATATTTACCATGACAATTTGGCTGTTATGATGATATAGTCACGACGAAAATTTATTCACCATAGAAATATAGCCACAGTGATCATATAACTGATGTGATAATACAGTCAAAGAAACAAAAAAGAAATACTAAAATCATATTCACTATGGCAATATAACTATACGACAATATAGATACTGTGACAAATAGTCACATTTGAATCACAGCAAACATATAGCCTGCAAGATAATATAGTCTCTATGACAAAATAGCGACCAAGACAGGATAGATCATTATGATATTGATACCTTGACAGTATAGCCCATAAAACGATGTAACAATCATGAAACTGTACCTGCCAAAACATTACAGATGTCATGAAATTTTAGTCAACATGACATAATTACCACAATGAAATATCATCGGCATTACAATATAGTTACCATAATCATACACTAATCATGATCAAATTATCAGCAGGTTGACATAAACAATATCATAGTATAAAAACCATGACAGTATAAGTGACATGATGATATATCCATACACTTGCACTTACAATACCAAAGAAGCCGCCATAGAAATATTATCATGATCATATAATCACAACAATATTGTAGGTAATGACAAAATATATCCCCAACGACAAAATTAATCATAGCAATATAGCCATCAAGTTGTCATAGCGACCAAGATAATGCAGCGAGCATCGTATTGAGAATACAATATAGCCACCGTGCCAATGTCGTCACCACGACAATTTAGCTACCATGAAAATATAGCAACGTTGACAATGTAGCTGCCATGGTAAAATATTCAAAATAAAAAATATCCAAAAAATATCCACAACAAGAGTTTAGCTGCTAAGACGATATATCACCATGCCAATATCTCTAAAATGTTAGTATACCCATCATGGCAATATATCAATAGAAAAAGAATACACATCACAACGATATAGCTAATCTGAAAATATACTACTCTGACAATATAGGTAACAATAAAGACAGTCACCTCCTTGAAATATAAGAAAAATGACAAATAGTCATCATGGCAATGCAATTACTATAACAATGTAGTCTTAATGGTAATATAGCCACCATGTCCATATAGTCACGATGACAATATAACCACCATGACAATACAGAAAACATGAAAATACAGTCTCTATGACAATATTGCCATCAATTCAACAAATTAGATGACAATGTAGATATTATGGCAACACAATCACGATGACAATATAATCAGAAATGTCATATAATCGTCATAATGAAATGATCCTACCATGAAAATATAGTCACAATAAAAAAACATTCACCATGACAGTACTGAAACCATAACAATATAGGATATCATGATAATGTAGACACCTGATTATTTAATGAAAAATAGAAAATTCTCTTCTATTATAGTATAACCTTAGGGACAACATTTAAAGACTATTAAAAAGCTACCATGAAAATACAGTCACTATGACATTATAAATATCATTATGAAATAGTAACTATGACAAAATAGTTATCTTGGCAATATAGCCAATCTGAGATTATAGTCATAATGACAATATAGTCGCTATGAAAACATTGTCACCATAATGATATAGTTATCAAAATAATATATCGCTCTTGACAAAATATGCATCATTAAAAAATGACAATATAGCACCTATAAAAAGATCACCTTTCCACTATAGTCAAGGTGACGATATATACGTCATAGCAACGTAAAGAAAAAGAGAAGATAACCAGAATGACGGTATGTTCATAATGACAATACTGCCACTATGAAAATGTGTTCTCCACGATACTACAGCTACAATGACAATAAAGCCATCTTCACAAAAAGAGTACTATTGAAAAAACAGCAAACGACTATACAGCCACCAAGACAGTACAGCCACCATGACAATAATCTCACGATATAGATCAATCGCCAGGACATTAGAGTCACCTTGATAATAAATATACAATGAGTGCATAAACATCATGAAAATATAGCGTCCATATAAATATGTTTGTCGTGAGAATATAGCCTCCATATGAATATCTTTAAAGTGACAATTTAGCCATTATAATGATACAGTCAAGACGATAATATATTCACCATAACAATAAAGCCACCATGATCACATAAATGATATGACAATATAGTCAACGCAACAATAAACGCATTTATAAGTTATATTCACTATGGAAATAAAGCCACATGACAATGTAAATACTGTGACAAAATAGTCATTTTTGGATCATAGCAAACATATAGCGTCCAGGAAAATATACCGTCTATGACAAAATAGCGAAGAAGAAAGTATTTATTATCACAATACAGTCACCTTGACAGTATAGCCAATAAAACAGTGGAACAACCATGATAATGTAACTGCCATAACAATATAGCTCACATGAAAATATAGTTCCTATGACAAATTCATTACAATGAAATATAAACGATATCACTTTATAGTTTCAATAATCATCCACCAATCATGATCATATAAAATAAAACCTTCAAAACAAAGCAAGGGTAGCGACAACTCAGGGAGGAATAGCTACAACCTAGCTTTGAAAGACAACAGCAGCTCCGTACACGTCGGTAGCTGGTGCGCGACTGTCATCAGGTGACTACATTGTCATGCTATGCTATATTGTTATGGTTTCATTACTGTCATGGTGAATGTATTAATATGTTGGCTACATTGCAATGGATACCATAGTGGCAGGGTGGCTATATTTTCATGGTAGGATCATTTTTTATCGAGGTTATATTGCATTTCTGAAAAATTGTCATGGTGACTTTGTTGCCATGATAACTATATTTTTACTTAATTTGTTGAATTAATGGCAAAATTGTCGTAGAGATTCCAATGTCATGTTGCCTGTATTGTCACGATGGTTTTATTGTCATTTTGACTATATAGTCATGTTGGCTATTTTCCCATTAAGATTATATGGTCATAGTAACTTTATTGCAATGGTGACTATACTGATAGGTGACTATATTGCCATGATGGGTATTTGTCATTTTTGTTATACTGCAAGGAGGTGACTGTCTTTTCATATTGAATACATTATCAAGGTAGCTATATTGTTAAGTTAGCTATATCATTGTGGTGGTTATTTTCTTTTTCTGGTCGTATATTGCCATGATGCCTAGACTAACATGGTTATATAGTGTCTTAGCAACTGAACTGTTGTCTTGGATATATTCCGTGGGATTTTATTATCATAGTAAATACATTGTCAAGGTTACTATATTTTGATGGTAGCTAAATTGTCATGGTGACGATATTGGCATGGTGACTGTATTGTATGTTTCAATATAGCTACATTAACTTAGTCGCTATATTTACTTGCTGGCTATATTGCTATGGGTAATTTTTTCGTTGGGGATATATTTTGTCATTAACTACAATTTTGTTTTAGACATATGATCATGATAACAATATTTTTATGGCAGCATATTTGGTAATGTGAGTGCAAGTGTATGGATGTCATATTATGTCACTATATTGTCATGGTTTTTATACTGTGATGGTGTTTATGTCAGCCTCCTGATGATATTATCATGATTGATACATGATTATGGTAACTAAATTGTAATCGCGATTATATTTCATTGTGACAATTCTGTCATGTTGCCTATATTTTCATGCAAGCTATATTGTTATGGCAGGTACATTTTCATTGTTGTTTCATTGTTTTATCGCCTATACGGTCAAGGTGACTATATCTTAATGAGGAATCTTGTCTTAGTCGTTATCTTGTCATGGACATTATATTGTCCTGGAGCCTATATGTTTGCTATGATCCGAAAGAGACTATTTTGTCATAGCATTAATATTGTTGGGTGCTTATATTGCCATAATGAATATAATTTGAAGGCTTCCTTATTATTGCGTTGACTGTATTTTCATATCACTTATATGATCATGGCTATATTGTTATTGTGAATATATTGCCGTCGTGACTATATTATCATATTGGCTAAGTTATCATGGTAAATATGTTGACATCGAAGCCTTATTATTTCATTGTGACAATTCTGTCATGTTGCCTATATTTTCATGCAAGCTATATTGTTATGGCAGGTACATTTTCATTGTTGTTTCATTGTTTTATCGGCTATACGGTCAAGGTGACTATATCTTAATGAGGAATCTTGTCTTAGTCGTTATCTTGTCATGGACATTAAATTGTCCTGGAGCCTATATGTTTGCTATGATCCGAAAGAGACTATTTTGTCATAGCATCAATATTGTTGGGTGCTTATATTGCCATAATGAATATAATTTGAAGGCTTCCTTATTATTGCGTTGACTGTATTTTCATATCACTTATATGATCATGGCTATATTGTTATTGTGAATATATTGCCGTCGTGACTATATTATCATATTGGCTAAGTTATCATGGTAAATATGTTGACATCGAAGCCTTATTTTCATGATATCTATATAGCCAGTACTATTTTATTATCAGGGTGACTCTAATGTTAACGTGACTGAATCATATCGTGACATTACTGTCATAGTGGCAGTATTGACATGGTGGCTATAGAGTCGTTTGTTGTATTTTCAATGTTACTCTTTTGTGAATATTGCTTTATTGTCATTGTAGCTATGGAGTCATGGGGAATATATTTTCATAGTAGCAGTATTTTCATTATGAACACATCGTCATTTTGGCTATCTGCTCATTTTGGTTACATTACGAAGATTTACATATCGTCACCTTGGCTATATTGGCAAGGTGATCTCTTTTATATTTGCTATATTGTCATGTTTTTTATCATGCATATTGTTTCATAAGCGATACATTATCGTGATAACTATATCATTGTGACAGTATATTGTCACTGTGACTATATTGTCATTATGGCTATAATCTCTTAGTGGCTATATTGCTAAAATAACTATATTTTCATGGTGACTATATCATGATGATTGTTATGGCATTGTGACTGCATTTTTATTGTAGCTTATTTAATGGTGTTGATTTACCCTTGAAGATATATCATTATGAAAAAGAAAATTTCATTATCTGGTGAATACAGTGTCATGATATGCTATATTCTTATAGTTTCAGTACTGTCATGGTAAATGTATATTATGCAGGATATATTATAATGGAAGCCATAGTGGCAAGGTGACTATATTTTCATAGTTTGATCATTTTGTCATGACAGTTTTATTATATCTGTGAGTATATTATCAAGGTTACTGTGTTGCCATAATTTCTATATTGTCCTGGACACTATATATCTTAGAGGCTATATTTTCATATCGGTTATATGATCACGGTAGCTATATTGCCATAGTGAACACATTGTTGTCGTGACTATATTATCATAATGGCTAAATTGTCGTAGCAAATATGTTGATATGAGGGCTATATTTTTATGATTTTTATTAAGTCATTGTAAGATTACTATCAAGGTGACTCTAATTTCTTGGCGATTGATTTATATCGTGACATTATTGTCAAGATGGCTGTATTGTCAATGTGGCTATATTGTCGTTTAATTTACTTTCAATGTTACTCTTTTCTGAAGATGGTTTTATTGTCATTGTAGCTATAGTGTCTTGGGGAATATATTTTCATAGCAGCAGTATTGTCATTATGAACATAACGTCATTCTCGCTATCTTCTCATTTTGGTTACATTGCGATGATTTACATATCGTCACCTTGGCTATATTGGCAAGGTGATCTCTTTTATAGTTGCTATATCTTCATTTTTTAAATCATGCATATTTTTTTCCATAAGCTATACATTATCGTGATAACTATATTGTTAAGGTGACAGTATATTGTCATGATGACTATATTGTCATTATGACTACAATCTCTTTGTGGCTATATTGCTAAGATAACTATATTGCAATGTTGACTATTTCAAGATGATGGTTATAATGACATTGTGACTATATTTTCATTGTAGCTTATTCAATGGTGTTGATTTTGCCCTTGAAGATATATTATTATAAACACGGATATTTCATTTTGATTAAATTATGAGGTGAATACACTGTCATGCTGTATTGTCATAGTTTCAGTACTGTCATGTTGAATGTATATTATGTGAGCTACATTACAATGGAAGGCATAGTGACAGGGTGGCTATATTTTCATGGTTGGATCATTCTGTTATGACGATTTTATTGTATTTGTGAGTATACTGTCATGATGACTGTGTTGCCATAATTTCTATATTGTCATTTGATTTATTGAATTGATGGCAATTTTTTCGTAGAGACTGTATTGTCATGTTACCTGTGTGGCCATCATGGTTTTCTTGTCATCGTGACTATATGGTCATAGTGGCTATACTGTCATTAAGATTACATTGTTATGGTAACTATATTGCCATGGTGGGTAATTGTTAGGTAACTATATTGCCATGATGGATTTTTGTTAGAGTAGCTATATTGTTAAGTTAGTTACATCATTGTGGTGGGTATTCTTTTTCTTTTGGTATATTGCCATGATGGCTATACTAGAATTTTGGCGATATTAGCATGGTGATATAATGTCTCGTAGCTCAACTGTTGTTGTGGACATTTTTTCATGGGAATCTATTATCATGGTAGCTACATTTTCAAGATTACTATATATCATGTAAGCTACATTGTAATGATGACGATATTGGCATGGTGGATGTATTGTTATTTTCAATATGATGCCATACTGGCTACATTATCTTGGTCACTATATCAATATGATGGCTATATTGCTACGGTCAATTTTATCGTTTGGGATGTATTTTGTCTTTACCTACAATTTGGTTGTGATTGTATGAACATGATAATATTTCTATGGCGGCTCATATGGTATCTTGTGTGTAACTGTCTTGATATCATATCATCATGTAACTTAGATTGTCATGGTTTTTATACGGTGATGGTTCTTATGTCAAAATGCTGAATATGATATCATCATTAATGTATGATTATGGTAATTATATAGCAATGGCGATATCTTTTGTGATTATTTTGGTATGTTGACTACATTTTGACAGTAGTTATATTGGTATGGCAGGTACATTTTCATGGTTCTTACATTGTTTCATGGGCTATACTGTCAAGGTGGCCATATAGTAACGATAAATCCTGTCTTGGACGCGATTGTCTCCTGGACACTATATATCCTGGAGGGTTTATGTTTCCTATGATCTGGAAGCGACTATTCTGTCACGGTATTTATATCATCAGGTCGCTATATTGACATAGTGAATATATTTTGAATGTTTCTTTAATGTTGCGTTGACTATATTATTATATCAGTTATAAAATCATGGTGGCTTTGTTGTTATAGTCAATGTATTGTCGTTGTGACTACACTGTCATAATGGCTAAATTGTCATGGGAAATATTTTGATATGGATGCTATATTCTCATGATAATTATATAGTAATTGTAAATCTATTTTCAAGGTGACTCTAATGTCCCGGTGACTGTTTTATATTGTAACATTATTGTTACGTTGGCTGTAATATCATGGTGGCTCTTTTGTCGTTTGATGCGTCTCAAGTGTTACTATTTAGTAAATATGGCTTTATTGTCACTGTAGCTATACTTTCATTGGGAACAAATTTTCATAGTGACGGTATTGTCATTAGGAAATAATGTCATTTTGGCTATCTTCTAATTTGGGGTTACATTTCTATGCATATATGTAGTCACCTTGGCTATATTGGGAGGGTGATCTTTTTCATAGGTGGTACATTGTCATTTTCTAATCGTGCATATTCTGTCATAAGCCATATATTATCATTATAACCATATCATTAAGGTGAAAACATTGTCATTGCGACTATATTGTCTTTATGACTGTAATCTTATAGTAATGATATAGCTACCCTGATATACAGGCAACATTAAAAGATTATCACCTCCTTTTAAGATAACAAAAATAACAAATAGCCATCATGGCAATATATTCATCTAACAATATAGCCACCATGGCAATATAGTTACCATATCAATATAATCTTAATGGAAATATAACCACCATGTCCATATAGACACGATGACAATACAGTGACCAAGACAATACAGGAAACATGACATTACATTATGACAATATTGCCATCACGTCAACAAATCTAATGACAATTAGCATATTATGATAACAGTGACCATGACAATATACTCACAAATGCAATATATTCGACATAACAAAATGATTATATTATGAAAATATAGCCACTCTGCTACTATGGCTTCCATCGCAATGTAGCCAAAATAATAATACATATACAATGACATTCCTGAAACAATAACAATATAGCATATCACGACAATGTAGTCCCCAAATGATTTAATGAAAAGCAAAATCTCGTTTCATAATGATACATCCTCAAGGGCAAAACCAACGCCATTATGAAAGCTGGTACGAAAATGCAGTCACCATAACATTATAACCATCATGATAGAATAGTCACAATGACAATATAGTTATCGTGGCAAGATATCCAACATGAGATTATAGTCATAATAACAATATAGTCAAAATGCCTATATATAGCCACCGAAATGTTATAGTTATCATGATAATGTATCACTTATGACAAAATATGCATGATTAAAGAAATGATAATATAGCAACTGTAAAAAAGATCACGTTGTTAATATAGCCAAGGTGACGATATATACATGATAGTAATGTAACCAAAATAAGTAGCTAGCCAAAATGACAGTATGATCATAATGACAATAATACCGACATGAATATATATTCTCCATCAAACTGTAGCTACACTGACAGTAAAGAAATCTACACAAAAGCGTAGAATTGAAAATACAGCAAACGACAATATAGCCACCATGACAATACAACCATCTTGACAATAGGGTCACGATATAAATCAATCGCCAGGACATTAGTGTCACCTTGATAGTAATCTTACAATGACATTATAAATAAAATGAAAATATAACCCCCATGTCAACATATATGCTATGACAATTTAGCCATTATGATAATACAGTCACGATAACAATGTATTCACTATGACAATAAAACAACCATGATCGTATAACTGATTTGACAATTTGTCAAAGTGAAAATATAGAAACATTCAACTTTTATTTACATTGGCAATATAACCACCTGACAATATAGATACTGAGGATAAATAGTTGCTTTCGGATCATAGCAGACATATAGACTCAAGGACAATATAGTCTCTGTGAGGAAAACAGTGACTCAGAAAGGATTTATTATTTTGATATAGTCATACCATTATAGATGTCATGCAATTGTAGTCAACATGACAAAATTATCACAATAAAATAAAACGGCATTACAATATAGTTACCATAATCATACACCAATCATGATTTTATAATTACCAGGTTGACATAAACAATATCACAGTGTAAGAACCATGACAGTATAAGTGACTTGATGATATGATATCCATTCACTTACACTTACAATGCCAAATAAGCCGCCATGAAAATATTATTATCATAATCATATAATCACAACAATATTGTAGCTAATAACAAAATATAACCCGGACGACAAAATTAACCATAACAATATACCATCAAGTTGATATAGCGACCAAAATAATGTAGCCAGGACGGCATTATATTGAAAATAACAATACAGCCACCATGCCAGTGCCTTCACCATGACAATGTAGCTACAGTGAAAATATAGTAACCTTGACTATGTAGCTACCATGAAACAATATCTAAATTGAAAAATATCCACAACAAGAGTTTAGCTGCTAAAACACTATATCACCATGCCAATATCGCCAAAATGTTATTATTGCCATCATGACAATATACCGCCAGAAAATATATATATACATGTATATATATATATATATATATATATATATATATATATATATATATATATATATATATATATATATATATATATATATACGCAGTACTCGACAGTATAGCTATTCTGACAATATTGCCAACATGAAAAGACATTCACCTCTTTCTTATATAACAAAAATGACAAGCAACCATCATGACAATATAGCTACCTAACAATACAGCCATCACGGCAACATAGTTACCATAACAATGTAATCTTAATGACGATATAGACAACATGAGTATATAGTCACTATGACAATACAACCAACGTAACAAAACAAATAATATGACAGTACCGTCTCTAAGACAATATTGTCATCAATTCAACAAATCAAATTATAATATAAATAGTATGGCAACACAGTCACCATGACAACATACTCAGAAATGCAATATAATCGCCATGATAAAATCATCCTACCATGAAAATATAGCCACCTTACCATTTGGTTTCCATTACATTGTAGAACCAGTAATAAAAGATTAACCTTGACAGTACTGAAACCATAACAATATAGCATATCATGGCAATGTAGTCACCTGATAATTTAAGCAAAATGACAATTTCTCTTCTATAGTGGTATATCCTCAAGGGCAATATCAACACCATTAAAAAAGCTTCTATGAAAATAAAGTCACTATGACATTATAAATATCACGATAAAAAAGTTACCATGATAATATAGTTATCTTGACAATATAGCCACTATGACATTATAGTCATAATGAGAATATAGTCGCTAGGGCAATACTGTCACCATAATAGTATAATTATCATGATAATATATTGCTTATGACAAAGTGTGCAAGAGTTGAATAATGACAATATATCACCTATAAAAAGATCACCTTGCCAGTATAGCTAAGGTGACGATATATACATCATGGCAATGTAAATAAAATGAAAAGATAGCCAAAATGACGATATGCTCATAATGACAATACTGCCACTATGAAAATATGTTCCCCAAGGCATTATAGCTACACTGACAATAAAGTCATATTCACAAAAGAGTAACATTGAAAATACAGCAATTTATTCACTATAACAATACAGCCACAGTGATCATATAACTGATGTGAAAATACAGTGAAAGAAACAAATAAGAAATATAGAAATCATATTCTCTATGGCAATATAACCATATGACAATATAGATACTGTGACAAATAGTCGCTTTTGAATCACAGAAAACATTTAGCCTACAGGACAATATAGTCTCTATGACAAAATAGCGACCAAGACAGAATAAATCATTATAATATGGACACCTTTACAGTATAGCCTATAAAACGAAGAAACGATCTTGAAACTGTACCTGCCAAAACATTATAGATGTCATGAAATTTTAGTCAACATGACAAATCATCACAATGAAATATCATCGGCAATACAATGTAGTTACCATAGTCATACACCAATCATGGTCATATAATCAGCAGGTTGACATGAAGAATATCACATTATAAAGAAACATGACTATAAGCGACATGATGATACGATATCCATACACTTACACTTACAATACCAAAGAATCCGCCATGAAAATATTGTTACCATGATCATATAATCGCAACAATATTGTAGGTAATGACAAAATATATCCCCAACGACAAAATCAATCATAGTTATATAGCCATCAAGTTGTTATAGCGACCAAGATAATGCAGCGAGCATCGTATTAAGAATCACTATACAGCCACCGTGCCAATATCGTCACCATGACAATATAGCTAACATGAAAATATAGTAACGTTGACAATGTAGCTGCCATGGTAAAATATTCAAAATAAAAAATATCCAAAAACTATCCTCAACAAGAGTTTAGCTGCTAAGACGATATGTCATCATGGCAATATCTGTAAAATGTTAGTATAGACATCATGGCAATATATCAACAGAAAAAGATATACCCATCATAAGGATATAGCTAACTTGACTATATACTACTCTGACAATATAGATAACATTTAAAGACAGTCACCTCCTTGAAATATAACAAGAATGACAAATAGCGATCATGGCAATATGGTAACCAAACAATATAGCCATCATGGCAATATAATTACCATAACAATGTAGTCTTAATGGCAATATAGCCATCATGTCCATATAGTCACGATGACAATACAACCACCATGACAATACAGAAAACATGAAAATACAGTCTCTATGACAATATTGCCATCAATTCAATAAGTTAAATGACAATATAGATATTATGGTAACACAATCAAGATGACAATATATTCAGAAATGTTATACAATCGTCATAATGAAATTATCATACCATGAAAATATAGTCACCCTGCCACCATGGCTTCCATTACAATATAGCCACAATAACAAAAGGTTCACTATGACAGTACTGAAACCATAATAATATACCCTATGATGACAATGTGGTCACCTGATAATCTAATGAAAAATGAAAATTTCGCTTGTATTATGGTATATCCTCAGGGACAAAATTTAAACACCATTAAAAAGCTATCATGAAAATACAGTCACTATGACATTATAAATATCATGATGAAATAGTAACCATGACAATATAGTTATCTTGGCAATATAGCCACTCTGAGATTATAGTCATAATGACAATATAGTCGCTATGAAAATATTGTCACCTTAATGATATATTTATCAATATAATATATTGCTTGTGACAAAATATGCATTATTAACAAATGACAATATAGCATGTATAAAAAAGATCACCTTGCCACTATAGTCAAGGTGACGATATATACATCACAGCAACGTAATTAGATAGAAAAGATGGTCAAAATGACAGTATGCTCATAATGACAAAACTGCCACTATGAAAATATATCCCCTATTACACTATAGCTACCCTGATAATAAATCTTTATTCACAAAAGGGTAACATTAAAAGTACAGCAAACGACAATATAGCAACCATGACATTACAGCCCACTTGACAATAATGTCACGATATAAATCAATCACCGCAACATTACAGTCACCTTGATAATAAGATTACAATAACTACATACATATCATGAAATACATTCAACGCAAGAATAAAGAAACGTTCAAAATATATTCACTATGGCAATAAAACAATGTAACAACCATATAAATGTACTTGCTATAACAATATAATTACTATGAAAACGTAGTCACCGCAAGAAAATAGTCACAAAATGGATAACTGCCATTGCTATATAGTTAACATTCTCATATATCAATCATGATAACATAATCAGCATGTTGACATAAACACCATCACAATATAAAAACCATGACAACATTTGTGACATGATATACATAAAGTTACACTCATGATAACAAATAAGCCACTATGAAAATATTGTTATCATGATCATATAATGAAAACGAAATTGTAGGCAAAGACAAAATATATTCCCAACGACAAAATCGACCGTAGCAATATAGCCATCAAGTTGATGTTAGCAACCAAAACAATGTAGCCAGATGGCAATATATTGAATATAGAAATACACCCACCATGAGAATATAGCCACCATGGTAATGTAGCTACTGTAAAAATATATTAACCTTGACAATGTAGTTGCGATCATAATATATTCCTATGAAAAAATTTCCACAACCACAGTTCAGTTGCTAAGACACTATATCACCATACCACTATGACCAAATTGCTAGTATAGCCAGCATGGCAAAATACCACCGGAAAAAAATTACCCCTCACAACGATATAGCAAACTTGACAATATAGCCACTCTGACATTATAGCCAACATGAAAAGTCAGTCACCTCCTTGTCATCAAACAAATATGATATATTGCCACCATAACAATATAGTCACCTAAAAATATAGCCACCATGACAATATAGTTACCATAACAATATATTCCTAATGGCAATATAGTCATCATGACCATATAATCACAATGATAATACAACCAACATACAGGCAACATGACAATATAGTTGTATGACAATATTGCCATCAATTCAACAACTTAAATGACAATATTGAAATTATGGCAGCACATTCACCATGACAGTTTACTAACAAATGCAATATAATCGACATAAGAAAATGATCTCAACATGAAAACATAGCCACCCTGCCATGAAAGCATCCATTGCAATGTAGCCAACATTCACCATGACAGTACTGAAACTATGTCAATATAGCATATCATGACAATGCACTCACCTGATAATGTAATCAAAATGAAAATTTCGTTTATATAATGATATATCCTCAAGGGCAAAATAAACACCATTAAAAAAGCTACCATGTCACCATGTCAATATAGTTATCTTGGTAAGATAGTCATAATGAGATTATAGTCATAATGGCAATATAGTCACCAAGACAATATATTGTCTCCTTGATAATATTGTTACCATGATAATGTATTGCTTATGACAAAATTTGCATGATTAAAAAAATGACAATGTAGCAACTACAAAAAAAAATCACCTTGCCAATATAGCCAAGGTGACGATATGTATATCATAGCAATGTAACCAAAATGAGAAGATAGCCAAAATAACGGTATGTTCATAATGACAATACTGCCACTACGAAAATATATTCCCCATGACACTATACATACACTGACAATAACGCCATCTTCACTAAATAGTATCATTGAAAATACAACAAACGACAATATAGCCAGCATGACAGTACAACCACCATGACAACAATATCACGATATAAATCAATCTCCGTGACATTAGAGTCACCTTGAAAATGGTTACAATGACTATACAAATATCATGAAAATATAGCCTTCTTGTCAACATATTTACCATGCCAATTAAGCCATAATGATAATATAGTCACGATGACTATAACAATAAAGCAACCATTATCATATAACTGATATGCAATATGGTCAATGGAACAATAAAGAAGCATTCAGATCATAATGTAAACACCTGACAATATAGATACTGTAACAAAATAGCCTCTTTTGGATCATAGCAAACATGAAGCCTCTAGGACAATGTAGTCTCCATGACAAAATGGCAACCAAGACGTACGATTGCAATATCGTCTCACAAAGGGTATAGCCTAAAAACGATGTAACAACAATGAAACTGTACCTGTCATAATGATATAGCTACCGGGAAAATATAGTCAACATGACAAAATAAACACTATGATACATGATCGGTATTACAATATAGTTACCATAATCATACACCAATCATGATAATATAATCAGCAGGTTAACTTAAATACCATCACAGTATAAATACCAAGACAATGTAAGTGAAATGATGATATGGTATCCATACAGTTAGGCTCACAATACCAAATACACCGCCTTGAAAATATTGTTATCATGATCATATTATCACAATAAAATTGTAGCTAATGACAAAATATATCCCCAACGAAAAAATATATCCCCAACGACAAAATATATCCCCAACGACAGAATTAAAGATAGCAAGCTAGCCATCAAGTTGATATAGCGACCAAGATAATGTAACCAGGATGAAATTATATTGAAAATAATAATACAGCCAATATGCCAATATCGTCACCATGACAATGTAATTACCATGAAAATATAGTTACCTTGACAATGTAGCTACCATCATAACATATTCCCATGAAAAAATATCCACAATAACAGTTTAGCTGCTAAGACACTATATCACCATGCCAATGTCGCCAAAATGTCAATATAGGCATCATGGGAATATACTACCAAATAAAGAAAAATACCCACCACAACGATATAGCTAACTTGACAATATAGCTACTCTGACAATATAGCTAACATGAAAAGACAGTCACCTCCTTGTTATATAGCAAAAATGACAAATGGCCATCATGGCAATATAGTGACCTAACAATACAGCCACCATGGCAATATAGTTACCATAACAATGTATTCTTAATGACAATATAGCAAACATGACTATATAGTCACGATGACAATACAACCACCGTGACAAAACAGATAACATGACAGTACAGTCTCTAAGACAAAATTGCCATCAATCAAACAAATTAATTGACAATATAGATATCATGGCAACACAGTCACCATGACAATATACTCAGAAATGCATTATAATCGCCATAATAAAATCCCTGGGGATAGGGAAGAAAGAATACTTCCCACGCATTCCTCACGTGTCGTAGAAGGCGACTAAATGGGACGGAAGCGGGGGGCCAGAAACCCTCCCCTCCTTGTATTTTAACTTTCTAAAAGGGGAAACAGAAGGAGTCACGCGAGGAGTGCTAATCCTCTTCGAAGGCTCAGATTGGGGTGTCTAAATGTGTGTGGATGTAACCAAGATGTGAAAAAGAGGAGAGATAGGTAGTATGTTTGAGGAAAGGAAACTGGATGTTTTGGCTCTGAAGAGAGGTTTGGGAATGTCTTGGGAGTAAAGTCAGGGGTTAGTGAGAGGACAAAAGCAAGGGAAGGAGTAGCACTACTCTTGAAACAGGAGTTGTGGGAGTATGTGATAGAGTGTAAGAAAGTAAATTCTAGATTGCTATGGGTAAAACTGAAAGTTGATGGAGAGAGATGGGTGATTATTGGTGCATATGCACCTGGGCATGAGAAGAAAGATCATGAGAGGCAAGTGTTTTGGGAGCAGCAGAATGAGTGTGTTAGTGGTTTTGATGCACAAGACCGGGTTATAGTGATGGGTGATTTGAATGCAAAGGTGAGTAATGTGGCAGTTGAGGGAATAATTGGTATATATGGAGTGTTCAGTGTTGTAAATAGAAATGGTGAAGAGCTTGTAGATTTATGTGCTGAAAAGGGACTGGTGATCGGGAATACCTGGTTTAAAAAGCGAGATATACATAAGTACACGTATGTAAGTAGGAGAGATGGCCAGAGAGCGTTATTGGATTACGTGTTAATTGATAGACGCACGAAAGAGAGACTTTTGGATGTTAATGTGCTGAGAGTTGCAACTGGAGGGATGTCTGATCATTATCTTGTGGAGGCGAAGGTGAATATTTGTGGGGGTTTTGAGAAAAGAAGTGAGAATGTTGGGGTGAAGAGAGTGGTGAGAGTAAATGAGCTTGGGAAGGAGACTTGTGTGAGGAAGTACCAGGAGAGACTGAGTACAGAATGGAAAAAGGTGAGAACAAAGGAGGTAAGTGGAGTGGGGGAGGAATGGGATGTATTTAGGGAAGTAGTGATGGCTTGCGCAAAAGATGCTTGTGGCATGAGAAGCGTGGGAGAAGGGTTGATTAGAAAAGGTAGTGAGTGGTGGGATGAAAAAGTAAGATTATTAGTGAGAGAGAAGAGAGAGGCATTTGAACGATTTTTGCAGGGAAAAAATGCAAATGAGTGGGAAAGGTATAAAAAAAAAAAGAGGCAGGAGGTCATCAGAAAGGTGCATGAGGTGAAAAAGAGGGCAAATGAGAGTTGGGGTGAGAGAGTATCATTAAATTTTAAGGAGAATAAAAAGATGTTTTGGAAGGAGGTAAATAAAGTGCGTAAGACAAAGGAGCAAATGGGAACTTCAGTGAAGGGGGCTAATGGGGAGGTGATAACAAGTAGTGGTGATGTGAGGAGATGGAGTGAGTATTTTGAAGGTTTGTTGAATGTGTTTGATGATAGATTGGCAGATATAGGGTGTTTTGGTATAGGTGGTGTGCAAAGTGAGAGGGTTAGGGAAAATGATTTGGTAAATAGAGAAGAGTTAGTAAAAGCTTTACGGAAGATGAAAGCCGGCAAGGCAGCAGGTTTGGATGGTATTGCAGTGGAATTTATTAAAAAAGGGGGTGACTGTATTGTTGACTGGTTGGTAAGGTTATTTAACGTATGTATGACTCATGGTGAGGTGCCTGAGGATTGGCCGAATGCTTGCATAGTGCCATTGTACAAAGGGAAAGGGGATAAGAGTGAGTGCTCAAATTACAGAGGTATAAGTATGTTGAGTATTCCTGGCAAATTATATGGGAGGGTATTGCTTGAGAGGGTGAAGGCATTTACAGAGCATCAGATTGGGGAAGAGCAGTGTGGTTTCAGAAGTGGTAGAGGATGTGTGGATCAGGTGTTTGCTTTGAAGGATGTATGTGAGAAATACTTAGAAAAACAAATGGATTTGTATGTAGCATTTATGGATCTGGAGAAGGGATTTGATAGAGTTGATAGAGATGCTCTGTGGAAGGTTATAAGAATATATTGTGTGGGAGGCAAGTTGTTAGAAGCAGTGAAAAGTTTTTATCGAGGATGTAAGGCATGTGTACGTGTAGGAAGAGAGGAAAGTGATTGGTTCTCAGTGAAGTTTGGTTTGAGGCAGGGGTGTGTGATGTCTCCATGGTTGTTTAATTTGTTTATGTATGGGGTTGTTAGGGAGGTGAATGCAAGAGTTTTGAAAAGAGGGGCAAGTATGCAGTCTGTTGTGGATGAGAGAGTTTGGGAAGTGAGTCAGTTGTTGTTCGCTGATGATACAGCGCTGGTGGCTGATTCATGTAAGAAACTGCAGAAGCTGGTGACTGAGTTTGGTAAAGTGTGTGAAAGAAGAAAGTTAAGAGTAAATGTGAATAAGAGCAAGGTTATTAGGTACAGTAGGGTTGAGGGTCAAGTCAATTGGGAGGTAAGTTTGAATGGAGAAAAACTGGAGGAAGTAAAGTGTTTTAGATATCTGGGATTGGGTGTGGCAGCGGATGGAACCACATGGAAGCTGAAGTGAATCATAGGGTGGGGGAGGGGGCGAAAATTCTGGGAGCCTTGAAGAATGTTTTGAAGTCGAGAACATTATCTCGGAAAGCATAACTGGGTATGCTTGAAGGAATAGTGGTTCCAACAATGTTGTATGGTTGCGAGGCGTGGGCTATGGATAGAGTTGTGCGCAGGAGGGTGGATGTGCTGGAAATGAGATGTTTGAGGACAATATGTGGTGTGAGGTGGTTTGATCGAGTGAGTAATGTAAGGGTAAGAGAGATGTGTGGAAATAAAAAGAGTGTGGTTGAGAGAGCTGAAGAGGGTGTTTTGAAATGGTTTGGTCACATTGAGAGAATGAGTGGAAAAGGATTGATATATGTGATTGATATATGAGGATATATGTGTCAGAGATGGAGGGAACGAGAAGTGGGAGACCAAATTGGAGGTGGAAAGATGGAATGAAAAAGATTTCGAGTGATCGGGGCCTGAACATTTAGGAAGGTGAAAGGCGTGCAAGGAATAGAGTGAATTGGAACGATTAGGTATACCGGGGTCGACGTGTTGTCAGTGGATTGAACCAGGGCATGTGAAGCGTCTGGGGTAAACCACTGAAAGTGTGTGGGGCCTGGATGTGGAAAGGGAGCTGTGGTTTCGGTGCATTATTACATGACAGCTAGAATTTGAGTGTGAACGAATAGGGCCTTTGGTGTCTTTCCTAGCGCTACCTCGCACACATGAGAGGGGAGGGGGTTGTTATTCCATATGTGGCGAGGTGGCGATGGGAACAAATAAAGGCAGACAGTATGAGTTATGTACATGTGTATATATGTATACATCTGTGTGTGTATATATATGTGTACATTGAGATATATAGGTATGTATATTTGCATGTGTGGACATGGATGTATATACATGTGTATGTGGGTGGGTTGGGCCATTCTTTCGTCTGTTTCCTTGCGCTACCTCGCTAACGCGGGAGACAGCGACAAAGCAAAATAAAACAATAATTAAATAAAAATAAAATCATCCCAACATGAAAATATAGGCACCTTACCATTTTGGTTTCTATTGCAATGTAGCTACAGTAATAAAAGATTTACCATAACAGCACTGAAACCATAACAATATAGCATATCTTGGCAATGTAGTCACCTGATAATATAATCAAAATGACAATTTCTCCTCTATAATCGTATATCGTCAAGGGCAATAACAACACCATGAAAAAAGCTTCTATGAAAATACAGTCACTATGGCATTATAGATATCATGATAAAAATGTCACCATGACACTATAGTTATCTTGGCAGTATATCCACTATGACATTATAGTCATAATACCAATATAGTCGCTATGACAATATTGTCACCATGATAATATAATTATCATGATAATATATCGCTTATGACAAAAAATTCATGAGTTAAATAATGATAATATATCACTTATAAAAAAGATCACCTTGCCAATATATATATCACCTTGCCGATATATACATCATAGCAAGGTAACTAAAATGAAAAGATAGCCAAAATGACGGTATGTCCATAATGACAATACTGCCACTATGAAATATGTTCCCCATGACACTATAGCTATGCTGACAATAAAGCCATATTCACAAAAGAGTAACATTGAAGATACAGCAAACGAGAATATAGCCACCATGATAGTACAACTACCATGACAATAATGTCAAGATATGAATCATCATATTGAGATTAGTCACCTCTAAAATAACTTACAATGACTATGTAAATATGATATATATATCATCACCTTGGCTATATTGGGAAGGTGATCTGTTTTATAGGTGGTATATTGTCAATTTCTAATCGTGCATATTTTGTCATAAGCGATATACTATCATGATGACTATATCATTAACGTAGAAATGTTGTCAAGGCAACTATATTCGCTTTATGACTTTAATCCTATAGTGACAATATAGCTACCCTGATATATAGGCAACATGAAAAGACAATCACCTCCTTTTAATATAACAAAAATAACAAATAGCCATCATGGCAATATATTCATCTAACAATATAGCCACCAAGGCAATATATCTACCATATCAATATAATCTTAATGGAAATATAACCACCATGACCATATAGACACAATGACTAAACAACCACCCAGACAATACAGTAAATATGACATTACATTATGACAATATTGCCATCAATTCAACAAACCAAATGACAATATAGATATTATGGCATCAGTCACCATGACAATATACTCACAAATGCAATATAATCGACATAACAAAATGATTATATTATGAAAATATAGCCACTCTGCCCCTATGGCTTCCATTGCAACGTGGCCAACATATTGATACATATACCACGACATTTCTGAAATCATAGCAGTATTGCATATCACGAAAATATAGTCCCCTAATGGTTTAATCAAAATGAAAATCTCGTTTTATAATGATACATCCTCAAGGGCAAAACCAACACCATTATAAAAGCTAGCATGAAAATGAAGTCTCCATGGCATTATAACCATCATGATAAAATAGTCACCATGACAATATAGTTATCTTGGTAAGATATCCAACATATTATTATAGTCATAATAACAATATAGTCACAATGCCAATATATAGTCACCGGAATATTATAGTTTTCATGGTAATGTCTCCATGACATCATAACCATCATGATAAAATAGTCACCGTGACAATATAGTTATCTTGGCAAGATATTCAAAATGAGATTATAGTCATGATAACAGTATAGTCACAATGCCAATATACAGTCACCCGAATATTATAGTTATCATGATAATGTATCACTTATGACAAAATATGTATTATCAAAAATGATAATATACAACTATAAAAAAATCACATTGCTAATATAGCCAAGGTAACGATATATACATGATAGTAATGTAACCAAAATAAGTAAATAGCCAAAATGATAGTATGTTCATAATGACAATACTGCAACTATGAATATATATTCTCCATGACACTATAGCTACACTGACGTTACAGCTATCTTCACAAAAGTGTAAAATTGAAAATACACCAAACGAAAATATAGCCACCATGACAATACATCCATCTTGACAATAATTTCAGGGTGTAAACCAATCGCCTTTATAAATATCATGAAAGTATAGCCCCACGTCAACATATTTGCTATGACAATTTAGCCATTATGATAATACACTCACGTCGACAATGTATTCACTATGACAATAAAGCTACCAGGATCATATAACTGATATGACAATACAGTCAAAGGAAAAATATAGAAACATTCAACTTATATTCACAAAGGCAATATAACCACCTGACAATATAGATAGTGTAAATAAATAGTCGTTTTCGGATCATCGGAAACATATAGACTGCAGGACAATATAGTCTCTGTGAAAAAACAGTGACTCAGACAGGATTTATCATTATAATATAATCATAACTTTATAGCTGTCATGTAATTGTAGTGAACATGACAAAACTATCACAATGAAATAAAACGGTATTACAATATAGTTACCATAATCATACACCAATCATGATTATATGATCAGCAGGTTGACATAAACAATATCACAGTGTAAAAACCATGACAATATAAGGATGTGATGATATGGAAGATATCCATTCACTTACACTTACAATACCAAATAAGTCGCCATGAAAATATTATTATCATGATCATATAATCACAACAATATTGCACCTAATAACAAAATATATCCCGAATGACAAAGTTAACCATAACAATGTAGCCATCAAATTGATATAGCGACCAAGATAATGTATCCATGATGGCATTATATTGAAAATAACAATACAGCTATCGTGCCAATGTCTTTACCATGACATTGTAGCTACCATGAAAATATAGTAACTTTGACTATGTAGCTACCATGACAAAATATCTAAATTGAAAAATATCCACAAGAGTTTAGCTGCTAAGACACTATATCACCATGTCAGTATCGCCAAAATGTTATTATTGCCATCATGACAATATACCGTCAGAAAAGAAATATATATACCTACTACTCGACAATATATATACATCATAGTAATGTAACTTTATTATTATTATTTATTTATTATTATTAATATTAACTTTCTAAAATGGGAAACAGAAGAAGGAGTCACGCGGGGAGTGATCATCCTCCTCGAAGGCTCAGAGTGGGGTGCCTAAATGTGTGTGGATGTAACCAAGATGTGAAAAAAGGAGAGATAGGTAGTATGTTTGAGGAAAGGAACCTGGATGTTTTGGCTCTGAGTGAAACGAAGCTCAAGGGTAAAGGGGAAGAGTGGTTTGGAAATGTCTGGGGAGTGAAGTCAGGGGTTAGTGAGAGGACAAGAGCAAGGGAAGGAGTAGCAATACTCCTGAAACAGGAGTTGTGGGAGTATGTGATAGAATGTAAGAAAGTAAATTCTCGATTAATATGGGTTAAATTGAAAGTTGATGGAGAGAGGTGGGTGATTATTGGTGCATGTGCACCTGGGCATGAGAAGAAAGATCATGAGAGGCAAGTGTTTTGGGAGCAGCTGAATGAGTGTGTTAGCGGTTTTGATGCACGAGACCGGGTTATAGTGATGGGTGATTTGAATGCAAAGGTGAGTAATGTGGCAGTTGAGGGAATAATTGGTATGCATGGGGTGTTCAGTGTTGTAAATGGAAATGGTGAAGAGCTTGTAGATTTATGTGCTGAAAAAGGACTGATGATTGGGAATACCTGGTTTAAAAAGCGAGATATACATAAGTATACTTATGTAAGTAGGAGAGATGGCCAGAGAGCGTTATTGGATTACGTGTTAATTGACAGGCGTGCGAAAGAGAGACTTTTGGATGTTAATGTGCTGAGATGTGCAACTGGAGGGGTGTCTGATCATTATCTTCTGGAGGCTAAGGTGAAGATTAGTATGGGTTTTCAGAAAAGAGGAGTGAATGTTGGGGTGAAGAAGGTGGTGAGAGTAAGTGAGCTTGGGAAGGAGACCTGTGTGGGGAAGTACCAGGAGAGACTGTGTACAGAATGGAAAAAGGTGAGAACAATGGAAGTAAGGGGAGTGGGGGAGGAATGGGATGTATTTAGGGAATCAGTGATGGATTGCGCAAAAAATGCTTGTGGCATGAGAAGAGTGGGAGGTGGGCTGTTTAGAAAGGGTAGTGAGTGGTGGGATGAAGAAGTAAGAGTATTAGTGAAAGAGAAGAGAGAGGCATTTGGACGATTTTTGCAGGGAAAAAATGCAATTGAGTGGGAGAAGTATAAAAGAAAGAGACAGGAGGTCAAGAGAAAGGTACAAGAGGTGAAAAAAAGGGCAAATGAGAGTTGGGGTGAGAGACTATCAGTAAATTTTAGGGAGAATAAAAAGATGTTCTGGAAGGAGGTAAATAGGGTGCGTAAGACAAGGGAGCAAATGGGAACTTCAGTGAAGGGCGTAAATGGGGAGGTGATAACAAGTAGTGGTGATGTGAGAAGGAGATGGAATGAGTATTTTGAAGGTTTGTTGAATGTGTCTGATGACAGAGTGGCAGATATAGGGTGTTTTGGTCGAGGTGGTGTGCAAAGTGAGAGGGTTAGGGAAAATGATTTGGTAAACAGAGAAGAGGTAGTAAAAGCTTTGCGGAAGATGAAAACCGGCAAGGCAGCAGGATTGGATGGTATTGCAGTGGAATTTATTAAAAAAGGGGGTGACTGTATTGTTGACTGGTTGGTAAGGTTATTTAATGTATGTATGACTCATGGTGAGGTGCCTGAGGATTGGCGGAATGCGTGCATAGTGCCATTGTACAAAGGCAAAGGGGATAAGAGTGAGTGCTCAAATTACAGAGGTATAAGTTTGTTGAGTATTCCTGGTAAATTATATGGGAGGGTATTGATTGAGAGGGTGAAGGCATGTACAGAGCATCAGAATGGGGAAGAGCAGTGCGGTTTCAGAAGTGGTAGAGGATGTGTGGATCAGGTGTTTGCTTTGAAGAATGTATGTGAGAAATACTTAGAAAAGCAAATGGATTTGTATGTAGCATTTATGGATCTGGAGAAGGCATATGATAGAGTTGATAGAGATGCTCTGTGGAAGGTATTAAGAATATATGGTGTGGGAGGCAAGTTGTTAGAAGCAGTGAAAAGTTTTTATCGAGGATGTAAGGCATGTGTACGTGTAGGAAGAGAGGAAAGTGATTGGTTCTCAGTGAATGTAGGTTTGCGGCAGGGGTGTGTGATGTCTCCATGGTTGTTTAATTTGTTTATGGATGGGGTTGTTACGGAGGTAAATGCAAGAGTCCTGGAAAGAGGGGCAAGTATGAAGTCTGTTGGGGAGGAGAGAGCTTGGGAAGTGAGTCAGTTGTTGTTCGCTGATGATACAGCGCTGGTGGCGGATTCATGTGAGAAACTGCAGAAGCTGGTGACTGAGTTTGGTAAAGTGTGTGGAAGAAGAAAGTTAAGAGTAAATGTGAATAAGAGCAAGGTTATTAGGTACAGTAGGGTTGAGGGTCAAGTCAATTGGGAGGTGAGTTTGAATGGAGAAAAACTGGAGGAAGTGAAGTGTTTTAGATATCTGGGAGTGGATCTGTCAGCGAATGGAACCATGGAAGCGGAAGTGGATCATAGGGTGGGGGAGGGGGCGAAAATTTTGGGAGCCTTGAAAAATGTGTGGAAGTCGAGAACATTATCTCGGAAAGCAAAAATGGGTATGTTTGAAGGAATAGTGGTTCCAACAATGTTGTATGGTTGCGAGGCGTGGGCTATGGATAGAGTTGTGCGCAGGAGGATGGATGTGCTGGAAATGAGATGTTTGAGGACAATGTGTGGTGTGAGGTGGTTTGATCGAGTAAGTAACGTAAGGGTAAGAGAGATGTGTGGAAATAAAAAGAGCGTGGTTGAGAGAGCAGAAGAGGGTGTTTTGAAATGGTTTGGGCACATGGAGAGAATGAGTGAGGAAAGATTGACTAAGAGGATATATGTGTCGGAGGTGGAGGGAACGAGGAGAAGAGGGAGACCAAATTGGAGGTGGAAAGATGGAGTGAAAAAGATTTTGTGTGATCGGGGCCTGAACATGCAGGAGGGTGAAAGGAGGGCAAGGAATAGAGTGAATTGGAGCGATGTGGTATACAGGGGTTGACGTGCTGTCAGTGGATTGAATCAAGGCATGTGAAGCGTCTGGGGTAAACCATGGAAAGCTGTGTAGGTATGTATATTTGCGTGTGTGGACGTGTGTATGTACATGTGTATGGGGGGGGGGGGTTGGGCCATTTCTTTCGTCTGTTTCCTTGCGCTACCTCGCAAACGCGGGAGACAGCGACAAAGTATAAAAAAAAAAGAAAAAAAGTAATGTAACTATTATGAAAAGATAGCCAAAATGACGATATGTTCATAATGACAATACTGCTACTATGAATATATGTTCCCCATGACACTATAGCTACACTGACAATACAGCCATATTCACAAAAGAGTAACATTGAAAATACAGCTACATTGTAATGGTGACGATATTGGCATGGTGGCTGTATTGTTATTGTCACTATAATGCCACTCTAACTACATTATCTTGGTCGCTATATTTACTTGCTGGCTATATTGCCATGGTTGATTTTGTCGTTGGGGATATATTTTGTCTTTAACTACAATTCTGTTTCAATATATGATCATGATAACAATATTTTCATTGCGGCTTATTTGGTAATGTGAATGTAAGTGTATGGATGTCATATCATCATATCGCTTTTGTCATAGTTTTTATACTGTGATGTTGTTTATGTCAGCCTCCCAATTATAATGTCATGATTGACATATGATTATGGTAACTAAATTGTATTGAAGATTATATTTCAATATGACAATTTTGTCATGTTGCCTACATTTTCATGGTAGTTATATTGTTATGGCAGCTACATTATCGGCTATACAGTCAAGTTGACTATATCTTAATGAGAAATCTTGTCTTAATCGTTATTTTGTCATGGACACTATATTTTTCTGAGCCTATACGTTTGCTATGATCCGAAAGAGACTATCTTGTCACAGCATCAATATTGTCAGGTGCTTATATTGCCATAATAAATATAATTTGAAGGCTCCCTTATTGTTGCGTTGACTGTATCGTCCTATCACTTATATGATCATGGCTATATTGTTATAGTTAATATATAGCCGTCGTGACTATATTATCATATTGGCTAAATATTCAAGGTAAGTATGTTGACATGGAAGCCTTATTGTCATGATATTTATATAGTCAGTACTATTTTATCATCAGGGTGACTCTAATGTCACCGCGGCAGAATCATATCGTGACATTATTGTCATGGTGGCTATATAGTCGTTTGAGTATTCTCAGTGCTACTCTTTTGTGAAGATTGCTTTATTGTCATTGTAGCTATACTGTCATGGAAATAAATTTTCATATTTGCATTGATGTCATTATGAACATACCGTCAGTTTGGCTATCTTTTCATTTTGGTTACATTGCAAAGATTTACATATCGTCACCTTGGCTATATTGGCAAGGTTATCTCTTTTATAGTTGCTATATTGTCATTTTTTTTAATGATGCATATTTTTTCATAAGCGATACATTATCGTGATAACTATATTATTAAGGCTACTGTATATTGTCATGGTGACTACATTGTCATTGTGACTATAATCTCTTAGTGGCTATATTGCTAAGATAACTATATTGTAATGGTAACTATTTTATGATGATGGTTATAATGACATTGAGACATTTTCATTGTAGTTTATTTAATGGTGTTGATTTTGCCCTTGAAGATATACCATTATAAAAACGAAAATTTCAATTTGATGTAATTCTCAGGTGAATACATTGTCATGATATGCTATATTGTTATAGTTTCATTACTGTCTTGGTGAATGTATATTATGTGGGCTACATTTCAATGGAAGCCATAGTGATGTATAACGCCACAACTGTGGCCAGAGGACAGCAATAGCAGACGTAGGAGAGTAGCAGACGCAGTCACCGTCTGTCACAACAGATATATCCATAGCATCGCAAATTGAGGTCATTGTCCCATCACTATGGTGGAGTAGTTCAGCGACATTTCAAGGCACAGTGTTGCATTCCTCCCAGGCATCACGAGGTGTAAGCTCAGGCATGAAGGCTCAGCACAAAAGAACTTGTGTTCCTATTCTAAGACTACTGGGACTGAGGAAAGCAAGAAATATATTACCCCCAAACAAGAAGTCAGTCGCCAAGCTGCCATTTTATGAGATAAGGTGTGTGTGTGTGTGTGTGTGTGCACACGCAACACACAAGACCCCCGGTCCCCTTCTGCTTCCAAGTTAACCGATCATCTGGAAGAGTTCGTCGCCATATCCACCTAAGCAAACTGATAACCTGGTAGTGGGGCAGTGTGCCTGTACCGCAACACAGTCGTGGATGCAGACGACCCACACGAGGCTGCATATCGTCTTCTATGGGTATCAGGTTGACCTCACATCCTCCATCTGCCTTGAGGAAGGGCAGAGTGTCTGTATCTTCTACCGTCACCACCACACACACAACCACAAGCGTCTGCAGAGTGGTCAGAAGCTACCCGGACGGCACGGAGTAATGGTGTAGTGCAGCTGGATCTTAACAGTCACCAGTGTCACACACACACACACCCACCGAAGCAGTACAGAAAGCTTAAGCGTCGCGTCATGAGAAGAACCATCATAATGGAGTTGCACGGACTGTGATCCTTGCTGTGGTTACAAGAATGTTCTTCCGCCCGCCAGTGATGCTACTACGTTTGTGAATCAAGAACCATTGCAGCACAAACCTCGCCAGGTGGTAGAGTGTCCCGCAGTGTATCGAGACAGACTTCCCCAGAACTTTTTAAAGGGGAAGTAAATGTTTTATAGTTGTGTTACTGGAGTGATAGTTTTCATACATGGTGCTTTGACAAGAAAATGGTGAAATTGGAAAAAATGTAGCTTAGACATTGAAGCTTATTGATACAGTGGTTAAACTGATGAGAACTACTATTGACGTTTGTGCAAATAAATTATACATTTCCCTTTCCATAGCCAGAGGTTGAACCATTATGTGACATTCATTTTTTCATTTCATTTCAAGCTAGAAGTTTCAGTTTTCTAAATTATTTCTTACAATTTTCATATATATATATATATATATATATATATATATATATATATATATATATATATATATATATATATATATATATGTATATGTATGTGTGTGTGTGTGTGTGTATATGTGCTTATGTATGTGTATGTATATGTATATGTATATATATATATATATATTATCCCTGGGGATAGGGTTGAAAAAATACTTCCCACGCATTCCTCGCGTATCGTAGAAGGCGACTAGAGGGGACGGGAGCGGGGGGCCAGAAATCCTCCCCTCCTTGTATTTTTTTTTTAACTTTCTAAAATGGAAAACAGAAGAAGGAGTCACGCGGGGAGTGCTCATCCTCCTCGAAGGCTCAGACTAGAGTGTCTAAATGTGTGTGGATGTAACCAAGATGTGAAAAAAGGAGAGATAGGTAGTATGTTTGAGGAAAGGAGCCTGGATGTTTTGGCTCTGAGTGAAACGAAGCTCAAGGGTAAAGGGGAAGAGTGGTTTGGGAATGTCTTGGGAGTAAAGTCAGGGGTTAGTGCGAGGACAAGAGCAAGGGAAGGAGTAGCAGTACTCCTGAAACAGGAGTTGTGGGAGTATGTGATAGAATGTAAGAAAGTAAATTCTCGATTAATATGGGTAAAACTGAAAGTTGATGGAGAGAGATGGGTGATAATTGGTGCATATGCACCTGGGCATGAGAAGAAAAATCATGAGAGGCAAGTGTTTTGGGAGCAGCTGAATCAGTGTGTTAGTGGTTTTGATGCACGAGACCGGGTTATAGTGATGGGTGATTTGAATGCAAAGGTGAGTAATGTGGCAGTTGAGGGAATAATTGGTATACATGGGGTGGTCAGTGTTGTAAATGGAAATGGTAAAGAGCTTGTAGATTTATGTGCTGAAAAAGGACAGGTGATTGGGAATAACTGGTTTAAAAAGCGAGATATACATAAGTATACGTATGTAAGTAGGAGAGATGGCCAGAGAGCGTTATTGGATTACGTGTTAATTGACAGGCGCGCGAAAGAGAGACTATTGGATGTTAATGTGCTGAGAGGTGCAACTGGAGGGATGTCTGATCATTATCTTGTGGAGGCTAAGGTGAAGATTTGTATGGGTTTTCAGAAAAGAAGAGTGAATGTTGGGGTGAAGAGGGTGGTGAGAGTAAGTGAGCTTGGGAAGGAGACTTGTGTGAGGAAGTACCAGGAGAGACTGAGTATAGAATAGAAAAAGGTGAGAACAGTGGAAGTAAGGGGAGTGGGGGAGGAATGGGATGTATTTAGGGAATCAGTGATGGATTGCGCAAAAGATGGTTGTGGTATGAGAAGAGTGGGAGGTGGGTTGATTAGAAAGGGTAGTGAGTGGTGGGATGAAGAAGTAAGATTATTAGTGAAAGAGAAGAGAGAGGCATTTGGACGATTTTTGCAGGGAAAAAATGCAATTGAGTGGGAGATGTATAAAAGAAAGAGACAGGAGGTCAAGAGAAAGGTGCAAGAGGTGAAAAAGAGGTCAAATGAGAGTTGGGGTGAGAGAGTATCATTAAATTTTAGGGAGAATAAAAAGATGTTCTGGAAGGAGGTAAATAAAGTGCGTAAGACAAGGGAGCAAATGGGAACTTCAGTGAAGGGCGCAAATGGGGAGGTGATAACAAGTAGTGGCGATATGAGAAGGAGATGGAGTGAGTATTTTGAAGGTTTGTTGAATGCGTTTGATGATAGAGTGGCAGATATAGGGTGTTTTAGTCGAGGTGGTGTGCAAAATGAGGGGGTTAAGGAAAATGATTTGGTAAACAGAGAAGAGGTAGTAAAAGCTTTGCGGAAGATGAAAACCGGCAAGGCAGCAGGTTTGGATGGTATTGCAGTGGAATTTATTGAAAAAGGGGGTGACTGTATTATTGACTGGTTGGTAAGGTTATTTAATGTATGTATGACTCATGGTGAGGTGCCTGAGGATTGGCGGAATGCGTGCATAGTGCCATTTTACAATGGCAAAGGGGATAAGAGTGAGTGCTCAAATTACAGTGGTATAAGTTTGTTGAGTATTCCTGGTAAATTATATGGGAGGGTATTGATTGAGAGGGTGAAGACATGTACAGAGCATCAGATTGGGGAAGAGCAGTGTGGTTTCAGAAGTGGTAGAGGATGTGTGGATCAGGTGTTTGCTTTGAAAAATGTATGTGAGAAATACTTAGAAAAGCAAATGAATTTGTATGTAGCATTTATGGATCTGGAGAAGGCATATGATAGAGTTGATAGAGATGCTCTGTGGAAGGTATTAAGAATATATGGTGTGGGAGGCAAGTTGTTAGAAGCAGTGAAAAGTTTTTATCGAGGATGTAAGGCATGTGTTCGTGTAAGAAGAGAGGAAAGTGATTGGTTCTCAGTGAATGTAGGTTTGCGGCAGGGGTGTGTGATGTCTCCATGGTTGTTTAATTTGTTTATGGATGGAGTTGTTACGGAGGTGAATGCAAGAGTTTTGGAAAGAGGGGCAAGTATGAAGTCTGTTGGGGATGAGAGAGCTTGGGAAGTGAGTCAGTTGTTGTTCGCTGATGATACAGCGCTGGTGGCTGATTCATGTGAGAAACTGCAGAAGCTGGTGACTGAGTTTGGTAAAGTGTATGAAAGAAGAAAGCTAAGCGTAAATGTGAATAAGAGCAAGGTTATTAGGTACAGTAGGGTTGAGGGTCTAGTCAATTGGGAGGTGAGTTTGAATGTAGAAAAACTGGAGGAAGTAAAGTGTTTTAGATATCTGGGAGTGGATCTGGCAGCGGATGGAACCATGGAAGCGGAAGTGGATCATAGGGTGGAGGAGGGGGCGAGAATTCTGGGAGCCTTGAAGAATGTGTGGAAGTCGAGAACATTATCTCGGAAAGCAAAAATGGGTATGTTTGAAGGAATAGTGGTTCCAACAATGTTGTATGGTTGCGAGGCGTGGGCTATGGACAGAGTTGTGCGCAGGAGGATGGATGTGCTGGAAATGAGATGTTTGAGGGCAATGTGTGGTGTGAGGTGGTTTGATCGAGTAAGTAACGTAAGGGTAAGAGATATGTGTGGAAATAAAAAGAGCGTGGTTTAGAGAACAGAAGAGGGTGTTTTGAAATGGTTTGGGCACATGGAGAGAATGAGTGAGGAAAGATTGACCAAGAGGATATATGTGTCGGAGGTGGAGGGAACGAGGAGAATTGGGAGACCAAATTGGAGGTGGAAAGATGGAGTGAAAAAGATTTTGTGTGATCGGGGCCTGAACATGCAGGAGGGTGAAAGGAGGGCAAGGAATAGAGTGAATTGGATCGATGTGGTATACCGGGGTTGACGTGTTGTCAGTGGATTGAATCAGGGCATGTGAAGCGTTTGGGATAAACCATGGAAAGCTGTGTAGGTATGTATATTTGCGTGTGTGGACGTATGTATATACATGTGTATGGGGATGGGTTGGGCCATTTCTTTCGTCTGTTTCCTTGCGCTACCTCGCAAACGCGGGAGACAGCGACAAAGCAAAAAAAAAAAAACGAGAATATCAATTTGATGTAATTCTCAGGTGAATGCATTGTCATGATATGCTATATTGTTATAGTTTCATTACTGTCTTGGTGAATGTATATTATGTGGGCTACATTTCAATGGAAGCCATAGAGTCAGGGTGGCTATATTTTCATTGTTGGATCATTTTATTATGACGAATTTATTGTATTTGTGAGTATATTTTCATTGTGACTATGTTGCCATAATTTCTATATTGTCATTTGATTTATTGAATTGATGGTAATATTGTCATATAGACTGTATAGTCGTGTTGCCTGTATGGTCATCATGATCATCTTGTCAACGTGACTATATGGTCATGGTGGCTATACTGTAATTAAGATTACCTTGTTATGGTAACTACATTCCCATGGTGGCTATATTGTTAGGTAACTACATTGCCAAGATGGTTTTTGTCTGAGTAGCTATGTTGTTAAGTTAGCTATATCATTGTGGTGGGTCATTTTTCTTTTGGTATATTTCCCTGATGGCTATACTAGAACTTAGGCGATATTAGCATGGTGATATAGTGTATTTGCAGGTCAATTGTTGATGTAGACATTTTTTTCATGGGAATATATCATCATGATAGCTACATTGTGAAGGTTACTATATTTCATGTAAGCGACATTGTAATGATGACGATATTGGCATGGTGGGTGTATTGTTATTTTCAATATCATGCTATCCTGGCTGCATTATCTTTGTCGCTATATCAACTTGATAGCTATATTGCTACGGTCAATTTTATCGTTGGGCATATATTCTGTCTTTACTTACAATTTAGTTGTGATTATATGATCATGATAATATCTTTATGGTGGCTTATTTGGTATATTGATTGTAACTGTCTGGATATCATATCATCATGTAACTTATATTGTCATGGTTTTTATACGGTGATGGTGCTTATGTCAAAATGCTGTGTGTATTATTATCATTAATGCATGATTATGGTAATTATATAGCAATGGCGATATCTTTTGTGATTATTTTGGTATGTTGACTTCATTTTGATAGTAGTTATATTGGATTGGCAGGTACATTTTCCTGGTTGTTACATTGTTTTATGGCCTATACTGTCAAGGTGGCTATAGAGTAATGATAAATCCTGTTTTGGACGCTATTGTCTCCAGGGTACTATATATCCTAGAAGCTATATGTTTCCTATGATCCGAAAGAGACTATTTTGTCACGGTATCTATATTGTCAGGTGGCTATATTGATATAGTGAATATATTTTGATTGTTTCTTTAATGCTGCGTTGACTATATTGTCATATCAGTTATATGGTCACTGTGGCTTTGTTGTTATAGTGAATATATTGTCGTTGTGACTATCCTATAATAATGGCTAAATTGTCAAAGGAAATATGTTGATATGAATGCTATATTCTCATGATACTTATATAGTAATCGTAAATCTATTTCCAAGGCGACTAATGTCACGGTGAATGATTTATATTGTAACATTATTCTTATGTTTTCTGTACTATCATGGTGGCTGTTTTGTCGTTTGATGCGTTTTCAGTGCTACTATTTTGTGAATATTGTCTTAATGTCAGTGTACCTATACTTTCATTGGGAACAAATTTTCATAGTGACGATATTGTCATTATGAGATAAAGTCATTTTGGCTATCTTCCAAATTGGATTACATTGCTATGAAATATATATCGTCACCTTGGCTATATTGGGAAGGTGATCTTTTTTATAAGTGGAATATTGTCATTTTTTTAATCGTAGATATCATTAAGATGAAAATATTGTCATGGCGACTATACTGTCTTTATGACTGTAATCTTATGGTGACAATATAGCTACCCTGATATATAGGCAACATGAAAAGACAATCACCTCCCTGTAATCTAACAAAAATATCAAATAGCCATCATGGCAATATATTCATCTAACAACATAGCCACCATGGCAATATATTTGCCATATCAATATAATCTTATTGGAAATATAGCCACCATGACCATATAGACACGATGACAATAAAACCACCAAGACAATACAGGATATATGAGATTACATTAGGACAATATTGCCATTAATTCAACAAATCAAATAGCAATACAGATATTATGGCAACAGTCACCATGGCAATATACTCACAAATACGATGTAATCGATATAACAAAATTATTATAATATGAAAATATAGCCACTCTGCCACTATGGCTTCCATTGCAATGAAGCCAACATAATGATACATATGCCATGACATTCCTGACACCATGATAATATTGCATATCACGACAATGTAATCCCCTAATGATTTAATCAAAATGAAAATCGCGTTTTATAATGATACCTCCTCAAGCACAAAACCAGTACCATTATAAAAGCTGTCATCATGACATTATAACCATCATGATAAAAAAGTCACCATGACAATATAGTTATCTTGGCAAGATATCCAACATGATGTTATTGTCAGGATAACAGTATAGTCAAAATGCCAATATATAGTCACCGGAATATTATAGTTATCATGATAATGTATAACTTATGACAAAATATGCATGATTAAAAAAATAACAATATACAACTATAAAAAAGATCACATTCTAATATAGCCAAGGTGGCAATATATACATGATAGTAATGTAACCAAAATAAGAAGACAGCCAAAATGACAGTATGTTCATAATGACAATACTGCCAATATGAATATATATCCTCCATGACACTATAGCGACACTGACAGTAAAAATATCTTCACAAAAGTGTAAAATTGAAAATACAGCAAACGACAATATAGGCACCATGACAATACAGCCATCTTGACAATAATGTCACGGTATAAATCAATCGCCAGTACTTTAGAGTCACCTTGATAGTAATCTTGCAATGACTTTATAAATATCATGAAAACATAGCCCTCATGTCAATATATTTCCCATGACCATTTAGCTATTATGATAATACAGTCACGACGACAATGTATTCAATATGATAAATAAAGCTACCAAGATCATATAACTGATATGACAATATAGTCAAAGCAAATATATAGAAACATTAACTTATATTCACAATGGCAATATAACCACCTGACAATATTGTTATTGTGAATAAATAGCCGCTTTCGGATAATAGCAAACATAAAGAATCCTTGACAATATAGTCTCTATAAAAAAATAGTGACTCAGACAGGATTTATTATTATAATACTGTCATAACATTATAGCTGTCATGCAATTGTAGTCAACATGAGAAAATTATTACAAAGAAATAAAATGGCATTACAATATATTTACCATAATCATACACCAATCACGATTATATAATCACCAGGTTCACATAAACAATATCACAGTGTAAACACTATGACAGTATAAGTGACATGATGATATGATATCCATTCACTTACAATACCTAATAAGGCGCCATGAAAATATGATTATCATCATATAATCACAACAATATTGTACCTAATAACAAAATATATCCCGAACGACAATATTAACCATAACAATATAGCCATCAAGTTGATATAGCGACCAAGATAATGCAGCGAGGACGGTATTATATTGAAAATAACAATACAGCCACAATGCCAATGTCTTCACCATGACGATACAGCTACCATTAAAATATAGTAACCTTGACTATGTAACCACTATGATGAAATATTTAGATTGAAAAATATCCACAACAAGAGTTTTGCTGCTAAGACACTATCACCATGCCAATTTTGGAAAAATGTTATTATTCCCATTATGACAATATACCGCCAGAAAGAAATACATATACCCACTACTCGACAATATAGCCATCGTGACAATACTGTCAACATGAAAAGATAGTCACCTTCTTGTTATAAAAAGAATGACAAATAGCCATCATGGTAATATAGTGACCTAACAATACAGCCACCATGGCAATATAGCTACCATAACAATGTAATCTTAATGACAATATAGCCAACATGACTATATAGTCACGATGACAATGCAACCACCGTGACAATACAGATAACATGACAGCACCGTCTCTAAGACAATATTGCCATCGATTAGAATAGATATTTGACAATATAGATAATATGGCAACACAGTCACCATGGCAATATAGTCAGAAATGCAATATAATCGCCATAATAAAATCATCTTATCATGAAAATATAGCCACCCTATCATTTTGGTTTCCATTGCAATGTAGCCACAGTAATAAAAGATTTACTATGACAGTACTGAAACCATAACAATATAGGATATCATGTAGTCACCCGGTAATTTGATTAAAATGACAATTTCTCTTCTGTAATCGTATATCCTCAAGGGCAATAGCAACACTATTAAAAAAGCTTCTATGAAAATACAGTCATTATGACATTATAAATATCGTGATAAAAAAGGCACTATAACAATATAGTTATCTTGGCAATATAGCCACTATGACATTTAAATCATAATGACAATATAGTCGCTTTGACAATATTGTTACCATAATAATCATTATCATGATAATATATGGCTTATGACAAATTGTGCATGAGTTAGAAAATGGCAATATATCACCGACAAAAAAGATCACCGTGCCAATACAGCTAAGGTGACGATATATACATCATAGCAATGTAACTAAAATGAGACGATAGCCAAAATGACGGTATGTTCATAATGGCAATACTGCCACTATGAAGATATGTTCCCCATGACACAATAACTACACTGACAATAAAGATATATTCACAAAAGTGTAATATTGAAAATACTGCTACATTGTCATGGTGACGATATTGGCATGTTGGCTGTATTGTTATTTTCAATATAATGCCATCCTAGATACATTATCTTGGTCGATATATTTACTTGCTGGCTATATTGCTATGGTTATTTTTGTCGATGGGGATATATTTTTTCATTAACCACAACTTTCTATTAATCATATGATCATGATAACAATATTTTCATGGCGGCTTATTTGGTAATGTGAGTGCAAGTGTATGGATATCATATTATCATGTCACTATATTGTCATGGTTTTTATACTGTGATGGGGTTTATGTCAGCCTCCTGATGATATTTTCATGATTGATATATGATTGCGGTAACTAAATTATAATGGCCATTATATTTCATTGTGACAATTTTGTTATATTGCCTACATTTTCATGGTAGTTATATTGTTATGGCAGGAACATTTTCATTGTTGTTTCACTGTTTTATCGACTAAAGTGTCAAGCTGACTATATCTGACTATATGAGAAATCTTGTATTAGTCGCTATTTTGTCATGGACACTATATTGTCCTGGATCCAATATGTTTGCTATGATCGGAAAGAGCCTATTTTGTCACAGCATCAGTATTTTCAGATGCTTATAATACCATAAGGAATATAATTTGAAGGCTTCCTTATTGTTGCGTTGACTGTATTGTCATATCACTTATATGATAATGGCTATATTGTTATAGTGAATATATTGCCGTAGTGTCTATATTATCACATTTGCTAAATTGTCATGGTAGATATGTTGATATGGAAGTCTTATTTTCTTGATATCTATATAGTCAGTTCTATTTTATTATCAGGGTGACTCTAATGTCACCTCAACTGAATTATATCGTGACATTATTGTCATAGTGGCTCTACTGTCATGGTGGCTATATAGTCGGTTGCTGTATTTTCAATTTTACTCTTTTGTGAAGATATCTTTATTGTCATTGTGGCTATAGTGTCATGGGGAATATGTTTCATAGTAGCAGTATTGTCATTATAAACATACCGTCATTTTGGCTACCTTCACATTTTGGTTACATTGCAAAGATTTACGTATCGTCACCTTGCCTATACTGGCAAAGTCATCTCTTTTATAGATGTTATATTGCCATTTTTAAATCATGCATATTTTTTCATAAGCGATACATTATCGTGATAACTATATTATTGAGGTGACAGTATATTGTCGTGGCGACTATATTGCCATTATGACTCTAATCTCTTACTGGCTATATGGCTAAGATAACTATATTGTATTGGTGACTATTTCATGATAATGGTTATAGTGATATTATGACTACATTTTCATTGTAGCTTATTTAATGGTGTTGATTTTGCCCTTGAAGATATATCATTATAGAAACGGAATTTCATTTTGATTAAATTATCAGGTAAATACATTGTCATGATATGCTATATTGTTATAGTGTCAGTACTGTCATGGTGAATGTATATCATGTGGGCTACATTACAGTGGAGGCCATAGTAGCAGGGTGGCTATATTTTCATGGTTGGATCATTTTGTTTTGACGATTTTATTGTTTTTGTGAGTATATTGTCACGGTGACTGTGATGCCATAATTTCTTTATTGTCATTTGATTTATTAAATTGATGGCAATATTGTCATAGAGACTGTATTGTCATTTTGCCTCTATGGTCATCATGATAGTCTTGTCATCGTGACTATATGGTAATGGTGGCTATACTGTCATTAACATTACATTGTTATGGTAACTATATTGCCATGGTGGCTATATTGTTGGGTAACATAATGGCTTTTTGTCAGAGTAGCTCTATTGTTAAGTTAGCTACATGATTGTTGTGGTTATTTTTTTTCTTTTGGTATATTGCCATGATGGCCATACTAGAATTTTGGCGATATTAGCATAGTGATATAGCATCTTCGCAGCTCAACTGTTGTTGTGGATATTGTTTCATGGGAATATATCATCATGGTAGCTACATTGTGAAGGTTACTATATTTCATGTAAGCTACATTGTAATGATGAAGATATTGGCATGGTGGGTGTATTGTTATTTTCAATATAATGCCAACCTGGCTACATTATCTTGGTCGCTATATCAACTTGATGGCTATATTGCTACAGTCAATTTTATCGTTTGGGATGTATTTTGTCTTTACCTACAATTTGGTTGTGATTATATGATCATGATAATATTTTAATATTGTCATATTTTACTTATTTGGTATTGTGAGGGGTAACTGTCTTGATATCATATCATCATGTAACTTATATTGTCATGGCTTTTATATAGTGATTGTTATCATGTCAAAATGCTAATTATATTATCATCATTAATGTATGGTTATGGTAACTATATAGCAATGAATATATCTTTTGTGACTATTTTGGTATGTTGACCTCATTTTGATAGTAGTTATATTGGTATGGCAGGTACATTTTCATGGTTCTTACATTGTTTTATGGGCTATACTGTCAAGGTGGGTATATAGTAATGATAAATCCTATCTTGGACGCTATTGTCTCCTGGACACTATATATTCTAGCGGCTATATGCTTCCTATGATCCGAAAGCGACTATTTTGTCACGTTATCTATATTGTCAGGTGGCTATATTGACATAGTGAATATATTTTCAATGTTTCTTTAATGTTGCGTTGACTATATTGTCATATCAGTTATGTGGTCCTGGTGACTTTGTTGTTATAGTGAATATATTGTCGTTATGATTATACTATCATCATGGCTAAATTGTCGTGGGAAATATGTTGATATGGATGCTATATTCTCATGATACTTATATACTAATTGTAAATCTCTTCAAGGTGACTCTAATGTCACGGTGATTGATTTATGTCGTAACATTATTGTTATGGTGGCTGTACTATAATTGTGGCTATTTTCTCGTTTGATGTGTTTTCAATGTTACTATCTTGTGAATATGGCTTTATTGTCAGTGTAGCTATACTTTCATTGGGAACAAATTTTCATAGTGACGGTATTGTCATTATGAAATAGTCATTTTGGCTATCTTCTAAATTAGGTTACATTGCTATGCTGTATATATAGTCACCTTGGCTATATTGGGAAGGTGATCTTTTTTATAGGTGGTATATTGTTATTTTTTGATCGTGCATATTCTGTCACAAGCGATATACCATCATGATAACTAAGTCATTATGTTGAAAATATTGTCATGGCGACTATATCGTCTTTATGACTGTAATCTTATAATGACAATATAGTTATCCTGATATATAGGCAACATGAAAAGACAATCACCTCCTTGTAATACAAGAAAAATAACAAATAGCCATCATGGCAATATATTCATCAAACAATATAGCCACCATGGCAATATAGTTACCATATCAATATATAATTAATGTAAATATAAGCACCATGACCATATAGACACGATGACAATACAAGCACCAAGACAATACAGGAAACATGACATTACATTATGACAATATTGCCATCAATTAAACAAATCAAATGATAATATAGATATTATGGCAACAGTCACCATAACAATATACTCACAGATGCAATATAATCGACATAACAAAATGATTATATTATGAAAATATAGCCACTCTGCCACTATGGCTTGCATTGCAATGTAGCCAACATAATACATATACCATGACATTCCTGAAACCATAATAATATAGCATATCACTACAATGTAGCCCTCTATTGATTTAATCAAAATAAAAATCTCGTTTTATAGTGATACATCCTCAAGGGCAAAACCAACACCATTATAAAAGCTACCGTGAAAATGTAGTCACCATGAAATTATAACTATCATGATAAGATAGTCACCATGACAATAAAGTTATTTTGGCAAGATATCCAACATGAGATTATATTCCTGATAACAATATAGTCACAATGCCAATATATAGTCACCGGAATATTATAGCTATCATGATAATATATCACTTATGACACTATATGCATGATTGAAAAAAATGGCAATATATCAAATATAAAAAAGATCACATTTCTATTACATCCAAGGTGACGATATATACATGCTAGTAATGTAACCACAATAAGAAGATATCCAAAATGACAAAAAGTTCATATTGACAATGCTGCTAATATGAATATATATTCTCCATTACACTATATCTACACTGACAGTAAAGCTATCTATACAAAAGCGTAAAATTGAAAATACAGCAAACAGCAATACAGCCACCTTGACAATACAGCCACCATGACAATAATGTCACGATACAAATCAAGCGCCAGGACATTAGAATCACCTTGATAGTGATCTTAAAATAACTTTATAAATATCATGAAAATATAGCCCCCATTTCAACATATTTACTACGACAATTTAGCCATTATGATAATATAGTCACGACGACAATGTATTTACTATGAAAAAAAAGTTACCATGATCATTTAACTGATATGACAATATAGTCAAAGCAAAAATATAGAAACATTCAACGTATATTCAAAATTTCAATATAACCACCTGACAATATAGATACTGTTAATAAATTGTCGCTTTCGCATTATAGTAAACATATAAACTCCAGGACAATATAGTCTCTGTGAAAAAACAGTGACTCAGACAGGATTTATCATTATGATATGTTCATAATATTAAAGTTGTTAAGCAGTTCTAGTCAACATGACAAAATTATCTCAATGAAATAGAACGACATTACAATATAGTTACCATAAGCATACACCAATCCTGATTATTAAATCAGCAGGTTGACATAAACCATATCACAATGTAAAAACCATGACAATATAAGTGACTTGATGATATGATATCCATTCACTTACACTTACCATTCCAAATAAGCCGCCATGAAAATATTACCATCATGGTCATATAATCACAACAATATTATAGCTAATAACATAATATGTCCCGAACGACTAAATTAACCATAGCAATTTAGCCATCAAGTTGATATAGCGACCAAGATAATGTAGTCATGATGGCATTATATTGAAAATAACAATACAGTCACCATGCCAATGTCTTCATCATG